>NC_090268.1:98807717-99408627 GCF_040414725.1 Anabrus simplex | reverse complement strand
GGACTAAATTTCGGCACCTCGGAGTCTCCATAAACCGTAAAAGTAGTTAGTGGGACGTATAACCATTATTATTATTATTATTATTATTATTATTATTATTATTATTATTATTATTACTAGATCCTCCATGGCTCAGGCGTCGGCGCGCCGGCATCTCACCACTGGGTTCTGTGGTTCACATATCGGTCACTTCGTGTGAGTTTTGTGCTGGAAAAAGCGGAGGCGGGACAGGTTTTTCTCCGGATACTCCGGTTTTCTCTGCCATCTTTTATTCCAGCAGCTCTCTCCAATACCATTTCATTTCATCTGCCAGTCATTAATCATTGCTGAGAGGATGGCGGCAGGCTTCGGCAGTCGGCAAAATTCCTATCCTCGCCGCTAGATGGGACTTCATTCATTCCATTCCTGACCCGGTCAAATGACAGGAAACAAGCTGTGGATTTTCGTTTTCATTATTATTATTATTATTATTATTATTATTATTATTATTATTATTATTATTATTATTATTATTATTATTATTATTATTATTAATTTCATTTCGGCCGCCTAAGAACCACGTCATTTCAACTGTTTCCTTGAGCTTTAATGTTGGTCCAATATTCCTTCATTCGTAGGCGGTGTTGCTCTTTTGTCCATGACTTCCGGTTTTCAGCTTCGGCTTTGCTTGGAAACTCTGATATTCTTAGAATTTTTTCTTAAGTGGGTCACGCTCCTGCATATCTTCAAATGAGATCCCAATCTCCTGCAGATCTTTCTGTACCTCACTGAATCATGCCCCCTTTGCCTTTTTCTCTTGGAGGAAGGTGAAAAAGCGATTGGTTAACCGCGTTGACTTCATTCGGGCCATGTGTCCATAAAAAACAATCCTCCTTTTCCGCATCACGTCGGTTATTTTCTTCACATGCGAGTACAACTCCTGGTTGTGCCGTCTCCTAAACTCGCCACTGTCATTAACTGGACCTAAGATTTTCCTCAAAATTTTCGTTTCTTTAGCCTCCAATTTCTCCATCACACCTTTTTTGTACATGACGAGACATTCCGCTGCATATAGAACCTCTGGCCGGATGAAAATGCAATAGTGTCTGATCTTTGCATTCAGAGATATAGATCTTTTGTTATAGACATTTTTAGTCAGATGATAAGCCATTTCAATTCTATCCATGCGTGATGCAAAGGCTTCTTTTTCGGACATGTTATGTTCCATCCATTCACCAAGATCCTTAAATTTTTCAACCCGCTTGACTTTTTCATGAGTCTCTTCTAACTCACTTGGTGCCAGTTTGATGTTTGTAATGAATTTGGTTTTCTCAAAGGAGACCTGGAGGCCCGCTTTGCAGCTTGTGTTTGAAGCTGGTTGATCTGCTTCGTGCCCACATCCAAGGAATCAGTCAAAACTGTAAGATCGTCTGCAAATGCTAAACAGTCAATTGAAAGGATCTTGTTCTTGTCGCCTTGTCTGACTCCGCTTTCGACTCCATCATGACTCACTTCTCTGCACCATTCACGGATCACTTTCTCAAGAATGCAGTTGGAAAACAGAGGTGAGAGACCATCTCCCTGTCTAACTCCTGTCCGTATTACAAAGGCATCTGAAGTCTCTCCTCTGAACTTCACTTTTGAGATGGTGTTGGTGAGAGTCTGTTGGATGATCGCTCTTGTTTTACCGTCCAAGCCAAATTCCTATAAGATCTTGAAGATTCCTTTCAGATTATTATTATTATTATTATTATTATTATTATTATTATTATTATTATTATTTATTATTACCCCTTTCCTATCCGTAAAGCAAATTGAAAAATAAATGAAATTTATGTATGTTCAGCCGTAAAATATAATAATTATTTATTAGTATTATCAGTGTAGTGTGTTATTATTAGCGTGAATATAACGTTTAATTACTAGTAGGGCCTATTATTAGTTCAGAATATTATTATAGATTATAGAAGTATATTATTTGTATTAATATAATGTAACTTAAAGATGTAAAATCAGAAACAATGTAGTGTGCAATAAATAAATAAATAAATGTTCATGTAGTTCACGCTCAAGCACTCTAAGCTCACTATCAGCACTTCACATCAGTTCACTTCCCCAGTTGGATATTGCATATTAAAAACATTTGTGATAAAAAATGAAAAATAAAATAAATAAAATAAACTGAACACAAAATCAACTAATGCAGAGTTGGATACATTTTATATAACATCTAGGACAAATAAAAATATGAAAATGTGAAGAATGGATATAAATATTTATTAGGCTTAATGTAATATTTAATGTAGTTTTAGGAAACTAACTTTAATAAGGAAAATCAAAATGCTTTATTAAACAATTGAATTGCAATAAATGTTTACAATTTCCATTGTTTTAGGTTATTTTGAACTAGAGGGATGGCGTATTTTATTCTACATGGCCTATAGTTCTATGTGTAATTAAGAAAACAGGAACATACCTTTCTGTTTACAAAACCTGTTTCACATTATCTGAGTTTCGAACTGTGGCCACTTCGGCTAAATCTCAATATGTCTGTACTTAATCAGTGAGGCCATCTTTCTCTATCATGCGCAATCCGGAGAGCTTCGGATGGATGACTATCTTCGTCGCTGTTGTGCTAAAATATTAACACACATCTAGGTAATTGATGATGAAGCTCTTAGGTGATTAGGTCTGATGGATTATACCACTCATCTCGTGTGTACATACGGGGAGGAGAATGAGGGATGCCTTGTTAAAGTTCTTGGCTGTAACTCATAGCCTAGAGACTGTGATATAACGCAACAGCGATGCTATTTACGTTAAAAAATGTATATCATCGGAGTGAACTGGCCACGCAGTACGAATCATGCACCTTGAAGCTTACATTCGTAAGATTGTGGGTTCGTTCCTCATCGTCGTCGGTCCTGAAGGTGGTTTTCTGTGGTCTCCATTTTGTTACAGACCTATAATGTTATTGGATTTACGTCCAACGATTTTTGAGACGCCAAGCTGCCGGAATTTAGTCCCGCAGGACTTCTTTTACGTACCAGTAATTCTACCGACTCGAGTCGGACGTATTTGAGCACCTTCAAATACCACCAGACTGAGCCAGAGGACTTCTTTTACGTACCAGTAATTCTACCGACTCGAGTCGGACGTATTTGAGCACCTTCAAATACCACCAGACTGAGCCAGGGACGGACCTGCCAAGTTGGGGTCAGAAGGCCAGCGCCTCAACCGTCTGAGCCACTCAGCTCGGTTGTTGGAGGACTGTACCTTAAAGTCACGGCCTGTACCTTCCCAGTCTTCGCCCTTTCCTATCACAGCATTACGAATAAACCTACCTAATTAAGCGTAACGTCGAACTCCTCGTAAAAACGAAAATAATTTTATCAACAGAGTGGAAAGAAAAATCGTTTAGGGCTAAAAAAATTGTGATCATTCCTACTGTTTCTTCTTTCGACGCTCCTTTCACACTTCGGTGTAGGCGTGGGTGTATGGATGTAGCCCCGCCTTATTTTACAGCCGGATGCCCTTTGTATCGCCTACCCTATGTGGAACTCTCTCTGTACATCAGTGTTACAGAATCGGCCTCTGGATCTCAAATGGTTCAAAACTATCAGAGGTAATCAGATTTTTAAAGAATGAAACAAAATGTGTGTTAGACATACCGTGCCGTACGATGACGGCATGTAAAAGATTTATGGTGATATATTAGGTGTTTGTCTGAAAAAAATAATTAAAACTGAGCCATAGATCACCTAAGAGACTTTTGGACAACTGTATTCTGCCACCTGGTAGGGTAAAGAGGATGATCGAAATTGCCGTGCACGCAACCTGCACAGGGTAGCTGAGGCCATATTATTATTATTATTATTATTATTATTATTATTATTATTATTATTATTACTGTTCTACCCTATGTACTCCTTGGTTCAATTTTTTGATACGTGGTCATAGATGACGTGAGATGTATTTTATATGGATTTTTCACGACTGGATGACCTTCCTGACGCCAGGCACAGTTGAGGAGCTAATGAAGGTGACCTGAATGTTGGTGAATTAAATTGGGTAAGAAGGTGGAAGAAATCGGCTGTGACCTGTGAATAGGAATTCTCCCGGTGTTTACTTTCTTTCTTTCTTTCTTTCTTTCTTTCTTTCTTTCTTTCTTTCTTTCTTTCTTAATATGTTTAACTTCCAGGGATGGTTCTTCTCTCGGACTCAGCGAGAAAACCCACCTCCCCCGCCACAAAGGCAGTGTCCTGGAGCGTGAGACATTGGGTTGGGGATACAACTGAGTAGAATGGCCAGTAACTCGCCTAGGAGGCCTCACCTGCTATGCTGAACCGGGTCCTTGGTGGGGGATGGGAAGATTGGAAGGGATAGGCTAGGAAGAGGGAAGGAAACGGCTGTGGCTTTAAGTTATGCACCACCCCGGCATTTGCCTGGAGGAGAAGTGGTAAACCACGGAAAACCACTTTGAGGAGGGCTGAGGTTGGAATCGAAACCACCTCTACTCAGTTGACCTCCCGAAGCTGAGTGGAACCCGTTCCAGCCCTCGTACCACTTTTCAAATTTCGTGGCAGAGCCGGGAATCGAACCAGGGCCTACGGAGAAGGCAGCTAATCACAGTAACCACTACACCACAGAGGCGGACACCAGTATTTACTTTTGAGTTAAAATGGGAAACCACACAAAACCATTCTCAGGACAGCTGGTGATTGGATTCGAACTCACCCGTTTCCAGAATGCAGAGCTTTCGCTCCACAATCACTCTGCTCGGTAATATTTATCCCATCTGAAGGGATATGTTCACTCTTGCTTGTTTCTTTGGGGTTTAGTAGTGTATCGTATGTACAAAGGACACTAGGAAATTTTTGCAATGTGAGTGAACGCTTTAGACCTTTTCAAAATTATTTCCACCACACTCAACACACTTCTCCGTATGTCGAAACCAGTCAGTGAACCAACTCTGCCACTTTTCTTCGGTTACATTTTCACACTCTTGATCCCATGCTGCCAGAAGCTCCTCGTCGGATGCAAAACGCCGCCCTTTCAGCTTCATCTTCACTTCTGGGAAGAGTGCAAAGTCACATGGGGCAAGATCAGGACTGTATGGAGGGTGATCAAGCACAGTCAACCCTGATCTGGTAAGAAATTCCATTGTTACATTAGCACGATGTGCTGGAGCATTGTCGTGATGCAGGAGCCAAGTGTTGAGCCGTGACCTTGAACGGAGCTGCTTGAGACCCTGGATGACCCGAGGCAGACAAGTCTCACTGTACCACTTCGCAGTAACTGTCCTTTGTGTTTCTAGCTCAACCCGAGTCAGGTTGCCCCGATTAGTGATGAATACTGCAATCATCTTTTTCTTCACTCAACTTGACTTTCGCACAGTCACAGGAGTACCCTCATCTTCAAACAGCCACACTTTAATGATGCTATTGACGTTACGCGAAGTCCCATTTTCAAACTGTTTTAGCATTTTTCGGCACCATTTTACACGATGTGCCCTTTGTTTCTCTGAAAGTGAATGGGGCACCCAGACGGAACAAACCTTTCTAACATGGAGATGGTCGTGTAGAATTGAATGAATAGCTGGTGCAGGGATGTGGAGGGTCTCTTCTACCTGCCGTTATGTCCACCTCCTCTCTTGCTGCAACATTTTCTTCATAGCTTCAAAGTATTCCTCAGTCACTGATTGAGACGGTCGCCCTGAACGAGGATCGTCTTCAACCCCAAATTTTCCCCTCTGGAGCTCTTTGTACCAGCGGAAAATTGTTGTCCGATGTGGACAGTCTTTCCCCAGCACAGGACTCATTTCCTCCAGGCACTGGTCAACGGTTAATCCACGTGCAAAATTTTAGCGGATAATTGCGCGATATTCACCTTTAGACCCCACTGACATCTTAACTTGCTTTCAATCCCACTGCTTGGTAACAACTGGTGTAAATATGTGATTAACGATTGAGCACTTGTCTAGCCCAGGCGACCACAATTTACCTGAAAGGATGTGGGGTAGATTATTATCTCTCGGGGATTTGAAACATGTATAAACGTGTCGTACGCTTCTGAAGGCTCATTGTCCTAAGTTCACTCAGACTACAATTGAAGTGTGTTCAAGGTTAAATCCTGGGGGAAAGGGTAACTGAAGGTAGGACTAGGCACTCTATCCCACTGCAGTAGTACCGGTAATACTGAGTAAGTGGCTGCGCAGTTTGGGCAAAATATATGTCAGCTTACATTCGGAAGGTAGTGGGTGCAAACCTCAGCGTAGGCAGCGTGAAGATTGTTTCCCGTCGTTTCCCATTTTGACACCAGCTAAATGCTGGGGATGTAACTTACAAAGGTCACTAGGAAAGTTTTGCAATACGCAAAAATGATTAGCTGGACACTTCTGTTATGGTGAGGGATGAAATTAGGGGGTGAAAACCGGTTTAGAAGACAGCAAGGCGCGATCTTCACACCAGTTGTTACCAAGCAGTGGGATTGAAAGCAAGTTAAGGTGTCAGTGGGGTCTAAACGTGAATACCGTGCAATTATCCGCTACAATTTTGCTCGTGGATTAACTGTTAACCAGTGCCAGGAGGAAATGAGTCCTGTGCTGGGGAAAGACTGTCCACATCGGACAACAATTTTCCGCTGGTACAAAGAGTTCAAGAGGGGAAATTTTGGGGTTGAAGACGATCCTCGTTCTGGACGACCGTCTCAATCAGCGACTGAGGAAAACACTAAGGCTGTGAGGAAAATGTTGCAGCAAGAGAGGCGGTTGACATATCGGCAGGTAGAAGAGACCCTCCACATCCCTGCACTAGCTATTCAATCAATTCTACACGACCATCTCCATGTTAGAAAGATTTGTTCCCTTTGGGTGCCCCATTCACTTTCAGAGGAAGAAAGGGCACATCGAGTAAAATGGTGCAGAGAAATGCTAAAACAGTTTGAAAATGGGACTTCGCGTAACGTCAATAGCATCATTACAGGTGACGAAAATTGGCTTTATTATTACGATGTCCCAACAAAATTCCGGAACAAGGTGTGGCTGGTTGAAGATGAGTGTACTCCTGTGACAGTGCGAAAGTCAAGTTCAGTGAAGAGAAGGATGATTGCAGTATTCTTCACTAAACGGGGCATCCTGACTCGGCTTGTGCTAGAAACACAAAGGACAGTTACTGCGAAGTGGTACAGTGAGACTTGTCTGCTTTAGATCATCCAGGCTCTCAAACAGCTC
The DNA here is from genome assembly GCF_040414725.1 of Anabrus simplex. Classification (NCBI taxonomy): domain Eukaryota; kingdom Metazoa; phylum Arthropoda; class Insecta; order Orthoptera; family Tettigoniidae; genus Anabrus; species Anabrus simplex. The sequence continues at coordinate 99,401,417 of NC_090268.1, read as the reverse complement.
CGTCGAAGGTCAAGGCTCAACACTTGGTTCTTGCATCTCGACAAAGCTCCAGCACATCGTGCCAGATCAGGGTTGACTGTGCTTTATCACCCTCCATACAGTCCTGATCTTTCCCCATCTCTCTTCGCACTCTTCCCAGAAGTGAAGATGAAGATGAAAGGGCTGCTTTTTGCATCCGACGAGGAGCTTCTGGCAGCATGGGATCAAGTGTGTGAAAATGTAACTGAAGAAAAGTGGCAGAGTTGGTTCAGTGACTGGTTTCGACGTATGGAGAAGTGTACTGAGTGTGGTGGAAATAATCTTGAAAAACTCTAAAGCGTGCACTCACATTGCAAAACTTAACTATTTCCCTTTGTAATTAAAACCACGGTCGTTTCCTTCCCACTCCTAGCCTTTTCCTATCTCATCGCCGCCATAAGACCTATCTGTGTTGGTATAACGTAAATGATTGGTAAAAGTAACGAATAAAAATGTGCCGATATTGAGGGTGTTGAAAGTATTATTTTCGTTCGGATCCATGGACCCTTAGGTTGCGTGCTTCCTTTTCGGTAATGATCATTATAGGTAAACTATAATAAACAAATTCTTATTAGTTTAATCTGGGGAGTCTGGGTAAGTCAACTAAGTTAAGTTCAAGGAAGAGACCCATCTTCAAATTCTTATTTGCCTTACTTTCTAGTTTTATGGACAGTCTTTGTAATCACAAACATATTCCAGCTTAAAGTCTAGTTAAATGTCTAAAAATGTACATATTTCGTTCCTGTAATTTGCAACATCATCAGCTAGAAAAACGTATAACGGTACAAAAATGGGCACATATGAAGTAAAACGCACTTATGATGCTGCTGATGATGATGAGATGGGATATTCCTTCATATTAGGAGCCTCCGTGGCTCAGACGGCAGCACGTCGGCCTCTCACCGCTGGATACCGTGGTTCAAATCCCGGTCACACCATGTGCGATTTGTGCTGGACAAAGCGGAGGCGGGACAGGTTTTTCTCCGGGTACTCCGGTTTTCCCTGTCATCTTTCATTACAGCAACACTCTTCATTCTCATTTCATAGCATCTATCATTCATTAATAAAATCACTTTGGGAGTGGCGACCCCATCGTACCAACAGCCTATATCTGCTTCATTCATCACGTCCCTGACCCGGTCAATGACTGGACAACAGGTTGTAGGTTTTCATTTTCATTCCTTCATATTGAGTTAAGACACTCAACAAGTCAATGTTCAAATTTGTAATAAAACTGTGTGTAAGTGATCCTAGAAATTGATCTTTCTTAAAAATGCTAGAGAAGTTGCTATAGTTTTTTAGTTTGTACTCTAAATGACTTGCGGTTGACGATAGACTTAAATTAAAAATACGATGACCGTGAGAAACTCTTTAAGAGAAATCGAAGTTGAGGTTAAATTTTGAAAGAAAGTTTTGAGGTTTTGAAGAGATTTGTACCTTTATACACGTTTATAGCTGAAGATGTTCCAAATCAGATTAATGTAACATGCATGTTTTTAGTCATTTAGCTAGACTTTAAGCTGGAATATGTTTGTGATTACATAGGATAGTCATAAAAAGCAAATAAGTATTGGAAGGTGGAATTCTTTCTTCAGCCTAAAGCTTAGTTAACTTGATAATAATAATAATAATAATAATAATAATAATAATAATAATAATAATAATAATAATAATAATAATAATAATAATTTCGTGTGACTATTTTTAGCCGGGTGCAACACTTGTAAGGCAGACCCTCCGATGAGGGCGGGCGGCATCTGTTGGTATTGTGGTGGAGTATAGTGTTATGTGTGGTGAGTGAGTTTCAGGGATGTTGAGGACAGCACAAACACCTAGTTCCCGGGCCACTGGAAGTAACCAATGAAGGTTAAAATCCCCGACCCGGCCGGGAATCGACCCGGGACCCTCTGAACCGAAGGCCAGTACGCTGGCCATTCAGCCAACGTGTCGGACAGTTGAGTTGATGCCAGTACGGGATGAAAATGAGATTTATAACTGGGTAATTCAGGCATATATTCGATTATAATTTTAATGGTGAAAAGTAAGAAATACGCCCACAGCTGCAAGATGATGATGCGGATGGAGTGAACGGGAAAAACGTAAATGGAGAGATGCTTAATATCGAAGATCACAAATTGGACTACTTAATATTTGTATTTTAAATATTTTGATTCTGAAGAGAGAGAGTAGTCCGCCTCTGTAGTGTAGTGGTTAGCGTGATTAGCTGCCATCCCCGGAGGCCTGGGTTCGATTCCCGGCTCTGTCACAAAATTTGAAAAGTGCTACCTGGGCTGGAACGGGGTCCACTCAGCCTTGGGAGGTCAACTGAGTAGAGGTGGGTTCGATTTCCACTTCAGCCATCCTCGAAGTGGTTTTCCGTATTTTCCTACTTCTCTCCAGGCAAATGTCGCTTCCTTCCCTCTTCCTTATCTATCCTTCCAATCTTTCCATCCCTCCCACAAGGCTCCTGTTCAGTACAGCAGGTGAGGCCGCCTGGGCGAGATGTTGGTCCTCCTCCCCAGTTGTGTCCCCTACTCAAAGCCTCACACTCCAGGGCGCTGCCTTTGTGGCGGTAGAGGGGGATTCCCTCGCTGAGTCCGGGGAGAAAAAACAACCCTGGAGGATAAACAGATTAAAAAAGAAAGAAAGAAAGAAGAGAGATAGAGAGATAGAGAGAGAGAGAGAGAGAGAGAGAGTAGGATATAATCTAGGCTTTATTTGATTGAAAGCAAGATCAGTGGTTTAACGCGTGATTTCCACTTACTTGAAAACTCCAGATTAGACTGCTGGTTCGTCCAAGGGTTTTAACCCTTCATTGAGTTTTGTTAAAAGAGTCTGCGTATTCGCTCAGAATTGATATGCAATGGACTGAGAGGGTCGTCACACTGAGTATGAAAAATTCCAATATCTGTCTTAGGAAAACACCTAATGAGCTTTATGTGTCCCTGATGCTCTCTCTTTATGGATTCAAATGCAGATATCCCGAGAAACTCTCTTCAGCCTTGGCGATAGAGAATGGGAAACATATCTTCAGTTCATGAATATTTATCATCTGTCGGTACTACAAATCCTCTCGGCCAATATTCTCGCCTTTCTAGACCGGGGCCGCTAACTCACTGTCAGATAACTCCTCAATTGTAATCACGTAGGCTGAGTGGACGCCGTACCATCCTTCAGATCCAAGTAAAATCCCTGACCTGGCCGTATATCGACCGCGGATCCACCGCGTAAGAGGCAGGCACGCTACCCCTACTTCGCGTGGACGGCTGTCATCTTGACCAGCAAAATATTTTCAACTCTTCTGAGAATTTAGAAGCTCACAGATTCTCATAGTAAAACGGAACAAAGTCAATATGGAATGAGAACGGTGATTTTTAATGACATGTATTTATTAACATTTCTCACGATCTTCACATTTATACGAGGGATGGGGCGTAAGTCATGGCAACTGTCTTTTTCCTCTCATTTTCGCGGTGCTACCATGCAATGGCCGTATGTCATCGAAAGCATGGCACTCATAGTACACTGACACAGCACGAGAGGGCGGTGTATTGGACAGGTGCCACGCACAGGGTGGTGGTAATACAGAGCGGATATGTCGAGGCAAGAACTGGAACGCCCGCCATACTCACCAGACCTGTCTCCGCGCCATTTTGACCTCATCCCCAAAGTAAGAGAACCATTGTGTGGGAGACGGTTTGGCATACGGCAGGACACTGCCAACGCTGTGATACATGGGATTTCGAAAGTCACACATGGTGTGGCGACATGTATCCGACGTCACCTGCAAAGTTGGCAGCGAGTTGTTGATAATCTACGGGACTACTTTGAGGGTGTACCGTAAACGTTACTGTATATTCTGAGAATAAACATTATGCATCACGAGGATTTAATGGATGCTTTATATCCTACATCTGGTAAACCTACTCGGTATTATTCATACACTCCACAGTAACATCCGCTCCCCACTTCCATCTGTATATTTCCATTTGTCTGTTAGATCCCGCATTCCTGCTAAAACAATAGTAATCATGACTTTTCCCCAACCCTGCATTTAAAAATGTGCCTCCTATGTGCGAGTAGTCATAATAATCATTTTATTCCGGTGTCCAGAGTAGGTTATACCGAGTGGTACAGCTTCCCCTATACACTCAGTTTTATGCAACCCGCAGATTAAAGCCTAATCTAAAATCATTGACCTTGGTTACTCACAGCGATGTCTGAACTTACTACGCATTCTATAATTCGTTTATTCGTGTCAACGAAATCAACATTAACGATAAAATACTGAATGTTAGTAAAGAATCATGAAAATTATATATCACAGATACTTCATGTACAGAGGATATGATGGCTGAATGACCAGACAAGCTCTTGATAGCCTAGTGTGCATGAAGTTAGAAGAGGAAAGCGGAGCTCGTTAGTTGGAAGTTCGAGTTCGATATAGGACGATTGTTTTATTTCGTTGTTAAATGTTCGTGTGAGTCGCGTTGTTGAAGACAAATCTAAATCATGATCAGTTTTCATGTAGCAGGTACTCTGTTATGTTCATTTCTAAGTAGCTCTTAAAAGAGCTATTTGCAGTAAAATAAGCTATTACCGACAGAGGTGCAATGGGTTTGTGTATAGTCATTCGATTAATGAAGGAAATGCTCAAAATAATCACCTCTTTCGTTAATGCATATCTGAGTACGGCAGAGGTGAGTCATTCTTGCTTGCTGCAACGTATGTGGTGGAACCTGACTGCACTTTGCTGTAAAGATACTATGTGCTGTTTCATGTGCCCTACGTATGAAGTCCAGTCGTTCTTCGAGTCGAACGTGCGCAGTTGCTTGGTTGAATGGGTGCGTCATAATGCTGACAATAAGCGCAGTGCGCTTTGTCATATAAAAGCCGCATTTTATTATTCCTTTCTGATGTATGCTTTCTTTCTAAAGGTGAAAAGTGACTTTTGACACTTAAGGAAGTTAAACCTTAATAAGTTAAACCTTAACTACGAATGCCTTAAGAGTATAAACATAAAAAGCTCGTAGCTAGATTCGAACTCTGAATCCGTCAGAAAAATCACATGCTAGCTGTGATTTGTACAATGTAGCCACTCCAGGTGACGAAGAGTACGTCTCGTATCTCTATACTCATGGAATAATCTGCGCTGTCGCTTCGAAACTGATCTTGTATGTTACAAGTTCTGAACTTGAAATGTGCGGAAAGGTTTATACATTGCTGAAAACACCACAGTATGCTAAAGGATCATGTCTCCCTTAAGCCCAGATAGTTGCAACCATTTCCTACGTGTAGAGTAGGTATCTATTCTTCTTCTTCTTCTTAATCTGTTTATCCTCTAGGTTCGATTTTTCCCTCGGACTCAGCGAGGGATCCTACATCTACCGCCTCAAGGGCAGTGTCCTGGAGCGTCAGACTTTGGGTCGGGGGTACAATTGGGGAGGATGACCAGTACCTCGCCGAGGCGGTCTCGCCTGCTATGCTGCCTTGTGGAGGGATGGGGAAATTGGAAAGGACAGGCAAGGAAGAGGGAAGGAAGCGGCCGTGGCCTTACGTTAGGTACCATCCAGGCATTTGCCTGGAGGAGAAGTAGGAAACCACGGGAAACCACTTCGAGGATGGCTGAGGTGGGAATCGAACCACCCTCCACTCAGTTGACCTCCCGAGGTTGACTGAACCCCGTTCTAGCCCTCGTACCACTTTTCAATTTTCGTGGCAGAGCCGGGAATCGAACCCCGGCCTCCGGGGGTGGCAGCTAATCACACTAACCAATACACCACAGAGGCGGTCGTTATTCAATTTTATTTTACATTATATAGGAAAATAATGCATTGGGTATAGATCCACCGACTATTTTAAATTCATAATCATTTTCCTCGTCATTATCATTTAAAAATTCTGTACGGTGGGTAAATTATCTTATTTCACTTCGTTACATCTCGTACTGTTCGGGTCCTGTGACCTAGATGTTAAGTCCCTTTAAACAACAAGCATAATCATCATCACTAGGATCGAATATCGGTAAAAATCAGTTGGTGTTTAAGGGCGTATGAGTGTCAACGATCTCTGGTAGGCTGAAAGACTCCTTCAGGATTAAACTTTTCCACTCATTGCTAAGGTTTTTTTTAATCCCGGCTAATGCACGTGGGAGTGTCGAAATGAAATTCTATTCTCTGTAGTTCGAATTCCACGTAAATTCGGAAGTCCTTTGGCTAAGGTCACGATTTCGACAATCATTGTTCAATCATTGTTCAAGCTTGCTTGTTTTTACTGTTCTTTAGTATATTTCCCTGTGTATGATTATGATATCAAGAGTACCAACCTACCGGGTAGATTAAGATATCAAGAGTACCAACCTAAAGGTTAGATGACTATATCAAGAGTAACAAACTACAGGTTAGATTATATCAAGAGTAACAAACTACAGGTTGGATTATTACATCAAGAGTAACAAACTACAGGTTAGATTATGATATCAAGTGTAACAATCACAGGGTAGATTACGATATCAAAAGTAACAAACTACAGGTTAGATTATATCAAGAGTAACAAACTACAGGTTGGATTATTACATCAAGAGTAACAAACTACAGGTTAGATTATGATATCAAGTGTAACAATCACAGGGTAGATTACGATATCAAGAGTGACAAACTACAGGTTAGAGGACGCTATCAGTAGTAACGAAGTACAGGTTACATTAAGGTGTTAAGGGTAACAAACTACAGGTTAGATGACGATATCAAGGGTGACAAACTGTCCGACTCGTTGGCTGAATGGTCAGCGCACTGGCCTTCGGTTCAGAGGGTCCCGGGTTCGATTCCCGGCGGGGTCGTGGATTTTAATCGCTTCGGATTAATTCTTCCGGCTCGGGGACTGGGTGTTTGTGTTCGTACCAACACTCTCCTCTTCATATTCAGAACTTCATACACAGACAACATATCATACTACCAACCACCACAGAAACACGCAATATGGGGTTGGCGTCAGGAAGGGCATCCGGCCGTACAACAGGGACGGATCCACATGTGCTACACATTTCGCACCCGCGACCCCACAAATGTGGGAAACGGAGTAATAAAAGAAGAACAAGAAGATGAAGAACAATAAGGGTGACAAACTACAGGTTAGATAACGATATCGAGGGTAACGAAGTACAGGTTAGGTTGTGATATCAAGAGTGACGTTGAACTGTAAGTTTAATTACGAAATCGGGATTGACGTTAAAATACATGTTTGTTTACTATATAAAGTGTAACGTTGTGAGCTACACGTTTGTTTGTTTGCTCGCTGTATTTGTCTCTTTACTTCATTAATATGGCGTTTCACTTCCTGAGGTGTACAGTTCTGTAGTTTAACGGTTCGTCGTCGGAAGCGTGATTTCTATTTCTATTGGCAGACTGACTGCTGTGTGGTTGAGAAAAGGTACATTCAGCAGAGCTCCTATGGAGCTGCAATACTTCGGGGAACACAAGAACATGAATTTGCTTTTACTTCGCGAGGTGTTACCAACTTCCATAGCCTTATAAATTGTCGTGTTGAATAACGTCACAGCTCTGCACTTCCGAATTGTTTTTCTGCTCCTAAATACAAACTATCCATCCACATTCCAGTTAATAACTAAATTAGGTATAGCTCATAATCGATCGACCTTAGGGCTTTTCATCAGGATTTTTAAATTATTTTTTGGGTTGTACTATCGCCTCCCCTCCCCCTCCCTCGATTACTTCCCACGTGTTTGAGGTTTGTCTCCCCAATCTCACTCCGTAGTGGACTGTTTCTTTCATATCCTCTACTCCGATCACTGCAGCTTGATTTTTGTACAGATTATAAGCAACTCTTCGTTGCTTCTGTAATAAACTCCTGATTCAACAGAACCTCATTCAACGGACTTCGGATTTAACGGACACAATTCGACAGACAAATAGAGATAATAGAATTAGTTTAAAATTAATTATTCTTCTTCTTGGCCGTGTTTGAAGTTACTTGTGGTCGGCACTTAAATGATTAGGCCCAGTTTTACAACTGGATGCCTTTCCTGGCACCAACACTGTGTGGGGGAATGTATTCCACTATTGCTTGTTTCTGTGGTGGCTCGCAGTGTGATGCACTGCGCGTGTAAATGGTGATGTTTGTTGAGAAAAACACAAACATCCAGTCCCCAAACCAGAGGAATTAAGTAGACGCAGTTGAAGTCATTAATCCGGTCTGGAATCGAACCCAGGGCCTTCTGAACCGAAGGCCATTCAGCCAAGGAGAGCGACAAATTTAAAAATTAATAATTAAACGGAAATGAACCAGGATACGTTTTTAAAGGTTTCGAAACTTGCGACTTTCGTCAGAACTTTGTATGACACTGATGATAACTGATGCAGATGACCCAGGATACCAAATTCTAAGTCAGGAGTAGATCTCTGAAGATGTTCTACGGGACCATCATAAAGTTGACGTTGTGGAAGAAGAAGAAGAAGAGAATGATGATGAAGAAGCAGTTTGAGGATTTCAATTGGCGCGAAACTTCGGTGGTTAGAGAACACATAGACGACATTATCACGGTCATACATGCATCATCAGCTCTAGAGGTGACTGATTATGACGAACATCTTCAGCGACTTCGATCAACAATGATCAAGGCGGGCCTGACATCTAGGTCATCGGCCCTCTTTCGAGTTGAATCCACTGTAAAATGGTAGGCTATATATATAAAATTGTTACCTATAAAGCATATTAATACCACTAAAATATGTTTGCTATGAATCTAGTTCCTACGAATCACAATTTAATTTACTTTACATTTTATGGACAACCCTTAGCCCCTTACAGCCCGTTAAATCGAGAGTTTGCTGTACGTATTTCCAAACCTCTTAAGAATATCAAAAGGCTTAGTCCAGTCTACGTTACAAAGAACCTTATATAAATCCACAAATGCCACAAACGTGGGCCTCAGATACGAATTTATGGAATACCACTCACAAGGACATTGCTGTGCTCCAGGCATGTAACCATGTTGTTGTTTGAGTCATCAGTCCAAAGACTGGTCTGATGCAGCCCTCCATGCCACACTATCCTGTGCTAACCTTTTCATTTCTAAGTAACTATTGCATCCTACATCTGCTCTAATCTGCTTGTCATATCCATATCTTGGTCTGCCCCTACCGTTCTTACCACCAACACTTCCTTCAAAAACCAACTGAACAAGTCCTGGGTGTCTTAACATGTGTCCTATCATTCTATCTCTTCTTCTCGTCAAATTTAGCCAAATCGATCTCCTCTCACCAATTCGATTCAGTATCTCTTTATTCGTGATTCGATCAATCCATCTCACCTTCAGCATTCTTCTGTAACACCACATTTCAAAAGCTTCTATTCCCTTTCTTTCTGAGCTAGTAATCGTCCATATTTCACTTCCATACAATGCCACGCTCCACGTGAAAGTCTTCAAAAAATATTTCTAAATCATATATCAATGTTTGAAGTGAGCAAATTTCTTTTCTTAAGAAAGCTCTTCTTTGCTTGTGCTAGTCTGCATCTTATGTCCTCCTTACTTCTGCCATCGTTAGTTATTTTACTGCCCAAGTAACAATATTCATCCACTTCTTTTAAAACTTCATTTCCTAATCTAATATTTCCTGCATCACCTGCCTTCGTTCGACTGCACTCCAGTACTTTTGTTTTGGACTTATTTAGTTTCATCTTGTACTCCTTACCCAAGACTTCGTCCATACCATTCAGCAGCTTCTCGAGATCTTCTGCAGTTTCAGATAAAATAACTATATCATCGGAAAATCTCAAGGTTTTGATTTCCTCTCCTTGGATTGTGATTCCCTTTCCAAATTCCAATTTGATTTCCTTTACTGCCTGTTCTATGTAAACATTGAAAGGGAGGGGGGGACAAATTACAGCCTTGTCACCATACATGGCGCAATATAACTTAGAATAAGGGACTTAACAGTTTTTGGGGAATGAAACAAGTTTGTTTCTTCATTACTCTATACCAAGATTCAAAAAAATAGTTTAACAGTGCCCTTGCTAAATAAGGATTATTTGTGTGGAGCCCTAGATCAAATCATGACATGCTAGTGTGATTGGAAATAAATACGCTGAACGTAAGTCTGGGAGATCGAGTCAGAAATACGGACTTACGAAGAAGAACTGGTCTAAAGAACACTTTAATTCAAGTCCAAGTCTCTCAGATGGAAAACGGCGTGACATGGGATGAGATGTGCAGATGACAGGTGGAGCAAGGTTGTCGCGGAATGGCTACCCCAGGAGAAACTCGACAAAGGGAAGAGGAAAGAAGAAGATGGCGTGACGATCTGAACATTCACGTGGGATCGTCATGGCCAACGACAGCTCGACACAGATAACTGGGAGAGGACTTTGCCAAGCAGTAGGAAACTAATGGCTAACTACAACAATAGTGTGATTAGGAAAGGTGGACAGAGGAAGTCCACCTCTGCGGTTTAGTGGTTAGTGTGATTAGCAGCCATCCCCGGACTCCCGGGTTAGATTTCTGGCTCTGCCACAAAATTTGAAAAGTGATGCGAGGATTGGAACGGGGTTCACTCAGTCTCGGGAGGTCAACTGAGTAGAGGGGTTCGATTCCCACCTCAGCCACCCTCGAAGTGGTTTTCCCAGGTTTCCCACTTCTCTTCCAGGCAAATACCGGGATGGTACCTAACTTAAGGCCACGGCCCTTCCAATCTCCGAATCTCCCCATCTCCCCATCCCTATTCCTACACAAGGTCCCTCTTCAGCATAGCAAGTGATGCTGATTCTCCTCCCAAGTTTTATCCCCGCCCCAAAGTCTCGCGCCCCATGACACTGACCTTGAGGCAGTAGAGGTGGGATCCCACGGTGAGTCCAAGGTAGAAACCAACCCTGGACGGTAAACGGATTAAGAAAGGAAAAAGAAATAATAATAATAATAATAATAATAATAATAATAATAATAATAATAATAATAATAATAATAATAATAATAATAATAATAATAATAATTGTACCGGGAGGTACATCTCTACGCCGCGCGTTCAAAATGAGCGTCTAAAAGAACTCCTCTATCTATCAAATGTGAAACCAATAATACAACAAGTAGAACTTTACTCTGAAGGCGTCGCCACTAAAATCTGGTATAATTTTGTTATTGTGAAGTTTCATGAACTGTGTGAACTTCTACTTGTTTTGTTTCCTATTCATCAAGAAGTTTGGACATTCTCTCATAGATTACACTACCAAAGAACGGTGATCATGCACCCTGGTGCGAAGTGAAAGAACCTTTGATTTAAGGAGGTTTTGTATTCATAAGTTTTTTTTCTAATTGATGTTCATTTATTTTTGGGTTGGCAATATTTCCTTTTTTATTTCCGCCAGTTTTGAATCTAGCCAATTCCTAATTTCTGTAATTAATTTTCTACCAATCAGCCTTCTCCGATTTTCAGTGCAACTTTAAAATTCACCAATAAAAGTGAGAGGGTGTGGTTAGTTTAATCTTGAATGATCTCGAACTTTCCCCGAGGGTTTATAAACTGCGGATTTTCACGTCGCTTGGCCAATTGATAGTCATCTTACTGAGTGTGTGTGTCAAAGCAGGAGGCGGTTGGCCTCTTTCATCGGTCTGCAGTACATCAACAAGGTAATGGCCACATAACATCTTTCTTTCTTGCTAACTCCGCAGTTTAACCCTAGGGAAAGGTCCGAATTATTAACTATGTAACCTACTTTTCCTAAAAATGTAACTTTCTGCCGGCTAATGTAAAAACTTCATAAAATCTTTAACTCTCGGAGATAGAGAGTGATGTACCCTCTCGAGCTCCCCTTCATATTGGTTTGAGGTGACTACGTTTTGTAACTGGTTTTCTTCCTTTCCGTAATGTCTTAATTTATTCATTTTGTGTTGGGGCCATTTATTTAGCCATTAGTCTTGTTCCATGAAGGCCCAGTAGGTTGGGTATTAAATACCCCTATGTAATCCAGAAATTGTAAGTTGATGTTGCCTTGAATAGGCATGGAAAACTGAGAGCCTGTTAGCTCTTTTTCAAAGTAAGATTACTGCATGCCTCTTGAAGGCTAGATGTTGGATTTTGGGAGCAAGTGCGCCATGAATTATTAGGGGGAAATCTGTCCTTGAGTCAATTTGTGCTCTTTGTAAATTTGAGCTGAAAGCTCAGGAAATGTAAAGCGAGGGGCTTGAAGCCCAGGACTTGTGGAAATCACTATATTGTATTTTCCTTGACTTGGTTCTATATTGCTAATTGTACCTGTTACGTTGTTATTTGTTGATTTTTTTAAATTCTAAAGAAATATAATCGTTGTTAAAGTTTTAAATTAACTTTAATATTGTAGTTAGACCCCTCGGCACCTTCTTTAACCTCTTTCCGCTCCACGGGTAACTCAGTAATAATAATAATAATAATAATAATAATAATAATAATAATAATAATAATAATAATAATAATAATAATAATAATGTTATTTGCTTTACGTCCCACTGACTACTTTTACGGTCTTCGGAGACGCCGAAGTGCCGGAATTTAGTCCCGCAGGAGTTCTTTTACGTGCCAGTAAATCTACCGACACGAGGCTGTCGTATTTGAGCACCTTCAAATACCACCGGACTGAGCCAGGATCAAACCTGCCAAGTTGGGGTTAGAAGGCCAGCGCCTTAACCGTCTGAGCCACTCAGCCCGGCAAGAAAGAAATAAAGAAAGAAGAAGCGGTAGCTTGCCTGCCTCTTACCCATGGCCCCGGGTTCGATTCAGGGTCGGGTTAGGGATGTGTACCTGGATCTGTGGGCTAGTTTGATGTCCACTCAGTCTACGTGATTACAATTGAGGAGTTATCTGACGGTGAGATGGCGGTGCCGGCCAAGAAAGCCAAGAATAACGGCCGAAAGGATTTCGTCGTGCTGACCATACGACCTCGTCCAGGCAGCCTCATCTGGTATGCTGAACAGGGGCCTTGCGGTGGGATGGGATGATTGGAATGGATAGACAAGGAAGAGGGAAGGAAGCGGCCGTGGCCATCCCGGTATTTGCCTGGAGGAGAAGTAGGAAACCACGGAAAACCACTTCCAGGATGGCTGAGGTGGGAATCGAACCCACATCTACTCAGTTGACCTCCTGAGGCTGAGTGGACCCCGTTCCAGACCTCGTACCACTTTTCAAATTTCATGGCAGAGCCGGAATCGAAGCCGGGCCTCTGGGGGTCGCAGCTAATCACACTAACCACTACACCACGGAGGTGGACAAAATAATTCCCTTCATTTAATGTTAATGTCCAATTATTAGACGTTTATGGTTATTACAAGGGAAGTATTTACAAAAACTATAAGGGATTGTCTATTGATAAAAGTGCACAATAGTAAAATTACATTTATCCTTATACAACTTTGAGTCAGATATCTATTCATTTATAATAAATGAGCCAATTTTACCAACTCCTGCGAGGAGGAAATAAATCAGAACATATTATTCGCTTTATTAATTCATGTGTTCACATCATAATTTGCGCCAGTCAAGGGGTTCATGCCAAAGAGTATAGAGTCTACTATCAACTCTGACTTTACTCCATGGCAAATGAGAAGGCCGATTTTAGCGCTGACAAGTTGAAACAATTGGAATTTGCGATCCGAATGAAAAACCGAATGCAAACGGAAACAATTTGTTGTAACGGAAGTTGACGACTATCAAATAAGTCGGTAGTTTTCATTCGATAGTCCCGTTACTAGTGTGAAGTACCGTCAACGTTTCCATGGGAGCCATATCCTTACTAATTCACGCAAATCAACTCTTGGCTAGAGAGAGGGCGTAACCCTCTAGGTGGCCCTCCCTACCCCTTCAGGGTGGTGAATGGAAACATTGAGAGATAGATAGACAACTCGACTGTTAGAACGCTTCTCTTAATATTGACACTTCGGATCCTAACTTCAGAGCAATCATTAACAGCTTACTTGTTTGCAAGTAAGCTACAGATCTTTATTATCAGCCCTCAAGTCACAGTGACCATCTGAAACTCACCACGTCTATAATCTGCTGAAGAGTAAGGCCGAATTTCACCTCGAGGGGTTCTGACTCGTTGGCCACAGGTCGCTCCAGGGTGTTGTACGAGCCAAGCAGCGCGTTCAGCAACCTCTTCTCATGAGGACCCTGAACTGTAGCTGAAACAAAAGAGAAATTCGTGTTACTGGTGGGATCTAATACAATACGATCTGGTAAAGCAACAATAATAGCGAGCAATTTTCTACATTTTTATTTTAAAAATTAATATCTAGGGGAAAGACACATTGAGTCAGCGTTTGCATTTTTCAGAATCTTAAAGTATGATGATGATCCTTGTTGTTTAAAGGGGCCTAACATGTAGGTCAGGCCCCTAACGGCACGAGGTGGAACGAAATGAAAACGTAAATGAAAAGTTTAAAATGTATCGTAACTAACCCCATGGCACTACAGCCCTGAAGGGCCTTGCTTGGTCTACCAAGCGACCGCTGCTCATCCCGAAGGCCTGCAGATTACAAGGTGTCCTGTGGTCAGCACGACGAATCCTCACGGCCATTATTCTTGGCTTTCTAGACCGGGACCGCTATCTCACCGTCCGATAGCTCCTCAATTGTAAACATGCAGGCTGAGTAGACCTCGAACCAGCCCTCAGATCCGGGTAAAAGTCCCTGACCTGGCCGGGAATCGAACCCGGGGCCTCCGGGTAAGAGGCAGGCACTTTACCCATTGACTAGAATTTTAAAACGAATGATGATGAAATATAGTTATGAATTTAAAATAATCAGTGGGTCTAATTCGCAATGCCTTTTTCTGATAAAATGATGGGAAAAATAGATTACGGTTGCTTTGAAGTGTAATCATGTATTTCGTTCGAATTAGTTAAAATAACACATTAAAACACATGAACACAAACTAAAACAGAGTCAGCAGAATAAAAATAAAAATAAAAAATAAAAATAAAAATTATAGAAAATACACTTCTATACACGATAAAACAGGCTACTATCTCTCATCAAACGGATGACGTCATCTCGTAGGATGAGGGAGTTTTAGACTAAGGCGCTGATCGACCAGGTCCACGCACTCCGTAAGGATGTGTACCGCGGAAAGGTGACCGTCACAAGTACGCACCAGATGAGGTACTTCTCCCTTCAGTAAGTAGGAGCGCATTCCTATACCGTGGCCGATCCGAAGACGAGATAATACCACTGTTTCTATCCGAGAAGCCCGAAGGGACATAACCATTGTCTCAGCTGAAAACGAATATCACTGGATGGAACCTTGTAAGGCAAGAGGGGCAAACTTAGTACATATTTAGCCAAAACTGTATAGTTGTGATGTCTGTAGTGGTATTTTAAAAAAATGCTGTTTGTTCGGGGCGTTGACCTAGAAAGATCTCTTGCCCCTACTTGAACCATATGTTAGGAACCTGCGTGTATTTGGAAATTGCGAAGTGTAAAGTGTTGAGTGTAAGCAAAGGAACGTTAAGAACGACACAAACACCCAGTCCCCAGGCCAGGGATATTAATTATTTACAATTAAAAACCCCTGACCCGGCCGGGAATCGAACCCGTGGCCGCCGGGTGAAGGGCGGACTCATTTTCTTTACAAGTTGCTTTACGTCGCACCGACACAGATATGTCTTATGGCGACGATGGGACAGGAAATGTCTAGGAATGGATAGGAAGCGGCCGTGGCCTTAATTAAGGTACAGCCCCAGCATTTGCCTGGTGTGAAAATGGGAAACTACGGAAAACCAAATTCAGGGCTGCCGACAGTGGGGTTCGAGCCCACTGTCTCCCGAATACTGGATACTGGCCGCACTTAAGCGACTGCAGCTATCGAGCTCGGTGAAGGGCGGACTCTGTAGTGGTATACTTTAAAGTCGTAGGCCTGTAACGATCAAAAATGGAGCCCCTGGCACTGGATGGGAACGTGCAATCCTATTCTTAACTCTTTGCAATGTAAAATGTTAGAGTAGTACACAATTAATTATTTTATAATACTTTACTTCTTGATCTAAAATAGCTGAAATATAAGTTAACCGGAAGTTCGTCACCTTGAGGAAAATTTATTTTTCAGGAAGCGTATAAGTCCGCCTCTGTGGTGTAGTGGTTAGTGTGATTAGCTGCCACCCCTGGAGGCCCGGGTTCGATTCCCGGCTCTGCCACGATATTTGAAAAGTGGTACGAGTGCTGGAACGGGGTGCACTCAGCCTCGGAGGTCAACTAAGTAGTGCTGGGTTCGATTCCCACATCAGCCATCCTGGAAGTGGTTCTCCTCCATGCAAATGCCGGGATGGTACCTAACTTAAGGCCACGGCTACTTCCTTCCCTCTTCCTTGTCTACCCCTTCTAATCTTCCCATCCCCCGCAAGGCCCCTGTGCAGCATAGCAGGTGAGGCCGCCTGGGCGAGGTACTGGTCATCCTCCCCAGTTGTATCCCCCGACCCAATGTCTCGCGCTCCTCGACACTGCCCTTGAGGCGGTAGAGGTAGGATCCCGAGGGAAAAGCCAACCCTGGACGGTAAACAGATAAATAAGAATAAGAAGATTAAGAAGAAGAAAGCGTATAATCATTTCAGGAAACGGAAAGAATAGGGAAACATTTAATTGTCTTACAAGGGAATATTCGAGCTAACATGCCGAAACCTGCCCTAATGTTTTTCTCATTGTCACAATTTTAGCTGTTAGTAGTGATGGGCCTTAGAGAAGGAGATGGGTTATCTCCTACCCCAGGATTTCCCAAACTTTTTGTGTCTTTGGCCCCCTTAGCATATAGTATTCATGTCCAAGGACCTCGTAGCTACAAAATATAATAATACTGAATTCAGTGAACAAAAGCAGAATTTTAGAGGTGAAACTTCCCCGGTGTGTAGAATTATTTACTTTATTTTCCGGGTTGAACCGTGTTGTTGTTTTTTGTACGTACAGTTTGCCTACGTTTCGAATACAATGCAGTATTCTTTGTCAAGGCGACTGAAATACCCCTACTCGATCTGAGGTAATCAGTCTCCCAATCAGTTCCAGACCAAGGTCAGGAACCACTCTTTGTAGTGTGATTGCTGCCTGGCACTGCTGGCATTATCTGCTAGCCAAGAGTAGCATTGATTTTTTTTAAATAGCAAGAAGGAATTTCGAATAAATTATTAAAATTACTGTTTCTTATTTTTACCAAATTTTGATACATCGATTATAACATTTTGATATTTAAACAACCGCGTGAGTTGGCCGTGCAATGAGGGCTGCGCGGCTGTGAGCTTGCATCCGGGAGATAGTGGGTTCGAATCCCACTGTCGGCAGTCCTGAAAATGGTTTTCCATGGTTTCCAATTTTCACACCAGGCAAATGCGGGGTCGGTACCTTAATTAAGGCCACGGCCGCTTCCTTCCAACTCCTAGGCCTTTCCTATCCCATCGTCGCCTTAATACCTACCTGTGTCGGTGCGACGTAAAGCCATTAGCAAAAAAATAAAAATAAATAAACACTCCTTTCACTTGTAGTCATTGTCTCTGAAGTTGAATACAAGTGCAAACATGAGGAAACGGTGATTCATTCATAATTATCACTGGCAATGTTGTATTGCATATCTTCCTTTCTTTCATTGTATAAGCTTGACAATACAACTGACTCCGTGTATTTTTTACCGCAAAATGATAATGTGCGTTTGACAGCCGCTTCGTTTTCGAGCATTATACACAGCTGGTCCAGGAATAACAGTAAGCTTTGTTTTCGCGAATGTTAGAATTTCTCTTCAGCATCAGTGATTAATGAAGTCTCCTCAGCACGTTTGCTTGAAACAAATTTTATAATCTTCCGACTTGCAACCATTTGTGATTTCTTGAATTTAGTCAACCTACTCGGCGAAGCCTGGAAATCACTACTGTAATGTTCATCTCATTTGCAAATTTCAATAGCCCATTCACGTAGATCTCCATCAGTGCACTGTCTCTCACATGCAGTTCGAAGTCCTGTGAACAGTCTTTCCTTTACGTTTTGCGAGTTTGCTTTTGATTTTTCATTCTTCGTGTGATTCTTTCTTCCATTTGCCCTGTTTGGAATTACAAAACGGACTCAATTTGCACACTGCTTAACTGTAAGTGTTCCTTACAACCTTCAATTAACAAGGAAACTGACCTTAACCCTAGAACTGCTGCAGGTTGTTCTGTCCAATGCTGCAGTTATTTTTCTCAACATACACCACGAAAATAAAATCATGCTTGTAATCACATATTAATCCTAATAAATCCATATTATATACCAATAGAAAACTAAACGACTGATCTAAATGAAGATAATACAAATAAAGAAAAATATTGCCACGATTTCTGACTATCGTAAAATGCAACTAATATTCTTTTCTTACAAAGGAAACTGTTGAAATATTTTGCTCAAATAAAGGAATTTGTGATAGATAATTTATTTCTGAAACATAATGTTCTGAAATGAGCAAGTATTTTCTTACGTATTCCTCCACAGTTATCAACTTTTCATTTCGTTTGCAAAATAAAACTCATATTTTCATCAAAACGAATTTTGAGTTCTTTTCACGAATTTTGAACGTACAGATTAACTTAGTTTTCTTAGGTGAATTTCTTCTTTCCTGTGTTGTGATCAAATTCTTTATAACAATCTACAAAAATATCAACAGTTCACACTTATCCCTTCGCTGGTTTCTTCAAATATTCACGTAATGCCAATAATAACATAACCTGCGCCGACTTGAACATCATTCCGGTCATCGGAAATTCCCATTACTTCCGAGGCACCTTGTACTTCGCTGACACTTTCAATATTTTCAGGAATAATTTTCTTGTCGGAATTAAAACAATAACCACTGTCACCGTCAGTACTTTCACTAAGATCTTCGAAAATCGAACGCTTGATTTCAGAATCGTCAACAAAGCGGGCTGGCATCTTGATTCTAAGATCACGTGAAAGTACTTTCACTTCTACAGCTAAATAAACTTGTCCAGCCCGATGTTTGTGTTTCAAAGACTTTCAGTATTGAAGATAAATGTATAAGTATTCAGCTGGTATCTATATTATTGCCATCTGGTGATCAATTTTAAACCTACGGCGGAAGAACAACACTTGACGAAACAGTGCACCGTCTTCCAGAAAGACGGTCCGCAGTTCTAGGGTTAAGACGATGCTCTTTACCTCTCGACCATCCTATGTATAGCCTACCTTATTAGCGTGTAATTCTCTGAAAGAGAAAGGGGATCGGTTGATGGTATTCGGTGTTTTCCCCTGTTCTTATGGTTTCATTGTACTAATAAACATTGACAGATCGTTCCAGTGTGCTAGATTCGAAAATCGATACAACGGGTGAATAAATATTTCAGTGAGATCAAGCTAATGAACAATCAAAGCGTCTATCGACAGAACAATTCCCAGTTATAGGGTGAGTAAGCTGATGGATGTGTACCGAGGTTTATTGCTACTGTAGGAAACTACAAACACAGACATCTCACACACGGTGATATCGAAAGTAATTCATGTATAGTAATTTTGAGGTGATAAGGAGCAGGTTAAAATAAACATTCGAAAATTCATATTGCTTTAGCAGAACGGTTTCAGCTGTGATGTTAATTATGTTAGAGTCCGGATTATTAGGTACTGGTAGGTTAGAATGCAAACTTACTTAAGTCAGTAACAAGTATACCCTACACTGTATAACGATTATGCTATTAGATTTGCATAGATATTAGGGGTACAGCCTATAGAACTCCTTGAATTTATTCTACTCTTTCTACATTGTGGTAAAACGGGTTGCATGACACTTCCTACAAACCAAATTATTTTGCATTCTAACCTATTACCACCTAAAAATCAGAGGTACAATTGTGATATACATGCTAGATACGTACTCGTGTACTATAAAAATTTTGTAGAGAGAAAATAAATGAAATTTGTGGCCCTTGATCTTTTAGCTTATCAAAAACAAGATCACATGGGCATGAAGTTGTATTACTTAAAATATATTTACACTCATGTTACAAGATATATGCTTTACTTCACTTAGTTACTAGCGCTTGTAGTATTTGCATACTAGAGCATTGTACAAAATAATGTCCTTTGCTCTTTAACATCAATTAATGGAAAGCCAAATGTGTTGCTTAATATATATTAGTGGTTCAACGTCGCACTAACACGTCGAAGGTTTCTGGTGACGCAAGTATGGGAAAGTGATAAGAATGGGAACGTAGCGGCCGCGGCTGTAATCAAGGCACAGCCCCAGAATTTGCCTGGTATGAACATCGGGAACCACGGGAAATCATCTTCAGTGCTGCCGACGGTGGGATTCCAACCCACCATTTTCTGAATTCAAGCTCACAGCTAAGTGACTCTAACCACAAGGTCAACTCGCTTGGTGTTGCCTAATAATATCCTGAAGGCAAGGATTCGTAAGCAAAGTAAATTGAAAATCCACAGCCTCTTTCCAGTCATTCGACCGGGTCAGGAATGGAATGAATGAAGCCCCTATATAGCGGCGATGAAAGGAACCTTGCCCGCTGCCGAAGCCTGTCGCACTCCTATAGGCCAATGATTAATTACTGACAGATGAAATGATATATTGGATAGTGTTGTTGGAATGAAGGATGACTGGGAAAACCGGGGTACACGGAGGAAAACCTGTCCCGTCTCCGCTTTGTCTAGCACAAATCTCACATCGAGTGACAGGGATTTGAACCACGGAACCCAGTAATTAGAGGCCGGTGCGCTGCCGCCTGAGCCACGGAGGCACGGAGACACGGTAATCAAAGTGAACTTTCCAATTTTACATGTTATGTATTCTTGACATTTGTTGTCGTTCGTGTTTATAAAATTTATTTTGCTAATAGTTTCTTTACCGAGCTCGATAGCTGCAGTCGCTTAAGTGCGGCCAGTATCCAGCAATGGGGAGATAGTGGGTTCGAGCCCCACTGTTGGCAGCCCTGAAGATGGTTTTCCGTGGTTTCCCATTTTCACACCAGGCAAATGCCGGGGCTGTACCTTAATTAAGGCCACGGCCGCTTCCTTCCAATTCCAGGCCTTTCCTATCCCATCGTCGACATAAGACCTATCTGTGTCGCTCCGACGTAAAGCAAATAGAAAAAAAATGTTTCTTAACACGTTAAGCAATATTGATTCATGGAGTTCTTGATAAAGAATATAATGAAATTTCTAATATCTATGGACGACACAAACATCTATGCCTTAGTCAGGGCTCGGTTGACATATTTCCCTGTTCTCAAACCTCATATCTCGATTCAGAGCTACAGCTGAAAAGTATCCGGTACAGTAATGTGGCTTGTAGACTCAAGAGACGTAAAGTACAATCTGTTTTAGACTGTAGTAACAATATAAACGAGCTTCTGCGTCATGTTAGAGAGTATTTGCTCCCCGTATACATCCGCAGCGTACCTCATTTCATACAGCAAAGTTCATATTGGGCAAACAAAAAGTTTGGTAGTTACGAGACTGAAACGAATATGAGATGTACTCGCGTAGTTTATCCGTCTAATTCTACGATATCATACCGTACTCACCACACACAAACTAAACTTCCAGAGTTATATCATGAGGTTAAGTTTCTCGCTCTGTGAAACTCTTATAGAAATGATGCTATGTTGCATATTCCGTGTTTAAATATTCAAAATGTAATTTATTATTATTTCACTACACAAATCGTATAACATAGTAAGGTACTTTGAGTGAAACAATCTCGGGAACGTTCATCTAGAGGTTTCCTGGTGTCCGTGATAGGTAAGGCGTCAAATCTTTATGGTCTGACACCGTGGTTAAACTGTCCGAGTCTTCTTGGTAGAAAAAATGTTGGCCGTCAGGTTTGGAGAATTAATTCGTAATCACTAAGGCCCGGATGTTTATGACCTAAAAATGTATTAAAATATGACAATAAATATGACTTACAAGATTTTTGGTCATATTTTCAAAATCTTCAAAATCTCACCGCTATTTAAATCAACATTATATTGAAAAACATACTTTTAAAATCTAGAACATTCATTAATAATAATAAATAAGTAATACTATTAATTTTATTATTATATTTTGAATTTATTTAATTACTCAGTCCACCGAGCTCGATAGCTGCAGTCGCTTAAGTGCGGCCAGTATCCAGTATTCGGGAGATAGTAGGTTCGAACCCCACTGTCGGCAGCCGTTAAAATAGTTTTCCGTGGTTTCCCATTTTCACACCAGGCAAATGCTGGGGCTGTACCTTAATTAAGGCCACGGCCGCTTCCTTCCAACTCCTAGCCCTTTCCTGTCCCATCGTCTCCGTAAGACCTATCTGTGTCGGTGCGACGTAAAGCAAAAAAGAAATTACTCAATCCAGAGGTAACTCTCGACTCTGCACACAACGAAATAAATATCACATTTTGGTGAGCGGTCAGAGAGAATTACAATGGCAAATTGTACTTCTGTTTTCACGTAGGATTGGCTTGTTACCGAGAAAAGACCGCTGAACATCGCAGGATATTATTGGGGCATATTTGAAATAAGTCAAATCATTAGAGTTCAATTGAGGCTCATCTTTCTGTTGCTTTCTACGCATCTGTCTCTTTCTATACAGGTTACCCTCCTAATAAACATAAATATATATTTCTAAGAAAGATAATTGTAAAAAATTACAGACATCAATGAGGAGATGTGAAAAAGTCCGTCTTTGAGATGACTAAAAGCAAGTATGCGTAAATGCACGGCGAAATATGATGATAATATGATAAATTACCAAAATGTGACAAAAAACGTTAAAAGAGTGAATATTGCATTATTTTAGTCACCGTAGATAAAATCTTACTTAACTTGTATTTTCCATGGAAATTGTTGTGTGTGTCCTCCGCGCCTACAATCTCCGCAGCCCGCCCGACACATGAATGTTTCCAGAGACCACGAGGCAGACTGCAGTGCGCTGACGTGATCGTCGGTGACGTCAGCCAGCACTATAAAAGGAGCAACATTTCTCGCCTGTCCAGGTCTCCTACAGTGTCCAACGATCAGACTACACCGCAAGTCAGACACGGAGGCACCCTCTTAGAAATGTGTTCTGAATAGGTGGACTGATTCCTGGCCGTGAGGTTTCACCTCTGGACATTGCCTCATTCATCCTGCATCCCGTAGCCACGTCGAGCACCCATCCAAGCATTCTGCTACTCACTCAAGTCCCCTACAGTGCTCCGACTCCAGTCATAGCATTCTGCTATATATGAACATTAGACGCAAGTTCCTTGCAAGTTATTCGCCTCCTGTTAGCATTCTGCTAATACGAACTCTCTCTACAAGTTAACACTTGTTATTATACATGACCGATAGTTTTCGACTATCAAGAACATTCTCTCATTGGAACAGACTGTCCCATCAAGACAAGATTGAATGTATATAGGAATCTCAATTTGTAAGTATTATTCAGGCCCTCAGCCTACTACCTTATATTAACATTAAACGTATGCAACTCAACAAGCTTCAAGAAAAGTTTCGTTCTATTTCATGTACATACTGTATAAATGTGTCGAAGCAATAAACTTGTGCCTTGTATACCAAGTTCCTTGTATACAACACAACAGAAATAATATAAGGAAATAAAATATGACATGTCATGAACATCCGGGCCCTACCTATAATCACAATATTGCGTGCCAAAACTCTGGGTTCAGTTGCATGTCTATCCACAGTGCTTGTAAGGAGTGAAGGTTTGTGATATTCTTGATGAGGATTCGTTCGTTGGATGGTGATGTTAACCCACGAACTCTCATGGTATTTCCAGATAGGAGTGGACTGTTCGCCGACAC
This sequence comes from Anabrus simplex, assembly GCF_040414725.1. NCBI lineage: Eukaryota > Metazoa > Arthropoda > Insecta > Orthoptera > Tettigoniidae > Anabrus > Anabrus simplex. The sequence continues at coordinate 99,377,603 of NC_090268.1, read as the reverse complement.
CGCGCTTCACATTCTCGCTACGTGTTAAAAACGTAATAATAATAATGCAAGGGATAGGCGGTATACGAATAGGATGCAAGAACAAAGACATTGGAATTCACTGTTTAGCCTTTGGGGATGACATGCCTGTGTCGAAATACTAGGTAAACATGCATGAATCATCAAGTTATGACCTGAAAACACCTCCTCCTACCGCCTCTCCATCATTATTTCCCTCTTCCTTTCACAGATCTTCCTTCTTTTGCTTCCTTCTATTCCCCTCTCAATTGAAGGCGATATTTCGGTGTACTGTAGAAACGTATGTATTTTCCAAACTTTCTCTTAAGTAGTAGTTATAGTACTCATTATTCATATATTTTTAATTTACTCTACGTACGATTTGTATTACATAGATATGATTTTTGTAAGTGTGATTACTTTCGTTAATACTATTACTGTTATTATTGTTAATATTATCATATTATTGTCATCAGTAGTTATTGTTAAGTGTTCTAGGTTACGACTGGTGAAGTGTAAGAAAGGGAGTACACCCCTAACTTTGCCAGGATAAATAAAACATATTATTATTATTATTATTATTATTATTATTATTATTATTATTATTATTATTATTATTATTATTAATTGTGGTTCTGTCAGAGTCAATGGAGGAGGCACGGAACTAAATTGTCCAACTCCAGGAAGAAGCAAGTGAGGCAGGCCTAAGTATCTCCTTCGAGAAGACACAATAAATGCCCAACATCAAAATAGTATCCAGATGGATGAAAATTGAGAGGGAAAGGATTATTTTATTTTTACAATTTGCTTTACGTCGCACCTATACATTTAGGTCTTATAGCGACGATGGGATAGGAATGGCCTGGGAGTGGGAAGGAAGCCTGAATTAAGGTACAGCCCCAGCATTTGCGTGGTGTTAAAATGGCAAACCACGAAAAACCATCTTCAGGGCTGCCGACAGTGGGGTTCGAACCCAATATCTCCCGGATACAAGCTCACACCTGCGTGCCCCTAACCGCACGGCCAACTCGCCCGGTATGATATAAACCAACTATGACCACTAGCAACAAGAAGAATATCTCGATCAATGCAAAACTCAGACACTACCAGACAATGAATTAACCGCCCGGAGGCTTTATATGCTGCTGAAAGTTTAAACCTGATAAAAACAGGATTGGTCAAGAAGTTGGAACTACTGGAGGGAAATATTGTGAGGAAGATACCGGGGACCAAAAGAACAGAAGATGGATCATACAGAAAGAAAGGAAACCAAGAATTAAATCTCATGCTGGAAAAGATCTCAGATACCATCCGGAAGAGTAGAGCCATGTTCTTCGGGCATATCTACAGAATGAACCCGGGAAGACTGACCAATCAAATTATAAGTTTTTTGGGATCAGGAAAAGTACGGTGCGTTAGTATCAGGATGTGAAGAAGGACCTGGAAGGAATGGGAATACAAGGAACGGATATCAGCCCCAAAAGAGATGAAGCTGTATTCGAATTAACGTGGTCCATAGTCAGCCAAAACGAAATAATAATGACAATAATAATGATGATAATAATAATAATAATAATAATAATCCGAGCGAGTTGCCCGTGAGGTTAGAGGCGCGTAACTGTAAGCTTGCATTCGGGAGATAGTGGGTTCGAACCCCATTGTCGGCAGTCCTGAAGATGGTTTTCCGTGGTTTCCCATTTTCACACCAGGCAAACCTTAATTAAGGCCACAAACGCTTCCTTTCCACTCCTGACACTTTCCTATCCCATCGTCGCCATAAGACCTATCTGTGTAGGTGCTACGTAAAGCACATTGTAATAATAATAATAATAATAATAATAATAATAATAATAATAATAATAATAATAATAATAATAATAATAATAATAATAACACATAGTAAGCAGTTATCACTTGGAAACAGAAACGCATGCCCCCGCGTAATGATTTCACTTCTTAGGCAAAGAGGACCGACTCCTTGACCAAAAGTGGTGCCCACAAATAAATGACAATCGGAAACCTCCAATCCGCACGACCATCTGGGCATTAGAACACACGGTTCCACAGTTAGCTTTTCGAAAAGTGTGAACAACTTTTGTTTGCAGAGGATATCTACACAAAACACTGAGAGAAGAAACCGCCAATGTTCTTGGGTTACGTCGCAGAATAAGGGAAGTATTCTTTGTAAAGGAGAGTTCATTGTAAGCTTTTATTGATATCCTCGAGTGGAGATGCAAGTGTCTCGCAAGTTTGTGATCTCCGGGCCATGCGTTGCTGCTACTTATCTCTGTGAACCATTCTCAGTGGAGTACAAGTAGCAGAAACTAACTTGTTCTTAACAGTAACGAGTCTCTCGCATCCTGTAGTTAAATAACACCGAGAGATTGGGTTTAGCTTTCAAAAGGAATATCATGCTACAGCACTTCGTTGTATCGACATTTTTGTAATAGTCATTTGCACTCTTCAGTGATAGTGGAGATGACGATTATTGTTTTAAGGGGAAAGTGGATAACCATCACCTTGTAAGTATAATCCGAGGAGAATAATCAGGATATAGATAAAAGGGAGGGATATACTAGGAAGGGTGTCGTAAAAAACCCGTTGGGGTCGGAAGAGAACACAGATTGATCGAGGATATTTAGCTAAAGAGAAGTGGAAACAGTGATAGGAGAAGCTAGGGCCCCGTGATTTCCAACTCACGCTCCCAAGTTGAGTACCCCTAGGGAGCTGATATAGTTGCCACTTATGACTACTAAGAAAGACCGTGGATGAACGCAATATCCCCTCTCTCAGGGTGAGTTACGAACCTTATTTCTTTAGCAACAATTTTTAAATTCAGTTATCTATACTATTTTTTTCTATTTTTTTAATCCTCAACCTGTTTCCAGGCATTCGACACGGTCAAGAATGGAATGAATGAAACTCCCATCTAGCGGCGAGGATAGGAAATGTGCCGGCTGCCGAAGCCTGTCGTACTCCTCTGAGACAGATGTAATGAAATGATACTGGAGAGTGTCACTGGAATGAAAGATGGCAGGGAAAACCAGAGTACCCGGCGATAGACCTGCCCCGCCTCCACTTTGTTCAGCACAAATCTCACATGGAGTGGCCGGGATTTGAACCATAGAACCCAGCGGTGAGAGACCGGCGGGTTGCCCCTGAGACACGGAGGCTCCTCTATTTTCTTCTGTTCTGTTCATCGGGGTAGCCACTACATGTGCAGCTAATGCATGGATTACAGTAATCCACAAATAAAATTTGCATTAAAGTCAGTCTGCCAGAAATCGTCCCCGAGGTGTTCTGAAACAGAGACCACTTTGTTGACCATTCAGCAAAAGGGATGCTATTTTATCTATCTGTATAAAATGAACATAGGAATATCTGAATGGTAACGCGTGCCTTTAATACGTAATTCCGCCTTATATATTTGGAGCTTCGAATCTGATTGTACCTCGTGTTTGATGTTTTTTATGAAAATTTTGTCAACTGATAAAATTGCTTAACAGGCATCCTAGCGACGCTATCTAATTAAATTAAAATCACTAAGGAAAGAAGTTATCAACGTTTTATAACTTTTTAACAAATCCTTTATCTGTCTTTTAATTAATGTGTCTTCTGCCTTTGTATGTGAGATTATTTTCTAAGCTGAAGATGTATCAAAACTGAGAGACGAAACAAGTCATTGTAATTAAGTGTTCTCTTTTGATAAAGCAAATAATATATGCATTGAAAGGTGCAAGTCCCTCTATTTTAATTAAACATTTTATTATTTAAAATACCTACGATGTGTATTCTCCCGGAATGGTAGTTACTAAGTCAAATTGAATAAGGCTCAAAGAGCTCACAGTTACGACAAACAGTACTCTGTAAAAAAGATATCAGGTCTGTCTGTCCTCTCATAGGGACTTTAATGTACTGTACGTGAGTGAAAGCTGTGTGGACTCGAGATATTATTTTTCGTTATGTAGAAGTGACGGATATGAGATTAGCGAGAATAATTGCTGGTGCAAATGAATGGGAGCAGTGATCAGGAGGGTTCTCGGTATTAGGAGATAAATGCTGTGTTAGGAATGAACACTATGGATTAAGCAGTACGTGTGAGTCCGCTTCGATGTTTGGGTCGTAGAATACGATAGAATTATTAACACGGTGTAACCGTACAAAATTGACCCGACGCATTAGATTTTATATTCTGATTTTCATAATTTATACTAATATAATTAGGTATCACGCATATTATATCATTTAATCACTGGATAAGAGAATTTTGTTTGTAATTATTCTGTATATTAATAAGTGAAATTTGTTGATTTGAAATAGTCATACTTTAGCTTGTAACTGTGGTCAGATGAGCTGGCATGATTTTTGCAATCGAGGGTATGTGTAACCGAGGCTGTATTAGCCAAGTAAATTTTCCGCTCACACATCTATGTAGTTATCGTTCGTGCGCGTGGGGAAGCTATTTAGACACATGACTGATTTTGTAAAGTGCGTGGCCACGTGGTTTCGATAGTGTGTCCGTATTCGCCAGCTACCATGTGTCGATGTGGAAGGGATGACCAGATAGTAGGGAGATGAGTTGTCATCAGGAGTTTATAAAAGTAGATGTAAAGATAGCTACCAGTCTAAGAGATGGTCTAAGCGAGCTAAGGAGGTAGTCAAAGAGGTCTAAGAATGGTGGTCTGATCTGAGTAGAGACTTGTATTGGGCTGATAGTGAAGCAGCAGCATCGAATTGTGAGGTAGAACTTTGCAACGTACGGTAAGTTTATTTCAGTAAATTCACCAGAGATTTAGTGCCGTGGTCTGCAGATGTATAGGAAATATATACATCTAATTTATGCGATATATGCAGTTAACAGTCGTCATGGTACTTCGAATTCTTTGTTGAATTCTACTATGCAATTCGCGACTTTCTTTGAGAATTGAATCTGACGTAGGTACATCTAACATAGCATAGAAGTGTTATATTTATTTCAACAGTCTCTGTATTAGCTATCAGGACGCGTGAAACTAGATAGTGTGCCTGGATATTACAGGTTTTTCGGTAGCGTTTTCCAATTTCTAACAATAAATATTTAGTGGACGTAACCGCATCGGACAGGGAATGTAGGTCAACTCTAGGTTGCATAAGAAGATAAGATAACAGTAGACGGCTTCCAAAATCAACCCATTGGTTTTTCCAGGAATTTCAAGTTCAACAGTGCTGTGTGCATACATCAGGTAATTACAGCATCAGACATGTTTGTTATGCATAAATAACATAAAGAAGAATTACATCAGCGGCGATCTCATAGCTCGATTCAATTCATGCCAATAGCTTTATTTAGATCAAATTTTCTGTCAGGAAATCTCACAAGGTATTTTTATAGTATTAAATTAAAATACGGCAATGCTAGTTCATTGTGACGTATAGTCATGAATTCAGTTTTCTTTTAATAATAACAAGTGATTCAATTTCCAAGTACAATCATCAATTGCGGAAATGCAACCATAATCTGCAATTGTCCTGATCCATATTCTTGTATATTGCCAGATGTGTGAGTTTATCACCTCACACTTTGAGAATAATTGAGATAAGAGGCATGCTCTTCGATTTTTGGTGCTTCTTACAGCAACTGGCGCTCAACCTATTTATAATATATTGTGTGAAGGAAATTAATAGTAATAGTAGTGGTAGGAGTAATTACAACGGCTATAGAGGGAAAGAGAAGTAGAGGGAGACGGTGACTATCTTCTTCTTAGGACGTCGTCTCTCTACGAAGGTTGGTGATCCAATTAATTATGATAACTGTCAAAACAGTGGCTCGAAAATTTTCAATGGAAGTTCGTCCATACCAACGGCGCAGGTATTTAATCCAGTAATTAATCCATCTTCCCACAGATTGTTTTCCTTCAATTTTCCCGTCGATGATGAATTGGAGGTGTTCATATCGTTCACCTCTCATGGTTTGTCCAATGTACCTGAGCTTTCGCTCCTTGATGGTTGTTAGAAGCTCTTTTATTCTTATTTAACAAATTGATAATAACTTCATTGGTCTTCTTTTCTACTCGGGATGTTCGAAGCATCCTTCTGTACAAACACATTTCGAAAGCTTCAATGCGCCTCTCAGCTCAGGACTGAGCGTCCAGCCTTCAAAACCGTACAGAAGGGTAGGGAAAACATAGCACCGCAACATGCGAACTCGGAGATGAAAGGTGACGATGACCGGACTTGTGGTTTAACTTTAAGAGATGTGGAACTAAACGAGGCTACAGTGCTAGTTGCAAATACAGTAATAACGAGGTACTTATCAATTTACAGAGTTTTGCAGACTGAACACTGAGAGGAAATGACAGTCTATAAAGAAGATGTACAACCTGTGACAATAAAGTTCGGTGAATGAAGTCAGAACGGTCGATCCGGCAACACTGGCGACACGCAACGCTGAACCTACGTAGCAGCAGGTTTTGATTACCTGCTCCCAATGTTGTTCAGTTGAGCATTGTGTGTGTGACGTGCAAGACCTGTTTGTCAAAGTGCGTGTTTAGTGCATTGGTTCTGAACTGCGAACAGGAACATGAACGACCAAAATATAAATGTACAGTTTTGTTTTAAGCTTGGCAAGACACCGAAAGAAACGCATGCGATGCTGGTACGTGTTCACGAAGATTAAGCACTGTCGTTTTCGAGGAGCTTGGTAAAGTGTTTTTGACAAACCCGCGTTGCGGAAGACTGGCGACCGCCGTCCGTGACGAAAACATTGAGAAGGTGAGGACATTAATCATGAGTGATCGGCGATTAACTGTGCGCATGATAGCGGATGATCTGCAGATTAACCGTGAATCCGTGCGACAAGCCATTATCCACAAGGAATTTCTACCTAAGGAAACGACGTGGAATGCTACATGGTACATTGAAATTTCGACCCGTTTCATGAAACGTCTACGCAGAGTACGACCCCAGTACGCACAACAAAGTTTATGGTTTCTTGTCCAGGACAACGCTCGCCCACACACAGCCAATATCTTCAAACATTTCATGTGAAGAAAAAGAGCGTAGTAACTTGAACATCTGCCATACTCGCCATATCTCAATCCTCTAGACTTCTTCCTATTCCCAAGATTCAAACTCGCTTTGATATAAAAGAGATTTGACGATATTTCTGACATCCAGCGAAACGTGCCGAGGGTTTCGAACACCAATTCAAAGGAAACCTTCTTGCAAAATTTCCAGGAAATGTATCGACAATCTCAGCAGTGTATAATTATTGGAGGGGACTATTTCGAAGGACAGTAAGGTCACTGCAGAAGAATTAACTAATGAAAGTTGAAATCCACGACCCACCTGGGAATAGAACCCGTGACCACATCGATCAGCCAGCCATGAACTGGATAACTGAGTTGGTACGGTGTTAAAAAAACTTGCACTTACTTGAGTATAAATCTTATTTATGTATTATTTTAAAAATTTTGCATTGTCTCAAACAACATTTTATGGATGAAGTCGAAATAAGTGTAAACCAAACCGGCTGACAGACTGCAATTAACGGTGTAATAATAATAATAATAATAATAATAATAATAATAATAATAATAATAATAATAATAATAATAATAATAATAATAATAATAATAATTTTGTAAACCTGAATGCCTGTATGTAGTAGATGCATTTGTCATAGCTGGGAAAGCTGGACTTGAAGATATATCAAAAAGAGAAAGAAAAATACTAAGATAAATTTTGGGCCCAAATGTAACAAAATGGGGAGAGGAAACTCAAATCTAACAAAGAACTGTATCAAAGAACAGAAGGAGTAGTCGAACTGATGAGAAAGAGAAGGTTACATTTATATGGATACTTGTTGAGGATGGACAATAATAGACTAACGAACAGATCTTTGAATTCTTCAGGAAGAGTGTGCTGAAGTGGTTTCGAGAAGTGATGTTTGACTTGACGAAGAAGGGGGTTCAGTAGGATTACATCATGGACGAAATCAATTTAGACCAGACGTCATCACGTAGTTGCTCTAGAGAGCCGGTGTTACTTGCTCCGCTCAGGAAGGGTGTTTGTCACGAGACAACGTAGCATACGGGGGCGAAACGCTGGCAACCAGGAATTAGTTGGAAAATTTATAATGTCCAATAACGGACCATTTATGTTGGTATTACAAGAGAGCAACAGTCAGGTGGGTTGCATACCGTGGCCGTACTGTACTTGCGCCATTGGCCTTCAGTACGTACTACATCATGCACTTCCCCTACGTGTTCCCCTACTTGCTCGCTAAGCTGCTCTCGATCCTCGAGAGCGGGGAGCAAACTGGCTCCGAAGGCATTTCGCTCTCGATTGACGATGCCTGATTTAGACAACTCGTCAAAAATTCCATCGTTTCCAGGAGACTTAGGGGGACACTGGTGAGGAAAGGGAGGTCCTATTCAGAAGAGCAGAAGAAGGAAATAGGAGAAAGAATGAAAGATACTAGCAGAGTGAAGGTAAAGAAGGCTAAAAATACTGCAGAGATTGTCAAACGGGGTCCATAGATGGTTGAAATGAAAATAAAAAATGTTATTGATTTTTGTCTCACTAACTACTTTTACGACTTTCGGAGACGCTGAGGTAGTCTACCGGAATTTTGTCCCGCAGAATTTATCTCGCGTGCCAGTAAATCTACTGACATGAAGCTGGCGTATTTGAGCCCCTTCAAATACCAACCGACTGAGCCAGGATTGAAGCTGCCAAGGTGAGCTGAGAAGGCCAGCGCTCCGCCGTCTGAACTAATCAACCCGAAAATTAATGTTGTCATAAAGTACGTTATTATTCTGCAAGTTACAGTATGAAATTCATGGAGGTTATATGTATCTTTATAAAGAAAACTACGGTGTTATTACGCAACAAGCAACGTCTGTCCTAACGAAATTATGGCAGTTTCCAACTAAGCCTTCTTTCTTTTCGACTGAATAGAAAGGCCAGTGTGAAATGCTCTAATCGATATTCACACGGACAACTTGCAGACAGTACCCAACATTTTTGGCTGTATTAATTTATAAGAACCTTTGCCTTTAATTAAAGATTTTTTACCTGCATACATTTGTTCATCCGAATGATCCATGCGGTTACAATCACAGAGCTATATTTAAATAATGATCTGTATGCTTTTTATCTCCTAACTGACTTCAAGGTGAACTGAATGCTTATTGAACTTAACCCACTTCCGACTTCTGTGTACCAAATCCAAGAGGGGTCTCATGAATTCAGCCATAAAGATCACGTTAGTTCGCCCCCAGAATTCCCATCGCATTTTCATTGTAACACACGAATTCGTCTCCAGCAGTTCAGGTGGAAATATTTTCCCATTTCAAACAGATATAGTTTCAGACATGTTAATAAGCTTTTGGTCTTTTGCCGTGTCAGAAACAAGGTGAAATTCTTTATGTTTCGCAGAGAAATTTGCTCCGCGTCTTCAGAAGTAAATCTCGTCTGTTCACGAGGAAGACTTCTTCATTATTCTTTTCTTTTCTGACATGGCCAAAGCCAAAAAGCTTACTGTCATACACTGACTGACAGTGACAATGCAACACCAAGGAGGAATGGTTCGAAAGGGATGAAAGTTGGGGAAAAAACAGAGACGGCACGGATGAATAATTGATGTTTATTTCAAACCGATATGCAGGTTACACAATGCGCACGGCATCGACTCAGTAGGATGTAGGACCACCGCGAGCGGCGATGCACGCAGAAACACGTCGAGGTACAGAGTCAATAAGAGTGCGGATGGTGTCCTGAGGGATGGTTCTCCATTCTCTGTCAACCATTTGCCACAGTTGGTCGTCCGTACGAGGCTGGGGCAGAGTTTGCAAACGGCGTCCAATGAGATCCCACACGTGTTCGATTGGTGAGAGATCCGGAGAGTACGCTGGCCACGGAAGCATATGTACACCTCGTAGAGTCTGTTGGGAGATGCGAGCAGTGTGTGGGCGGGCATTATCCTGCTGAAACAGAGCATTGGGCAGCCCCTGAAGGTACGGGAGTGCCACCGGCCGCAGCACATGCTGCACGTAGCGGTGGGCATTTAACGTGCCTTGAATACGCACTAGAGGTGACGTGGAATCATACGCAATAGCGCCCCAAACCATGATGCCGCGTTGTCTAGCGGTAGGGCGCTCCACAGTTACTGCCGGATTCGACCTTTCTCCACGCCGACGCCACACTCGTCTGCGGTGACTATCACTGACAGAACAGAAGCGTGACTCATCAGAGAACACGACGTTCCGCCATTCCCTCATCCAAGTCGCTCTAGCCCGGCACCATGCCAGGGGTGCACGTCTATGCTGTGGAGTCAATGGTAGTCTTCTGAGCGGACGTCGGGAGTGCAGCCCTCCTTCAACCAATCGACGGGAAATTGTTCTGGTCGATATTGGAACAGCCAGGGTGTCTTGCACATGCTGAAGAATGGCGGTTGACGTGGCGTGCGGGGCTGCCACCGCTTGGCGGCGGATGCGCCGATCCTCGCGTGCTGACGTCACTCGGGCTGCGCCTGGACCCCTCGCACGTGCCACATGCCCCTGCGCCAACCATCTTCGCCACAGGCGCTGCACCGTGGACACATCCCTATGGGTATCGGCTGCGATTTGACGAAGCGACCAACCTGCCCTTCTCAGCCCGATCACCATACCCCTCGTAAAGTCGTCTGTCTGCTGGAAATGCCTCCGTTGACGGCGGCCTGGCATTCTTAGCTATACACGTGTCCTGTGGCACACGACAACACGTTCTACAATGACTGTCGGCTGAGAAATCACGGTACGAAGTGGGCCATTCGCCAACGCCGTGTCCCATTTATCGTTCGCTACGTGCGCAGCACAGCGGCGCATTTCACATCATGAGCATACCTCAGTGACGTCAGTCTACCCTGCAATGGGCATAAAGTTCTGACCACTCCTTCTTGGTGTTGCATTTGCTCTGTCAGTCAGTGTATTTACAATTACAGGCCGTGAAAGCATCAGTCTAAACCAGGGCCTTTCAAATGCCCGAAATCTCACGCGTGTAAACTGAGGCGCAGAGTTCCTGCTCGGCTCGGCTCGGACCAACGCTTCGTTTCTGGGCTACTCGGCTAAGCTCGGCTCAACTCGGCTCGGATTTGGAGCGCTACGGAGCAAGTGTGGAAGAGGGAGACAGGAGGAGCGAGCGAGACAGGCGTGGGGAAAGAGGGAGACAGCGCTACTGCTCTAAATCGAAGAGTGGGGGTCTGCAGTCTGGTCAACCAAGCAAAGTTGTATTTTGCATCGTGCAAAGTGCAAGCACCCTGAGAGGCCCTGATCTAAACAGAAATAGTTTTGTCAGAAGTGATATTGAGGGTATGGTGAGTGCTCTGGTGATTGTCAAGAGGAATAAAAACGGATTTTATAGTGGGATAATTTGAAACGTATATTTAAATTGATTCGTATAAAGGGAAATGTATGAAAATGACCTTACTAATAATAACACTCGTATGGATTCAGCTATCGTGTGAAAACATTTTTTTCTTGCTATTTGCTTTACGTCACACCGACACAGATTGGTCTTATGACGACGATTGGATAGGAAAGGCCTAGGAATGGGAAGGAAGCGGCCGTGGCCTTAATTAAGGTACAGCCCCAGCATTTGCCTAGTGTGCAAATGGGAAACCACGGAAAACCATTTTCAGGGCTGCCGACAGTGGGGTTCGAACCCTCTATCTCCCAATTACTGGATACTGGCCGCACTTAAGCGACTGCAGCTATCGAGCTCGGTCAAAACATTTTAGTTTGACGCCCACTGGCTGGTTGCTTATCTATTTTGACGTACCGTTTACTCTAGGCCTACTAGCTGGCAGAGTAACCCGAATCTCTCTTGGGCGTCTATGAGTTTTAATTAATTTTGTAGGGTGAACAGCAAATGTAACACCAAAGATCTTCTACTTGCCGAATTTTCCGCCCTTCGAAAATCCGGCTACCTCTGCTGGGTTTGGACCCGATATCTTGGGATCCGGAGGCCGACAGTCTACCACTGATCTTTTTTTCCTTTTTTAATTTTGCTTTACGTCGCGCCGACACAGATAGGTCTTATGAAGACGATGGGATAGGGAAAGGGCTAAGAGTGGGAAGGAAGCGGCCGTTGCCTTAAATAATGTACAGCCCCAGTATTTGCCTGGTGTGAAAATGGGAAACCACTGAAAACTATCTTAAGGGCTGCCGACAGTGGGATTGGAACTCACTATCTCCCGAATGCAAGCTCACAAGCGCAAAGCCAACTCACTCGATCACAGAGGGTTCAAAGCTGTATCAAAGAAGGATTGCTTTAAGGAATATCTGAAATATAGCTGCAGTTCATCTTCATTTCGGGAGAAGAGTAATAACTACTCTTCTAACGAAAACATACCTTGTTATCATACGTTCTTTATACTCCTTAATTTTATTTAAAATGAGTGTCTCCTTTTCTTGGCTTTTCTTACATTGCTCCTTACATTTGGACCTTATAGGAAATTATGTATCACTCGGTGTGTTCTTTAAGACTTCAGTTACTTTGTATATGCGGTTAGGAACAATAGAACAATTCATTCATTTTAGCAAGAAACTCTTCGCAGCTTACTGTATAATTTGTCTTTGGATTTCCTTAGCTCTTCTTTTCTCATAGTTGCTAACTTTCGTTTGTTCACTTCACTTTCGCTGTCTTTCTCAAGATTGTATTAAGTGAAACTGTCAGTCACTCCCTGTTTGTTTACTGTTACTAAACACTTGCATTCATCTCTGCAAGAAGTCCTTCTTTCAATTTCGTCCACTCACAATTTTGGCAACCTGAATTTGAAGCCTGATTTAATGTCAAGATGTTTACTACGCTCACTGAGCAATATGCGTTCAAACACCACAGGGTTCATTCTTCTGTTTACGCCACACGCTCACTGCTGTATAATGAATGTGCTGTGGCGTGAGGGAGAGAGTTCTTGTATTCTTAGACAGATAAACAAGTTCTTCAGAGGGCGAATTCATACAAATTTCCTTCCTAACCACCCCTTAGGGGGACCTAATTCGTTAGAAGCCATCCGAGATAGAAACGAAATATGAAGCAAAAATTTTAAGTGCGGAGACAAAATTGTAATTTTACTTATACAGATAATGGTGTATTCCGCCTCTGTGGTGTAGTGGTTAGTGTTATAAGCTGCTACCCCCGGAGGCCCTGGTTCGATTCCCGGCTCTGCCACAAAATGTGGAAAGTGGTACGAGGGCTGGGACTAGATCCACTCAGCCTCGGGAGATACACTGAGTACATGGGAGGTTTGATTCCTACCTCAGTCATCCTCGATATGGTGGTTTCCCACTTCTCTTCCAGGGAAATGCCGGGATGGTCCCGTATCTAACTTAAGGACATGGGCGCTTCCTTCCCTCTTCCTTGTCTATCTCTTCGGATATCCTCATTGCCCCCCCCCCACAAGGGCCGTGTTTAGCATAGCAGGTGAGGCCACCTGGGCGAGGTACTTGTCGTCCTCCCGGTTTGTATCCCATGACTCAAAGTCTTACTCTCCAGGACACGGACCTTGAGGCGGTAGAGGTAGGATCCCTAACTGAGTCCGAGGGAAGAGCCAACCCTGGAGGGTAAACGGATTAACCGTTGTCTAGTCGCACGAAAATTATTACGTTACTAGTCGCGCACGTAGGTAACCTCCGGGGTTAAAAATGCGCGTCTTTTTCGTCCTTTGATATGTTGTTTTGGTATGTTCGTTTGCAGTATTCTTTGGTATAATTAAAAGTAACACTTTTAAGTACTTGTAGGTTATTTTTACACAGTTTGTTTGATCTAAAAGCAGAATAATGTAGATCTTAACTATGTTGAATGACATTATGGTATTAAATTCGTGAGACTCACCACCACATTACGACGATTTCATCACATGAAATATGAACTTTCTAAAATACGTTACCGGCTACCTCTGCTGGGTTTGGACCCGATATCTTGGGATCCGGAGGCCGACAGTCTACCACTGATCTTTTTTCCTTTTTATTTTGCTTTACGTCGCGCCGACACAGATAGGTCTTATGAAGACGATGGGATAGGAAAGGGTTAAGAGTGGGAAGGAAGCGGCCGTGGCCTTAAATAAGGTACTCACCGAACAATGTCATCAACCTCCAAAATAAAAAAATATGCACTAAAATATTAGGTAATTTAATCGCACACGGAGGAAACGTTCAGGCGATGTCACTCGTCACAACAATGATTCTACACTCACACACACGATGCACGATCGCGCCGAAATGCTGACAGGACGAGTCCAAATGAACAAGGAGAAAGGTATAGGGATGGGGAGACCCACAGTTCGACTGGGAAGTTCAGTACCGTGCAAAATGTAATCGGCCCGGAGGAAATCTCCGTGAGCGACTAATTAAATGATAAGAAATAAAGAAGGAAAGAAAGAAAGAAAGAAAGAAAAAGATAACGGAATATAAGACAATAAGGTAGATCAATATGTGGTGTCATCTAGCATAGTGGATGAAAGCTACAGCTACAATTCCATCATACTAATGGTACGGATGTACTTCGCTGCACCTAAAAGCCACAATGAGTTTACGAAGAAGGTTGGCAATAATGTGCAATAACGATGGAATGGACCGTGTTACATACATACAAAGCTAGCTCCTGCCTATTGCTGTGCGTTGAGAGGAGAGGTGAGTGAGGGAAAATGGGAGAAGAGGTAATGCTCGCTGTGAGTGCACAAGTTTTTCTTTCGTTCCACATAGTCGTTTCCCAGCCCCAGTAGGTAGTGTACAACTTGTTCTGCTCAAATTGATTGCCATGCGAACTCCGTAGAAAAAGAAGATGAACTTGTACCAAGAATACAGGCAGCTTTCCAGTTAGTTCGCGACAGAGTCCAGAGGTCACTACTACACCATTGTGAACTGTGCTTAGAAGTAGGAGGGGAGCTTATTGAACATCTGCCGTAATCAAACAATTCGGTGTACTGTTTCCTTCGTTCAGTATTTCATTCTATGTACAAAGTCTCTGGTAAGGCCCCAACTAGAGTATGGTTCCAGTGTATGAGACCCTCACCAGGATTACTTGATTCAAGAACTAGAAAAATTCCAAAGAAAAGCAGCTCGATTTGTTCTGGGTGATTTCCGACAAAAGAGTAGCTACAAAAATGTTGCAAAGTTTGGGCTGGGAAGACTTGGGAGAAAGGAGACGAGCTCCTCGTCTAAGTGGTATGTTCCGAGCTGTCAGTGGAGAGATTGCATTCAATGACATCAGTAGACGAACATGTTTAAGTGATGTCTTTAAAAGTAAGAAAGATCACAATATGAAGATAAAGCTGGAATTCAAGAGAACAAATGCGGGCAAATATTCGTTTATAGGTAGGGGTTTTAGGTATTGGAATAACTTACCAAGGGAGATGTTCAATAAATTTCCAATTTCTTTGCAATCATTTAAGAAAAGGTTGGGAAAACAGATAGGGAATATCCCACCTGCCCTAAATGCAGATCAATAATGATTGATTGATTGATTGATTGATTGATTGATTGATTGATTGATTGATTGACTGATGTTGTAAGTGAAGGAATTGATAATCGTGCAGCGGTAGCGTTACATCTTCGAGCATATTAAATAATAAAAAAGCGTTACAGCGACCAACAGACGAGAGGAGAAACGATCTCGTGCATTCCTTGACTGACAAGTGTGTCTTAATAACAGTATGTTATTGTACTGTGTGTGCAGTTACGGCTGTTGAATAAAAGAACCGTGGATATTGCCTGTAAGAGACGAGAACAATCCTGTGCGAGTCGAACGAGGAAACTTGTGCAAACGCGTGGAGCATTATCTCTGTCTCCATCATACATCCCACTTTCCCTCCCTTCCCTTCTCTTCCCTGAAGCATGGCAGCGGCTTGTGCACCCGAAAGTTACAAAGTAACCTCATTTTCTCGAAAAGAGCCCGGCTCCATGGCTAAATGGTTAGCGTGCTGGCCACTGGTCACAGGGGTCCCGGGTTCGATTCCCGGCAGGGTCGGAAATTTTAACCATCATTGGTGAATTTGGCTGGCACTGGGGCTGGGTGTACGTGTCGCCTTCATCATCATTTCATCCTCATTATGACCCTCAGGTCGCCTACAGGTGTCAAATCAAAAGACCCCCACCTGGCGAGCCGAACTTCTCCTCGGACACCCCCGGCACTAAAAGCCATCCGTCATTTAATTTTTTCTCGAATTCATCGTTGTTTTTAACATAACACGAAGAGCATCCCTGATTTTTGGTCGGTTTAGTTCTGATTCATCCTGCATTGAAAGTACCCCTAACACCTTCCCAGAATTTCTTTAAAAATAATCTGCTCATGTAGGAAGCTTTTAACCTAGTACAATTTATAGATTTAGAATAAAACAGTTCCCATTGGGTTTAAATATGCTTATACCTGCGTTATTATTTCGTTTTGATTCCGAGGCCTGATTTCGAAACCCTCAGCCGGTCCTCTCGGGAAGTTGGAATAGTTTTCAATTGTGCTAGTAAAGTAAAGTAAACTCATGTCCTCGTCCTGAGGTAGTGCAGCTCTTTTCACACACACCCCCAATTAAGGTGAGTTGCACGCACCAAATTTTTAACCATGTACCAGCGCTCTCTACCAATCTTAATTTTCTGGCAGCACCGGGAATCGAACCTGGTCCCTCGAGGACTGCAGATCATAGCATTAAGCGTTACGCTACGGAGGCGGAAAAATTTGCTATTGATCTTGTGGTTATCAGGTTTTAGGTTTCTAGGTAACATCATTAATTCAAGTTTATTTCCATTTTATATCTACCTTGATTCAACGCTACACTGCGCGATTGCATTTGTTAGTATAGAAACATTTCAAGAAGAACAGTTCCATTCAGTACAGAATACCGTTCATATTAAAGAATGGAGGTAATACTAGTTGTGATAATAGCAGTAGTTCACTGAAGGTTTTAGTTACAAAATTTACAATGAAGTGACATAAGCCATGCTTGTAGTTAAGTGCTAAAATACATGTTATGGACTCAAGGTGAAATACTGATTTAGGCGCATACAAGTAAATACCCAATGTGTTCCATTAAAAAAGCAATAAAGGTCTATGACAGACATCGTCAATCGAGAGCGAAATGCCTTCGGAGCCAGTTTGCTCCCCGCTCTCGAGGAACGAGAGCAGCTTAGCGAGCAAGTAGGGGAAGTGCAGGACGTAGTACGCACTGAAGGCCAGTGGTGCAAATAGACTTCAGCACAGCGTAGGCCATCGACACCAGCAAGTTTCAAACCTTCCTGGTAAGGTAAGGTAAGGGTTATTCTGCCCGAAGGCAGGTCCGAACCTCCGCAGAGGTGTTCCTGAGCCGGAGTTTACGTGCGGTAGGGTGGCCAGTTCCTTTCCGCTCCTCCATTCCCTTACCCCCACCAACAGCGTGTGGGTGCGTTTGTGAAATAGTGTATACTTCTGGCAGCTGAGGCAGTGTGTCCAGAGCAGCGGTTGCTTTTCAATCTATTACCTTTCCCTCTTCTAGAATTATGTGACGAATAAAGGACCTAGCTAATGACTTTCATCGTTAATTATTATGTAGCATTACAAAGAATTTTATAGCATATTCACTGGCGATAGATGATAGCAAGGATATTAATGATACCTCCCAACTTGCTATTTTTATCAGAGTGGTGGTGGTGGTGGTGATTATTGTTTTAAGAGGAAGTACAACTGGGCAACCATCCTCTATATAACACTAATCAGAGAAAAAATGGAAGGGATGCGATACTTCGAAAAATGAAGATATCGGCCAAAGGAAGACAAGGGCCATGAAGGGCGTGAAGATGAAAGACTCCCTAGCCCTCGTAAACCTAATAGCATCGGGGTCGAAAAAGAACAAGAGTTGACCAAGGGAGGTCGGACAGGATAGATGAAAGTGAGGAGCCTGGCACAAGTAAGTGGAAGCAATGCCAGGACTCAGCTAAGGGCCCCGTGGTCGCCAACCCACGCTCCAACGTTCAGAGCCCTTGGGGCCCCTTTTAGTCGCCTCTTACGACAGGCAGGGGATAACGTGGGTGTTATTCTACCGCCCCCACCCACGGGGGGATATTTTTATCAGAGGCGTAAACAGTGACCTTGTGACAAGGGAGGAAATTTTAGATATAGTGCCAATGAAACATACCACTGTTAACAGTTATTTATCATATTTCGGGTAAAATAATCTCAAGAATGAAATACAGCTTTTCCTTAACATCCGATTCTTAGTCATTACTCAGCACCACACATATGTCAGCAACTTCCACAAAGTCACAGCCATGAATGGGACAGAGCTGGTGGAAGTTAAATTTTTGATAGTTCTTTGCCAAGAGACAGGTGCAAAAATACTGCATCTAACATGAATTAGCCGCAGATGGTCAATTGGTGGTGGTGGTAGTGGTGATGATGATGATGATGTTGATGTTTGTTGTTTAAAGGGACCTAACAGCTAGGTCATCGGCCCTTAATGGTACGAGGTGCATCGAAATGAGAAAACTTCAAATTGTATCCATTGACTAGAATCTAAAACGAATGCTGACTCGTTGGCTGAACGGTCAGCGTACTGGCCTTCGGTTCAGAGGGTCCCGGGTTCGATTCCCGGCTGGGTCGGTGATTTTAACCTTAATTGGTTGATTCCAATGGCGCGCGGCTGGGTGTATGTGTTGTCTTCATCATCATTTCATCCTTATCACGACGCGCAGATCGCCTACAGGCGTCAAATAGAAAGACCTGCACCTGGTGAGCCTATCCCGTCCTGGGATATCCCGGCACTAAAAGCCATACGACATTTAATTTTTTTAAACTAATGATGGTGAAAAACATGATAGTGAAACAAAAACAATCAGTGGATCCAATTCACAATGCCTTAATCGGTGGGATGATGCTTATTATCGAAAGGGGTCCAAAATCCACGTCACTAGCCACTGATAATGGTAAAAATCACTGGTAAAGCAGAACCATGGTGTTCCTATTACAGTGGTACTAATCACAGGTAATGTGGTATGTCAAATACAATGGCACCACTCGCAGGTAACACAAACCCATGGTGTTTCGCACATAAGGTCAAACCCACAAGCAACGCAGACCAATGGTGTTCCTCACACAGTGGGACAAATAACGGTCGTCGGTATTCCCGTAGTGTTGCTCACTTAGTGGTTCTAGTCATAGGCAATGTGTATCACACATTATGGTAACGCCCACAGGCAACAAAAACCCGTTGTATTCTTAACAAAATGGTACTACTCTCAGGAAATGCAGACCAATGATTTCCTACACACAGTGGTACTAATCATGGGCAACGTAGAACATAGACCCATGGTACTATTCATAGGTACGCAGACCCATTCTGAAAGCAGGGGAACAGATACATTCCAGCGCTGCGTACGGCACATGGACATTAGTCTGTGCAGCCGAATGCCTACCCTCGCCCCCCATGCCTCGGTGGAATATACACGATGGTATTAACAACAGACCCCTGGTGTTTCTCACATAAGGGTACTACTCCTAGGTAACGTAGATCCATGGTGTTCCTCACATGCTTGTACTAATGGCAAATAACATCGAGCCATGGTGTTCCTCACATAATGGTACTAATTACAAATAGTCTCATGGTTCCAAAATCATCATCCCTTAGTCGCCCCCTTTTAGTAGCTTCTTACGACAGGCAGGGCATACCGTGGGTGCATTCTTAGTCTGCGACCCGCATCCACAGGAGGTTCAGGTGGTCCGTTATCAGTATATGCAGTTAATATAGATTGGCTGAACCTGAAAGTCTATAAAATGTTAGCTTGAACCTATTCAAGACTTGGAACACCGTAGACTCCAAGTAGACTGGATAACATGTACCTGTCTGTTGCACTGTATACGACCTGCTCTTCCTTCATTCGCGATCAAAACGTGCAGGTAATGTTCCTCTTATTCAGGATGCGGTCTGTGTTGTTTGTGACACATCACGTACGCTGAAGTACGGGGAGTTTTACGATGCAATATCTCTCTGAACTAGTGTCTTTGTATACGTGCTCTGCCTAATATGCGCATTTGGAAAATAATAAAATAGGAATAAAGGATCATAAATGCGTGTAAATTGTGCAATATAATATGCTTATTTGTAACTAGGTTGAGAATTTTGAACTTTCCACACCACAGAGCACATGAACTTACGTCTTTACTACTCTCGTTATCAAGATGTTTACTAAAAACAGCTTTGGAAAATCCGTCCGTCCGTTCTACTTGACCGATTTGCTTCATTTTAATTTCATTCTCTCCGGAATTACCTGACAGTGAATCAAGAGACGTTGCTAGCTCACTAAGTTCAGCCAACCTTGAGTAATACTAAAATGAAATCATTAAATGATCACTCAAATAATTGCAGGTGAATGCTTACCCTAACCCTCAATACATTCTGTATCTAGCAGGTTGCAAAGTGACTAAAACTTTTATTAATATTACGATATATGTGATTTTCATCCTTACTAATGTGTTTGCATGCAGCCATGTTTGATTACTACCTGTCAAGCCAGAGAGTGTATACTTCCTCTGATCACGGAAGAATACTATTCCCTGATACATACTCTAATCTTTTCCAGCTTCTAAATATATTCAACAGATGACAGAGCATTCCTAATAACTTACATGCTGCTATGAGGAAAAAAGTCTACGTACAAGCAGATCCCATCATGACATATGCCTTGGACATTATCTGGGAATACCCATTGAAGGATAACCTAGCTACACTAGAAGGAGTGAAGGCCATGTATCTTAAAAATATTATCTGCGTGGCAAAAAAAGCTCTTTCGAGATTAACCTATGAGTTCACAAGACATCTGTTCTATAGAGTAGAAGTGCAATTAAAATACCATTGCCTTCTAGGACACAGTACCAAGATTTACATCGAGAACTGGAGAATTAAAAAAAGCGACGTTGACGTCAGAATGGATGAATTCTGCCTACGAATTTCACTATAATTGTATCTGGAGATAATAGAATAGAAATATACATTTAAAAATATAAAATTTAAATCATATCCACATTTTGGTCTCTGAAAAAGTTAATGCACGACAACATTTCTGAAACAAATTGCTGATTTCCCAGCGCTCACTGTAAGCATACTCCTAGTATATGTTACTGCTTTTACGACCTACTAAACTACTTTTACTCATTATCCTTTACTCAATGCTGTTTTTAGTGAGGCCTTTGTGGTATTAATTCTTATTGTACTTCATTCATGGATCTTCCAGTACATTATTTAAGCCCTTTTCACTTCGTTGCGTTGAAAAGTTTTCTCCTCCTTATTAAATCAAGGGATCGAAATGAAAGACCCTCAAATGGAACAATAAACAAGCAATACAAAATTAAAAGCAATGCAAGATGTACTTCTACTGGATTTAAATATATATATATTCAAATATGGATGTGTGGGTTACGTGAACGCTACTGATCCACGAAATATCACTGTAATATTTGTCACATATGAAAGGTAATCATTGATTTACTCAAATAAAGTCTAAAATCCCAGGTAGATTAAGAAATAATGGAAATATTTAATTTTACAGAATACATACTTTACTGCCTTACAGCAATATACAATTTTTTCTGCGTCGCAGGGCTTCCGTGTTTTGTTTGTGTGTAACACAACACTTTCGTGTGTCATGTCTTTGCTCACGGTAATGCTTTGGTGGCGTGTCACTTCAACTGTCAATTGTCTAATAGTGCTGTTCCTTTAATAAAGTAATATATCTATTGGTCCAGGGATCATGCTATTTTCCGGTTGCTTCGGCACGAGATTTAGGTCTTGTAATTTCCTTATTACATGGTGATTTTCGTCGTCAAAAAAAAGCGATAACATCGTTAATGTTGTTCAGCTCCATTTTGCTTTTTGAACTGTCCGCGCTAGACAAATGCACAAAGATAATAAGAAATCACAGACATGGCACTCCCATTCATCGGTGCCAGCCCTGGACCTCAAGAAACAAACAAAAGACGGCGCGAGCAGCGGAATGCAACATGATGGACTCCTGTTTACACTCATAAGTACGTATTCATATTTCTTGCTAGTAACGACGGTATTTCTTAATCTACCTGGGATTCGAGACTTTCTTTGAGTAAATCAATGTTTACCTTTCACATGTGACAAATATTACAGTGATATTTCGTGGATCAGTAGCGTTCATATAACCGGACGTGTGTGTCCGTATATATCACTTTGCAGTGAAAACTACCCAGCGCAGACCACTTATGTTTGTGTATGGTAGTAGATTCCAGTTTCCCATCGTTCACTGTGGTGGTTGTGTATCGGTAGCTGTGGAGGTGTGCTAGAAAAGGGGGTTAAAAGTGGCCGACTATATATAAAAATAGACATGTGTGTGTTCGTATATTTCACCTTGCAGCCACAACTATACACTGCAGACCACTGGTGTGTGTGTGTGTGTGTGTGTGTGTGTAGTACCTCGAGACTCCCGTCGTGCATTATACGGGCTGTGTGCCTGTAGCTGTGGTGGTGTGGGAGATGTGGGGGTTGAAATTGACCGATTATTCATATAAATTTCGCCTTGGAACCACAACTACCCAGTGCGGACCACTAGTGTTTGTGTGTCTTATTAGTCTCGATTCTCCAGTCGTACACAATAATGGTTGCGTGTCTCTACCTATGGTGGTGTGGGTGATGTTGGGCTTAAATAGGCTGACTTCTTCATTGAATGTATTAAAATGAGTGAGAATTTACTGGAACGATCGGAGTGAGAATGTACACTAGATGGCTGTGATGTGTACTCCTTGGTTTTATATACCATCTCGCAGGAGTACGGTGATCTCAGAACCATAGCACTTTGCTGCTTGAGTACACCTGTGAGTATTTTCTGTAATTCTTGAATATAAAGCAGATACTTACTGAAACAGCTCTTAACAAAATCATTGAGGCAGTAATCCTAGCCGGAAAAGAAAAAGGAAAATCGGTTTTCATACCAAGAATTTCATGGATCTGAAATTATTTATAATTTTGTTTCAAACTATTACAATTTCCAGTGAGATCAGGTTATAATAAGACTTTCAATAAGGCTCATGGTCAAACGTTCCGCAATAGCGGAGTTAAATTGAAAGATTCCCTTTTCAGTTGTACGTTGCTTCCTTCTGTTTCGGACGAGCAGCTGTGCATTCGCCAGACAACAAGACATCATATATAGTGTATAAGAATGTATTTTTATGAAATGAGTTGTTATGCAAGATATTTATGTACCCCGGAAAGAGAATAGAAATAAAAGAAGAAACGAAAAAATAGTGCTCTTTTAATGCATTCCTCTGTATTACTTGTGTATAGAGAAAACCACATAGATATACAAATACCCCAGAAAAGCGGGTTGTCTTCAGCTAGTGTTAACATATTAGTGAAGATACCGGCGGATTTCAGTGGAAACCGAATTATCATTGATTACATTTTAATTTTGAAAATACCATTTGCAGTGACTGGAAATCGAGCGAAGGCCACCATGCTGAATGGCAGGAGGTGAATAAATGAAAACCTTTGGATATATTTCGTATAATACCTTTATTTATCTGAAGCAGGGAATAATGAAATGACCTGCCAGTTAATTTAACATTGTAGAAATCAGCGCATATTACGAAGAGATTGAATTGTTTAAAGTTGTATTTTCACACTCGTGCTTTTAAATAATCTTGTCGGAAGTTGATACCATTCCCTTGCGGAATTCTGACTGTTATCGCATGGCTGTCAAATACAGTTATAGGTAAGAGGAAACCTCTCCCCAACACACTAAGTAACTGGAGCGGATATGATGAATGGAACATTAAAGTGTTTCTTCACATTTGAGGTTCTTTCCACGCGCAAGTAAGCACCGACTGCCGCCTTCAGAGACGACTTATTCAACATTTTAATGTTTTAATTTAGTTTCCACGTAACTTATGGTAGGTGCTCATGGCTATGTGCACATAATTAACGAACCTCAGTTCTTCACTACACTTATAAAATCGAGAAAAATCTACAACCAGTTGGCGTGCAGATTTTGGAATGTTGTATAATAAGCGTAACGATTTCTTGCATCGTGCTGATTGACTTTATGGCCAGATTTCTTGTCTCATACCTAGGTTGAGTGGATGAGAATGTCCAATTCTAATATCTCCAGATATGTTTAAAGTACTGAAAGTCTAATTGAGGCGTTGTCTACAAGAACAACCACACATAAAGAAAGTAATTTTGAAGTTACTTGAGACTGTTATGCTGTTACTTGTGTATCATCCGACGTAACCATTTTGTAAGAAAATTGTTCTTTGTTATTTATTACTGAAGTTTTGATATTTTTGCAAAGCAATCCTTCCTAAAGAAAACGGATCCACCTATGAGGGAGTAAGAATTATAGACATATTAAATTATTGAATTTGTGAAGGTACGACGTAAGTATTCAGGTTCGCGGATGAGCATCTACATAAGAAACAGAACAAAACTATTTTCAGAATTTTAATTACTGGGTTGTTATGGAGCCTTTTTCACTAGCGACGGCAAACTTCGAAATATGAAGAGACTAGGTACATTCTTGAAAATCCTCCCAAAAAATAATATCTTCAACTTCCATCTCAAGTTGATGTCCAGGCTGCTGCACATGTGGAAGACAATGATGACAAAAGCAGAGTTACGGTGCGTTCAGTGGATAGAGTAACTTAAAATGATATCTCTAAAGATGTTTGTGATAGACGATGTGTCATAATTTAAAAATGATTGCTATATACACACTTATGCCATTTGATGATAATTCATTTCCTACAATATTACATTCAGAAGGTCGTTCGGGAACACTGATGACGAGTTTGAAGGCCCGTGGTAGTGGTGTTATCAATTTGAGCACGTCAAAACCAGGAGTGATGATTCACGTCAATACTAAGTACGTGCGAGTAAAGTTTCGTGATCTTAGCTGCAACGATGCCGAAGCGGATTGACCTTTACTGAGAGGCTACATACCAGCCCTTTTCGAAGCTGAATATAGCTATTCTGCAATCCAAGGAATGTGCAAGAAGTGTGATTTATTGATATCAAAGAACGGGATCAGTGCTGTATTGAATAAAAAGGCAACGGCCGACTGGGCTTAATTCCATAGGGAAAAATCAGGCAAATCCACATCCGCCCTACACCAGAAGTGGTGAGAAAAGTTAAGGCCCTTGTCTCAGGTGGTAACCCTGCCCCACAAAGGACTATCGCATGTAAGTTGGCGATGTGTGTTTCAATAGCTAACGTCATAATCAACAAGGATATGCAATTGGAAAAGCGGCATAAGCACCGAGTTCACAGGCGCTTGCCTCGTCACATTTCGGAACGTGGCACTAACGCAAGAAAGTTGTATGAGGGCTATCTGGCAGGGGACAAGTGAAAAAATGTGGTGACATTAGACAAAACAGTGACTGTAACAAGCTCCGCTCGATTTACTAACGCCTTAGAGACAAACAAATTATAAAACCTTGTATAAAGAATGCCAGAAAAGTTTTGCAAGGGATTTCATGATCATGCTGCCACAATGGCAAGTTAACCATTCGCCGTGTCGCTAATAATGTGAAGGTTAACTAACCGTACTATCAGGAAGAGATTTTAACACCCCTTTAATAAAACAAAGATATCCCAGCACTGTATGGGAGGACGAAAAATCAGGCATGGGTACATCAATACAAAGCATCCAGCCACACCTCTCGTTCGACTCTTCTGTTCTTAGAAATAATGGAGACGCAAACTGAAATATGTGCAATTCCTTTTACTGACATCCCGGTGAAGGCACCCGATGGATCACCCATGAACCTATGTGCAATTGGACTCTAAAAGGGCCTTAGGAAATAGACCTCTGGCCTCTGGAATGCCTGGAGTGGGATAAGACATGCTAACCCTGCGAAAAAGTATCATGCAATGGAAATTACGTTGACGGGTTATAGCTAGAAATTCAGCCTTTCCAATTAAGCATGGTCATTGGTAGAGATATTGAGTTTTTCATAAGCTAATTACCCTTCAAACATCGTCCCCATAGACCTACAACGAGTTTTAGTATTAATTTGAATACCTTGTTCGAGTTCAAAAACTACACTGCCTTGTATTTGATTATTTATTTATGTGTTTTACCCTCCTGACGGACATTTACAAAACTTTCCGTATTCCTTAAGGACTTAGCTTAATCTCTATTTTCTCTAACGTAAGTAATAACCCGTGAATAATTTTAAGCAGGTACAAACGTAATACCGTTCATAGAGTACACAACAGAAATTCCAATACTTGGAAAAACTTTCTATAGAATACAGAAAGTTATCTCGCTTTCCTGAAAAACAAAACCAAATTAAATCTTGTTGTCTGGGTTATGCCTTTACTTGTATGAAACGCCTCGATTGAATTGGAAATTCAAATGCTGGTGTTTTATATTCATTATTGATTACTTTTATTGGGCTCGAGGAACAATTTGCCCCCTTTTCTATAGAATTATTGATAAAAAAAGATATCAATACCAACTTGGTAATTTTTAAAATGGAACTACCCTTTACTTGCAGAACAGTAGTCATTTCGGCAAATTAAGCGTTTCTCTTCTTTCTATCGCGCAAATTGTACTCCTTCGAATGTGGTACGCGCGAGATCTTGGTGGATAGGTATGAGTCACGATATTAAAAAAAAAAAAGTCATTTCGTTGTTGCGTCCGCTGAAACCGCTATGCGATACCGTTGCGGGAGAAATACTGACCCGCGGTACATATATCCCGCGAAAACCGCTATGCGATAATATTGCGGGAGAAATACTGCCCTGCAGTACATATATCCCGCGAAAAACGCTACGCGATAATGTTGCGGGAGAAATACTGCCCTGCAGTACATATATCCCGCGAAAAGCGCTACGCGATAATGTTGCGGGAGAAATACTGCCCTGCAGTACATATATCCCACGATAAAAGCTACGCGATAATGTTGCGGGAGAAATACTGACCCGCAGTACATATATCACGCGAAAACCGCTGTGCGATTATGTTACGGGAAAAATATTGACCCGCAGTACATATATCATCAGGAGTAGGAATTTCACAATATCGAACCGTAGATAAGAGATCCTTACTGGCCAAAGTTCTAAGCTAGGCGAATTCACATAGCGATTTTCGCAGGCACAACGTGAATAACTTTGGTTCTGTTCATTTTCCTACGCATACGTGTAAGGGAAAATTAACCTTACTGTACCGTATTGTAGGAATGTATGTTTGTGTGAAGTATTTACGCACTTCTACAGGATACTGTATTTAAGGTTCACTTTCCTTTACACCTTCGCATAGGAAAATGAACACAGCGAACATTGTTCTCATGGACTACATATTCATATGTGGCTGCGAGGTGTGATCAGTCTTAAAGAATATAATGAATGGGAAGAGGCATAGTGCATACGAGGTAATGTTTCCTTTCTTTCTTTCTTAATCCGTTTACCCTCCAGGGTTGGTTTTTCTCTCGGACTCAGCGAAGGATCCTACCTCTACCGCCTCAAGGTGAGACATTGGATCGGAGGATAAAACTGGGGAGGAGGACCAGTACCTCGCCCGGGCGCCCTCACCTGTTATGCTGAACAGGGGCCTTGAAGGGGGCGGCGGGCTGAGAGATTGGAGGGGATAGACAAGGAAGAGGGAAGGAAGCGGCCGTGGCCTTAAGTTAGGTACCATTCCGCCATTTGCCTGGAGAAGTGAGGAAACAGCGGAAAGCCACTTATAGGATGGCTCAGGTGGGAATCGAACCCCCTCTACTCAGCTGACCTCCTGAGGCTGAGTGGACTTCATTCCAGCCCTCGTATCACTGTTATCGGTACTTATACTCAAAATATTAAGCGACCACCTTAAAGCAATGTTCTTTAAATGCTATTATAGCAAATTTCATAATGAGTTATAAATAGTCTAATCATGTTAATTTTTTCACGTCCTAATACTGCGTGGTGGCCACGATCGTTAAGGCGTTGTAGTCTAAACGGTCTAACACCGTGGGTAGCCGGTTCGAGTCCCGTTGGTCGAAAACGTTTTCACATACCTTATTGTAGATGGACAAGTTAAGTGACAATTTACAAGCGAAAACGGTTACAAAATCATAGTCGCCTCAAGATTAATTGAAGGGGAATTCGAGAGGGTAAAGCACTCTCTATCCCGGTTTTTAGTTAAGTACTTTTGACTAACTTGAACTATTACATGAGCAGGGAGAAAGGTTTACATTTTAGAAAATTTATGGTTACATAATTAAAGAAAGGGAACTTTCCCCGCTGGTCGGTTTTAGGAGACAACTACTGAGATAGAAAGATAGTGGCCATTACCTTGCTCGTGTTCTACCTGCCGATGAATGAGGCCCCCGCCTCCTCTCTTAGCACACACAATCAATAACGCGACGATCAGAAAGACAACTTAGCTCGAAAAGGTGTCAGCTCTTATATCCGAGAGAAATGTTCGAGAAGGCTCTGAACTAAATCCGGACACACCCTCTCATTTTTATTGGGCAGTGGAAAAGTTACAAGAAGCCTGTGATTGGCAGAACAATAAATACATGAAGTTTCCTATTGGTTGAGATCCCAAGTTGGCGGGATAAGTAAGAAGTTTTGCAAACCTTGAAGTATCATAAATAAGGAAAGTAAATTCAGTTCAGAAAACCTATGAACACAAAATTTTATTAAAGTTATAGTTATTCAACTTTGCACCATAGTGCATGGTATCAGTTCTTAAGAAGAGACATCTGTGGAGAAACGTCCACACTTCTTGAAATAGTTGTTGCAACCTGTGGTGTACCAAAAAACAAAAGATATCCAGATAGTTTAGGAAACCTTAAAATAACACATTACTCTATCACTTTAGTAGTGACATCTGTTGATCAACGTCCCAACTTCTTGCACTAGGTGTTTCAAGTTGTGTATGTTAGATATCGTTCTTCAAGGCTCTTCCTTTAAATGCACGGGGATGAGGTGTACCTCCCGGTACAGACCTCCCACCCAAAAAGTCCTTCAGTTGGGTGACACAGTAGAAATTTCCAAAAAAAAAAAAAAAAAAAGATGTTGGAATTTCACAGATGGAAAATTTCGTGCTGAAAGTTCATTTTAGATAAAAATATATTGAAGCCCAATCTTGAAGTCTTCCCGCAGTAGTCTAAGTCCGTGGTGCCTAGTTAAAGTATGACGGCAAGATCGACCGTCGCCGCCGATACCAGCATGGTGTCCTCAGGACACACTTCTCCCGCTACTATGAAAGGGGTAGTCATGGTGATGGTTGCCGCAGACCAGATGTAGAAGTACTGTTCCAAGATGGATTGGCGGTTGAGTTACTGCACCTCAGTCCTAGCTGGAAAAGAGGGAACCCCGGCGCGCCGACCAGAAGGAGACTGGACCAGAGTGAAGTGGACCCTTACCCCACGCCGGTATCGCTCGCCAGATGTTGGGATACGACCGCCGACGGCTGAGAGGGCATTTAAACAGTAAACAACTCGGCGACATTGTTTGATGGAGTTGATGGTTATTTTTTATATATTGCAGGTTGTGATGAGGCGGGCGGCGTCGAGAATGAGTGTGTGTCTGTAGGTCGGGATTTGGAGACGGGGGCTAGTTAATGGCCACCAGACCATGGCAAACAGGCCCGTAATAGAGGGAAGGTGGTACAAGATCATTCCCTTATGGTCGGGGCAGAAGGCCTCCATATTACAAATACGTTACTTACTAAATTTAAATTGCATCAGTTACCACAAAAAAGACCACTTACTGCCAAGATTTAGTGGTTTATGTTGTAAAACTATTAATTTATACGGGTTTAACCTGAGAGAGGTGAGCCCTAAATATCCTCTCAGTGGCTGGGTTGCTGACCAATAAAAAGACAGGGGTTAAGAAATCCAAAATAATACATTGCCCATGAAATCTGGGGGCAAGCTTTCCAGCAGGTACAAATTTTTTACCATAACCTGATCTTGGTGGGCCTCTTTCCACGATCATGCCTTTTCCTAACATTGTAATGAGAAGCTTTAAGATTATTTTTAGCCTTTTTCCATAGATCTCTAATATTATCGGGATCTATTGTCTCTGGCAATATTTCATTAAGTGACCAAATATTAGAGAGGGGCGTGTTAGGAACAATCTTGAACATGAGAGGCAGGGATGAACTTGTGTGACTCATGAACAGCTGATTTTAAAGCAAAAGATAACCAATGCAACGAAGTATCCCACCTGGAATGATTTTCATGATGAAAAACAATCAATGCCGATCGAAGATTACGATTAACCCGTTCAGCCAGAGATGGTTGAGGGTAATAAACAGAAGTTGCTACATGTGAAATAGACAGGTCGAAAGAGAATTTTCGGAATAAGTTGGATGTGAAAGCCTTAGCATTATCGGACACTATATATTGACAAGGACCAAAAAAGCAAAGATGGTATTAAGACACGAAATTTCAGACTGAGCGGTGGCCAGCTTAGTCGGAAACAATCATGAAAATCTAGTGAAGGCATCTACACACACCAGAATGAATTTATTTCCGTTCCCCTTTGATTGGGGGAAAGGTCCGACGTAGTCTATATATATAGACGTTCCATGTGGCCAGATGCTTGATGCGATGACAACAGCCCTAGCTTAGTAGACAAGGTGGGATTACTAAGCAAGCATGATTTACAAGCTTTAACCATTTCTCTATTTTCACCGTCCATACTCTTCCAAATATACATTTCCTTGAACTTTTCCCGAGTTTTGAAGATGTTAAATGCCCCCCTAATGGGGTCTCGTGATGGTATTTTAAGATCATGGGTACAGGCACAGCTGGAACCACTACTTTCATCTTCTGATCGTGCCTCGAAGCGCTACACAAAATCGCGTTCCTCAATACATAAAGGACAACATGTTCCCCAGAAGAGAGGGTTTCCATAATGGGGGACAGCACTGGATCTTCACGTTGATAGTTCTCAATGTACCGAAATAACGTAGGGGCATCAGTCAGAATAGCACTTATACAGAAAGGTATGGACGTGGGAAGAACAGAACTATCTTTCTGGTCACTGGTTTCAAACTCGTTGGAAAACATGCGGCTTTGTCCATCCGCAATTACATTTTCTGATCCTCTAATGTGTCGCACATCAAATTGGAATGCGGAGATCCTGATAGACCAGCGGGCGAAACGTCCAGTACGACAAGGCCTAGCTAAGACCCAACTTAAGGCTTGGTTATCCGCCTCTAATTCAAATTTGACAAGGACTAAAAACTTCTCTAGGGCAAACAATACTGCCAAACACTCAAGTTCATAGATATAATATTTAGCTTCCTGAGCCGATAAGGTCCTAGAAGCATAGGCGATGGGCCGCCTTCCGAGTTCGATTTCCTAAAGAAGGACAGCGGCAACATCCGATGAAGAGGCATCTGTTTGGACGATGAATTTCTTTGAGAAATCGGGCTTGGCTAATACACGGGAGTTACTAAGAGCTAATTTCAGGTCTTCAAAAGCGGCTTGCTGCGACGGCCTCCATTCAAATTTGATGCCTTTTCTACGCAGTACGTTCAGGGGCGCCGCCCTGTTAGCGAAGTTAGGAACAAAATTTCCTGAAGAAGTTCACCATGCCTATGAACCTGGCAATGCCTTTGATGTCCTTAGGAGGCTTGAAATTACGGATAGCCTGTGTTCCGGAATGGTCAATAGAAACACCATCGGGCGACACGATATGCCCTAAGAACGACATAGAAGGCTTAGAAAAATTTACCTTAGATAGTTTAACAGTTAACCCAGCCTTCCGAAGGCGATTGAGTACTTTCTTGGGATGATCTACATGTTCTTCAAAGGTCTCAGAAAACACGACATCATCGAGGTAATGATACAGATATTCGAATTTGATGTCAGAAAAGACCCTATCTAGCAGTCTAGCAAGAACAGCTGCCCCCGTGGGGAGCACGAAAGGCACGCGGTTGTATTCATACAAGTTCCAATCCGTGACAAAAGCTGTTAGATATTTCGATTCATCTGCTAGGAGTATCTGGTTATATGCCTCAATAAGATCAAGGATAGTAAAGAACTTGGCCTTTCTAAACCATGAAAAATAAGAGTGAATTTCAGGAAGGGGCACAAATTGTAACACCAACTTACGGTTCAAAGCCCTGTAATCAATCATTGGCCTAAAGCCACCTTGTTTTTTCGGCACAAGAAAAATGGGCGATGAATACGCTGGCTTAGGAGGTCGAATGATACCATCCTTTAATATGTGATCAATAATTTCTTTAAGGGCCTTCATTTTAGGTGGGGTCAGCCTATAAGGCGGAAACCTAACGGAAATAGAATCTGTTAACTCGATCATATATTCAATAAGGTCAGTAACGCCAAGTGTATCTGAAAATACATCAGGAAAAGACTGACACAACCTTCAAATACTTTCAGCCTATTCCTCAGGTAGATCCCTAAGATCTAACAACATTTCACCCTGGGTAGGCGAAATAGATGAACTTGATACAGAATTACACTTCAAAAGGTGAATATTACAGTTGCTAGCAAACTTGAAGGTGCACGACTTGCTCTGAAGGTCGAGCACAAGACCAGTATTAAACATG
Organism: Anabrus simplex; assembly: GCF_040414725.1. Lineage (NCBI taxonomy): Eukaryota > Metazoa > Arthropoda > Insecta > Orthoptera > Tettigoniidae > Anabrus > Anabrus simplex. The sequence goes on along the minus strand of NC_090268.1, from coordinate 99,345,090 downwards.
GAATCGGCCCCCAATATTACGGGGGAAGACAATTGTTTAGCAACAACCAACTTCACTTTCCAAGTAATTTTTGAAATACGAACTTTAGTAAAAATGGAACCTAAAATTTATAATGGGAAGAGTTAGCCGAAACACATTTCATAGAGGAGATACAATAGTCGGGAAATTTAAAAAACGTTTTTAATTTAAAATACCATTCTTCAGAGATTATGAAACTCACACTTCCTGAGCTTAATAGAGCCGTGACTGGTTCGTTACTTACTTCAATTCTCAGAAATGGTACGAAACCTGGGACCTCTGCCGCAATTCTGAGGCATTCTCTAGGGCCTTCAAATGACAAATTAGAAGAAATTTCACTCTTAACAGAATTCTTTCTGGGTGGTATTTGAAAGTGCTCAAATACGTCAGCCTCGTGTTGGTAGATTTACCGGCACGTAAAAGAAATCCTGCAGGGCAAAATTCCGGTTCCTCGGCGTCTCAGAATTATAATTAATGCGTTTTTGTTTTGTTTTCATCATTACTGACCTAGGCCCTACAATGTTTAACTTAAGTAGTTTGTCGTCGTTACGTAACCTCTCTTAATGGCGTAAGGTTCAATCACGGCAGTTTTGCAAACCATCTCTACCGGATAGGAGTCCTAGACGCGCCTTACTGTTCCTGTGACTACCAAGCAGTCGCTGACCTCAACCACATCTTTTTCTCGTGTTATCTGTATCATGTGCAGCGGAAATAAGTAACAACTACTTTAATGTTGCCATTGATGCTTTCACGGCTCGTACTTATATACATGATATAGGCTTTTGGGCTTAGGCCGTGTCAAGAAAATAAGGTGAAATTCTTTACGTTTCACAGAGAACTAAAGAATTTCACCTTATTTTCTTGACACGACCTAAGCCCAAAAGCCTATATCATGTCAACAACTACTTTACTTTCAATTTCCAACATTCCAGCAACCAGATGTGTATAAAAGCAATTGCCACGTTGTTAATAGACGCCGATTCAAGACTATAAGATTTGACGTGCTACAGCACAGGAAGAAACAATCTAAGATATTACAGTTTCGGTGTTCAAATTTCTTCTTTTTTCCTCTCTCTCTCTATGACTATTCTGTAAGGACTCGGCACTATTAAAACTGCGAAATCTATGTACAATATTGCGGAAGATTCATACATGTCTTTGTTCTGTAACTGTATATTTACTGTTCATGTTTTGTATTCCAATATATTTGTAGCTGGCTGTTTGGTCTGGTACTAAAGGCAATAACGGAGAAAATCTTAAGTAGTTTGTTATTTTCAGAATACGCTTGATAATTTATTTTAGTTTAATGCAGTCTGTATGTTTATGTAGCTACTGTGCTGTAATGTTTAATTAAAATAAATTTTATCGTGTACTCTTGTGTTTTCGTATAATTTCGTAAGTACGAGTTTTTCTATAGTTCGTGGTTGTCTCGGTCTCCTACACCAGACATCGTCAATCGAGAGCGAAATGCCTTCGGAGCCAGTTTCTCCCCGCTCTCGAGGAACGAGAGCAGCTTAGCGAGCAAGTAGGGGAAGACGTAGGGGAAGTGCATGATGTAGTATTTACTGAAGGCCAGTGGTGCAAGCACAGTGCGGCCACGGTATGCAACCCGCCTGACTGCTACTCTCTTGTCACGTGACAAACACCCATCCCGAGCGGAGCAAGTAACACCGGCTCCCTAGAGCAACTACGTGACGACGTCTGCCCTACACCTCGAATACCGAGACTGCTGCACACTGTCCTACAGCTGAAATCATTATTATGAAGTATAATGTACACGTTTGTAACAGTGCAAAGATAATGCCGAGGTTTCTATTTCTTAAAATACAGCAACATACACTCCGATAAGATATAGCAGCAGAAAGCCTCTGCTCTCACAGTCAGTTATTATCAAAACTGTAGGGCCACGGCTATTGACGTTCAAGTCTTTCGAGTTGACACCACCTGAGCGAATTGCGCGTCAATATCGACGTGCCACCGTAATTAACTACAATCAGCGTTGCTAATAACAAATCCACAACTAAGTGTAGAAGCATTATATCACTGAGAGATTGCTGTTTGACTAATGAACACTTAACAGGTTCATTAGAGCTTTTTTTAAATACCCACATTAGCAACATTGCATACTATGTATTTTCTAGTCATCAGACCTGCGTTCTTGAATGAATGAAACTAGCACGATGAGTACTTAGATTGTCTCAATATATGTAAAAAGCATGTTTGTGTCTGTTAGAAAATTAGTTAGTTAGTTAGTTAGTTAGTCCGCCTCTGTGGTGTAGTGGTTAGTGTGATTAGCTGCCACCCCCGGAGGTCCGGGTTCGATTCCCGGCTCTGCCACGAAATTTGAAAAGTGGTATGAGGGCTGGAACGGGGTCCACTCAGCCTCGGGAGGTCAACTGAGTAGAGGTGGGTTCGATTCCCACCTCAGCCATCCTAGAAGTGGTTTTCCGTGGTTTCCCACTTCTCCTCCAGGCAAATGCCGGGATGGTACCTAACTTAAGGCCACGGCCGCTTCCTTCCCTCTTCCTTCTCTATCCCTTCCAATCATCCCATCCCCCACCAAGCCCCCTGTTCAGCATAGCAGATGAGGCCCCCTGGGCGAGCTACTGGCCATTCTCCCCAGTTGTATCCCCCGACCCGATGTCTGAAGCTCCAGGACACTGCCCTTGAGGCGGTAGAGGTGGGATCCCTCGCTAAGTCCGAGGGAAAAGCCAACCCTGGACTATAAACAGATTAAGAAGAAGAAGAAGTTAGTTAGTTAGTTAGTTAGTTTTTTTGCTTGAACCTCAGCCCGGAGGTTGCTTGTATCCCCAGTATCTACACCGTCAGCTGCTACAGATAGCCTAATTGCCACTGAAGAGGTCTTCTAAGAAAATGGGGAACGAAGTAATTTCTCGTCGCTTTCCAACCTGAGGAATAAGGTGCTGTTAAAATATCAGTCAGCTAGATTCACTGAAACACGAACACAAATCGACCGAACAAATGAGACCTTCACACCAAACAACACAGGGATTGGTTGCACAACGTATCTCTCATACCTCAATTTTCATGTTTTCAAAGCTAAAAAGGGGTCTTAACCAGGGAACGTGAGTTGGTGACCACGGGGCCTTTAGCTGAGTCCTGTCATTGCTACCACTTACTGGTTCCAGGCTTCATCTCTCCTGTCCGACCACCCTTAGTGAGTCCTTGTTCTTTTCCGACCCAGACGGTATTAGGGCATTCAAGGCCTAGAGAGTCATTCCATTTCACGCCCTTCATGGCCTTTGTCTTTCTCTGGCCGATACTTTCATTTTTTTCGAAGTCTCGGATCACTTCTATTTTTCCCTCTGATAAGTGTTAATCTAGTAATGCCATTCCTTCTGCAGCAAGTCCCTGCTACGAATGGTGTGAAAATATTGCTCATAGGGTCGGTTGGTGCATGCATTTCAGTGGGCTTGGCAGACTGATATGTAATAGCAACTTCTGGCTCGGTGAGGAAAGCAACGGGAAACTACCCCACTCCTCATTTCCCTAGTACGCCTCTTCAGTGAAGCATAGGCCATCTATGACAGCTCTTGGCGGAGCTGTTGAGGATCTAACCAGCCTTCGGGCTGAGGACTAAACATACACAAGTGTTAATAGAAGATGGCTGCTCAGTCCGACTCCTTCACTGAATGGTTAGCATGGGCTGAGTGGCTCAGACTTTTGAGGCGCTGGCCTTCTGGCCCCAACTTGGCAGGTTTGATCCTGGCTCAGTCCGGTTGTATTTGAAGGTGCACAAATACGTCAGTCTCTTGTCGGTAGATTTTCTGGCACGTAAAAAGAGCTCCTGCGGGAACAAATTTCTGCATCTCGGCGTCTATGGGGTTTGGTTTGTTTGGTTTGTTTTGTTAGTGGGATGTAAAAACAGTAATAGTATTGATAATAATTAGCATTGAAGCCTTCGGTTCAAAGAGTCCCGGGTTCGATCCCCGGACGGGTTGGGAATTTTAGTCGCGTCTGATTAATTCTTCTTGTTCGGAGACTGGGTTTTCATGTTTGTCCCAACGCCCTCCTCTTCAAATCAGGCAACAATCGACACTACCAACCCCACAAAACTTGCAATAGTACTTACATTCCTCCACCTACAGTTGGCGTCAAGAAGGGCATCTGGCCGTAAAACAGGGACAAATCTAGATATGTGTGACACAGGTCGCACGCGAAACCCCAGGGGTGTGGGAAAAGTGGTGTAAGAAACGGAAGAAGAAGGCGATGATGGTTGCTGAGTTGTACTTTCTTAAAACAATAGCCAATAACAATATATAATAATAAAATAGATATAACATACATTCACGTAACAGAGTTACGCAGCAAATCGGCAATGGAGTGTAGGGGCAGAGGACAGCTAGAGTGAGGAGAGTGGTGAGGACGCAAACTGGGCAAATGCCTCAACATGTGCTCTTGTTCCCAGTGTCATATTTTGTACATCTCTGGTGTGGAGCACCTGTGGCTGAATGCGATAACGAACCTTTTAAAGGAAAGAGTCTAAGTTTGAGGCTGGTGCTTCATTATAACGATGGATTTTAGAGGATACATAAATACGAGTCCCCCATCTACATAATTACTGCCATGGAACAGAATTCCACATAGCCAAGGCTCTGGCTTCCTGACAAAGGTAGCTTCAGTGAGATCATATTTTATCGCAATTTACATGAAATTTCGTTGCTATAATCTACATGCCGTACTATTAAATGGTTATCTACAAAAAATAGCTGCCACTTTTAACTGAAAATTTCCGAAATTAGAGTACGCGGAAAAACTCAAGGTAACTCCTCGGCGTGAGGAGTCCCGTTAAAGGGTGGATGGTGTGCAATAGATCATGGGCATAGTGTCAAGCTTATAGGTTTGTTCATTGCAGCCGGCAAGCCGTGGTGTCACGAGATATTTCCAGCCGCGGTTTCAGGACCTGCCGTTCTTTCTTACAATTTGTTTTACGTCGCAACGACACATATAGGTCTTATGACGACGACGGTATAGGAAAGGCCTAGGGGTGGGAAGCAAGCGGTCGTGACCTTAATTAAAAGGTACAGCCCCAGCATTTGCCTGGTGTGAAAATGGGAAACCAAGGAAAACCATTTTCAGGGCTGCCGACGGTGGGGTTCCAACCCACTATCTTCCGAATGCAAACTCACAGCTGCACGCCCCCTAACCGCACGGTCAACTCAGTCGGTATAAGTATTATTATGTGTGGATAAATAAAACAATCTTCCTGCTGAGAAGCCACTGTGTCTGCTATAACAATTCCTTTGTGTCGCTGTGCTCGTATCTGGCACATTCTCCATAATGGATTTACCTCTTCAACATAATTTATTGACAGCGAAGTGATAGATGAATTCGATGGAGCTCAGTATTAATTACCTACACTAACACACGTGATATCCTGTGGACAGGCATTATATAGACAGGTAATGGCTTCACTATTGTAGGTTGTCGGGTAAATTTATAATAATACTCGTATCTTTCCATGCAGTATATAATAATAAATAATTCGATCGTCAGGAAGAAAGGTAGAAATATGAATACGATATTAATACGACAAACTTTTTTTTTGCTATTTGTTTAACGTCGCACCGACACAGATAGATCTTATGGCGACGATGAGATAGGAAAGGCCTAGGAATAGGAAGAAAGCGACCGTGGCCTTAATTAAGATACAGCCCCAGCATTTGCCTGGTTGAAAATGGAAAACCACGGAAAACCATCTTCAGGGCTGCCGACAGTGGGGTTTGAACCCACTCTCTTCCGAAAAATGGGTACTGAGCGAATTTAAGCGACTGCAGCTATCGAGCTCGATATACGACAAACTTATAACTTGCCTTATTATTATTATTATTATTATTATTATTATTCTTTCTTCGTTATGCCCGTTTACAGAGCGCGTTGGAACTTACTAGCTTGTTGATGGTTTTCCTTTTTTCTTCTCCTCCCAAAATCTCTTCATGAACTTGCTACGCTGTTTCTTGCGTTCTTCCGTCCATTTTTTCCCTGTGGTTCTTTTAGCCTTTTCCGTGAACGTGTGCTTTGCAACCAGATTCCCAAAAGTCTTGCGATCTGTGATGTTCATTTCTTTTAAGTCCTGCTTTATTTCCTCAAACCAGCTTAATTTGACTTTCTTTGAATTAATTATACCAAGCAGTCTTTTAGCATATCTAGTGTCGTCCATTCTGCAGATGTGGCCATAGAATTTCAATCGTCTCCTGCGTACGGTATCGGTGAACTTGTCGATTGCTTTTTTACAAATCTACAGTTTTCCTTTTGATCCATATACCGTTTACATGAACGGGGCCATATACTCTCCTCAGAATTTTTCGCTCTTGTTTTTCTATTTAATCAGTTTTAGAGTGGCCTCCTAGAGATGTGGTTTCTGAGGCATGCAAGGCTTCTGGAAGAACAACAGTCTTGTAATGTCGAAGTTTTGCATTTCGTGACATCACTCTTTTATTGTAGTGGTTCCATGTTATTCGGTATGCTTTCAGGAGTTTGGTGGCTCTTTCTAAATTAGCTTTCCTGTCCAATCCGGATGGTACAATGATTTATCCTAGATATTTGAAGGAAGGGACCTGTGTGATTATTCCATAATATGTCTGTAGTGGGGATTTTTGGATATTCTGGTGTCCATTAGCCATGATATGAGACTTCTCATACGATATTTGGAGGCCTGTATTTGATGCTATCTCATGCAACTTCTCTATGGCATACCTGGTTTCTTCACTAGTCTTGGTAAAGATAGCTAGATCATCAGCAAAATCTAGGCACTTCACGTTAATTCTTTTCCCCATTCCCTGATGACTTTGTCTAACACTAAGTTAAAAAGGATTGGGGAGAGTCCATATCCTTGTCGAACTCCTGTATGCACTTCAAAAGGCTCTGATAGTTCACCTAGAAACTTCACTTGAGATGTTGTGTCTGTGAGAGTCTGGCGGATTAATTCTGTGGTCTTCTTGTCCACACTGAGCTCTCCTAGGATGTCCACAACAGTTTGTCTGTCGATAGAGTCATACGCCTCCTTAAAGTCCACAAAGGTGACAAATGTGGTGGTACTGCGGCGTATCCTTAATATTGTCTTCAGACTCCAAATTTGCTCAGAAGACGATCTACCTTTTCTGAAGCCTGCTTGGTATTCACCAATCAAATGATCTGTTTGTTGTTCTGCTCTGTTTAATAGCGCTTTAGATAGAACCTTGTATATAACTGGTAAAGGGGATATGCCTCTGTAGTTGTTGGGGTCCGCTCGTTCGTCTTTCTTATGTAACGGATGAATAATGGCTTTCTTCCAGTCCTTCGGAATCATCATGGTCTCCCATATTTCTGTTAAGAGCGTATGAATTCTTCTGATGAGGTCATCTCCTCCTATTTTCCACATTTCTGCAGTTATTATTATTATTATTATTATTATTATTATTATTATTATTATTATTATTATTATTCACGCTACGTTCCAATAGCTACTTGTGGGTCTTTTGGAGACGCCGAGATGCTGGAATTTCCTCACAGAGGAATTCTATTACCTACCGGTAAATACATCTACACGGGGAGGACGTACTTGAATATTTTCAAATACAACCGAACTGAGCCAGGATCGAGCCAGTCAACTTGAAATCAGAAGGTCAGTGCTCTATCGTCTGAGCTACTCGGCTCGGTGATTCTTTTGTCGGCAGCCCTGAAGATGGTTTTCCGTGGTTTCCCTTTTTGACACCAGGAAAATGCTGGTGCTTTACATTAATTAAGACCCTTTCCTTATCCCATCGTCGCCGTATGACCTTTCTATGTCAGTGCGATATAAAGCAAATTTTGAAAATAATATTAATGAATTATTTTTAAATGTAGACCTATATATATGTTTCCCTATTGAGGTTATCTATGTTGCGTATTTTGCATATATTGATTACCTGTATCTGTAATCGAAGGAGACTGTGGAAGACGATGCTACGAAAGGTAAAGTGGTTCGTTTCACTTGTACGAGTTGTGAGGAAGTTGCGTGGCTTAGCTAACAAACTCTTACAACGGGATAGCAATGTAATGTTTACAGCAGTCTCCGAGTTCTGCAACATTCTGTGTGCTTCATCCTGTAGACCGTATTTACTCCTGGAGCTATTTGCCTGCTGGACACAAAGTATCCTACTCTGCTTGTTAGCACGCCTTGTTAGTTCACGTCCTGAGGACCTTCAGAGAGGGTATATGCTATTTTCTAAGTAATAAAATTCCTGCGATTGAAACGAAAGTTCCTTCACAAGGAGGTAGAGTAGAAACAATTTGCCAGGCTGAGTGGCTCAGGTGGTTAGCGGGTTTCATCCAATCGTATTTGAAGGTGCTAAAATATGCCAGGAAAATGCTAGAATAGCAGTTATTAACGACGTTTGGCCTAGAGAGGGGCCTAGTGCAGGGCTTTCGTCTGTCAGGATGTGGACCTACCTAGGATGAAATCTAGTGTTGAAGACATACCCATTGCCTGAGCCAGAGGAATTAACCAGTGAGGATTAAATTTGGCGAGCCTGCTCGGAATCGAACCCGGAATAATTGGACCAAAGGCCAGCTTGCTAACAACTTAACCGCGGATCCGTACTAATATTCTTGTCCTCGTATTTCTCGAGGTGGTGTAGCACTTTTCAGGCATACTCTTGTTGGGACTGAGTTGTGTATAACATTAAAAAAAACACACTAGCCTTCTGGTGGTGACGGGAATCAAATGCGGGTCTCCAAAGATGGTAGCTAACCGTTACGCTGTGGTAGGTGGACAGACTGACAGTGTACCAGGTATGTTTAAAGTCTGAGGCTCGTGTGTCAGTCCCAACCAGAATTAATATTACCAGCCGAGTTGGCCGTGTGGGTTCAAAACCCACTGTCGGCAGCTCTGAAGATGGTTTTCCGTGATTTCTTATTTTCATACCAGGCAAATGTTAGGGCTGTACCTTCATTAAGGTCATGAACGCTTCCTTCCCACTCCTAGGACTTTCTTATCCCTTCGTCGCCATAAGACCTATCTGTATTGGTGCGACATAAAGTCAATTAAAAAAAAAAGTACAGACTCACACCTGTGGAGACATCGAGCGAGCTGGCAGCGTTAGAAGGGTCTTGTAGCTGTAAGCTTGTATTCGGGAGATGTGCGTTTGAGTCATCACTGTATAGACTGGTTTGATGCAGCCCTCCATGCCACTCTATACTGAGCTAAACTTTTCATTTCTACATAACTGCTGCATCCTACATCTGCCCTAATCTGCTAGTCGTATTCATACATTGGTCTACCTCTACCGTTGTTACCCCATGCATTTCCCTCAAAAACCAACTGAAAAAGTTCTGGATGTCTTAAGATGTCCAATCATTCCATCTCTTATTCTCGTCAAATTTAGCCACAGCGATCTCCTCACACCAAATCGATTCAGTATGTCTTCATTCGTGAGTCGACCTATCCATCTCACCCTCAGCATTCTTCCGTAACACCACATTTCAAAAGCTTCTATTCTCTTTCTTTCTGAGCTAGTTATCGCCCATGTTTCACTTCCATACAATTCCACGCTCCAGACGAAAGTCTTCGAAAACATCTTTCTAATTCCTATATTAATGGTTGAAGTTAGCATATTTTTTCCTTGCTTGAGCTAGCCTACATTTTATGTCATCCTTACTTCTGCCATCGTTAGTTATTTTACTACCCAACTAAGAATATTCATCTACTTCCCTTACGACTTCATTTCCTAATCTAATAAAACCCCCATCACCTGACTTCGTACGATTGCACTCCATTACTTTTGTTTCGAACTCCGTCCATATCATTCAGACATTTCTACAGATCTTGTACAGACTCATATAAAATAACTAATTCTGGAGACAGTGGGTTGAAATTCCACCGTCGGCACCCCAAATAAACTATAAAATTAGTTCCTTGTTACTTATTTTTTATTACTGCCCCTACTGTCCTCACCTCTGCAAGTGAAAGTGATCCAGCGTGATGTGTCATTACGACAGATTGTTTGTTTCCTGTCGCTGACCTAGGATGAATTAGGAACATAATATTGCCATATTAAAATAGACCATAATTTAATATATAAAATATAAAATATCTACCTTCGTTCTATTTCCGAGGGATGACTCAGGGATGCTTTCATGTCGTTTCAATTGCTTTCATATATGCAGTGTTACATTCTGCGAATAACCAAAATTCTGATGTAAATAAAGTGCAAATTGTCACATTTATAATATAACCCTAATCATCTAATTTTCCTTTCTTTTCCCTTTTACAATATGCTTTACGTCGCAGCGAGATACATAAGGTCATATGGTGATGATGGGATAAAAAAAGGCTGGGGGTGTGAAGGAAGCGGCTGTGGTCTTGATTAAGGTTCTTCTTCTTCTTATTCTTCGTTTTGCCTCATGACTGAGGCGTCGTGACTATCATAATATTCAGCCCTCTAGCCTATAAACCATACTCCGCCATTCCTCCCTATCTAAAGCTTTCAATGTGGTTGCTCTGAGAGAACACTGTAGGGGGCCGTTCACCATGTCAATCCATCGTGTTGGTACTCGTCCTCGTTGTTTGTTTCCCTGGACTTTGCCCTCAACAATCAACTCTTGAAGACTGTCATCTCGGCGCATTATATGTCCAAAGTAGCGTACAATCCGCTGAGAGACCTTACACGATAGACGAACTTTTATCTGAAGTTGGTTCAGGATTGATGTGTTCGTGCGATGAGCTGTCCAAGGAATCCTTAACATATTCCTCTAGCACCACATTTCAAAGCCCCACAATTTTCAGGTGTGAAATGGGGAACCACGGAAAACCATCTTCAAGGCTTATTGCTCATTTCTCATACGCAAACTGGCAATGGGGTGTAATAGAGCCTGTTACAGTATAAGGTACGACAAATGTAATGCAATGTAGACCTAGATACTGCATTTGGGACGACTGGTTAATGAAGGATTTTTGGAAAAATGAAAGATTAATATTGTTGAATATCAGAACAGGTTACACTTTCTTATTCGTGACGGAGAAACAAGAAATATAAGATGATTTACGAAATGCAACACGCGAAGCAATCCTGACTTTACGTCTGAGAGGATCGAAATAAGGACAAGCCCACATACATGACGTTCGTCGATCTTGAAAAGGCACTTGATAATGTTGATTGGACCAAGATTTTTGAGATTCTGAAGTTGATCGGGATCAGATACCTAGAACAATGAATTATCTTATATTCGTATAAAAATAAGTCTGCAGTGATAAGAATCGAGAGCTCTGAAAAAGAAGCAGATATCGAGAAAAGAGTGAGGCAAGATTGCAGGCTGTCCCTTCCTTTTAAATCTATAATTATAAAAGGAAGTGTTTGTCTGTCTGTGTGTCTGTGTGTCTGCGTGTCTTTGCGCGATGGCCAGCAAAATCTATAGCACGCAGAGTTCTGAAATTTTAAACATAGGTAGATGGAAAGGGGTCCGATTGCAGCTCGAAGCCGGAATTTTCATTTCCGCTTTTGTTGGTAAATTATGAACGAAAAACCATAGGAAAACATGCATTGGGATATGACAATCCAACGTGCTGTCACCAAGATTAAATGCATAGAGTCGCTGTCGCTAGGCAACGTACTTCAGATAGGTAGAGAACACAATATTCACCAGCCATTTTAAGTCCAGGGCGTAGGAAACCGGTTTTGATCTTATATGAGGGCATATGACGCTGTTCATGGTGATTCGTCCGTCGGATCGGGAGTAAAGTCTTGAGCGCTTTGCGAGGAGTGGGCTATGTGCCGGCGCCGGGTTTCATGCTCGTCATTCTTACTATCATATATAATGTCATTCATTTCATCTCATTAACTCATCTGATTTGGTTGACGTCATGAAAGTCATCCGGTCGTGAAAATTTGCTACGAAGATTCATCTCACTTCATACGCAAACCCCGTGGATAAAGGGAATAATGGTTGGGCACTTATACATTTAGAGGAAACATATATGGCACAGGATAGACGATAATAATAAATAAGGAATAATACATAAATCAGTCAGGATGCCATTGTAAGTCCGTGGAATAGGGAGCCATTTTCCTTCAATCCATGATGTCCGTCTGTCTCTCTATCTGTCTGTGTTTATGAGTGCGATGCCCAGCCAAATCCACGGCAAACACATATCTAAAATATTTGTCATAGGTGAGCACAGGTTTTCACCTAAGATTCTTGCTCCAAGACATGAAGCTCAAGAATTATTCGGTTTCCTATAAATTGAAAAGTCTATCGACACGACATGTCATACAGATGAGGCTGTCAACTACACCACAGAGATTTTGAACCATTTGGTGTCACCTGGAGTACCCTCGAACATCTTGGGGTGGACGATTGTGGCACCGATTATCCTTCTCAGGAATATGAATCCTTCCCTCTGCAATGAACACGGCTCTGACACTGATGACGAATATTATTGAAGCCACCATCATGACTGAGCATGCCGTGGGCGAAATAGTATTCCTAGGACTGTAAAGTAAGACCATTGAGCAGGAAGCCATTTTCGGCCCGCGACCCGAGGAGCCATCAGCCCGTAATATTCGGAAGTGTTTGTGTGTATGTATGCGAAGCCCAGTCAAATCTACGACACAGAGAGATCTGAAATGTTGACATAGAAAAATCGCTTAAAGTTGTAGGACTCCATCTTCGAAAACGGTGCTTTTGCCATTGTCTTCTGTACGTGGATTGTTCAAGAGTTCGAAAGGCAAACACAATACAGTATACATCTTAGCTCCAAATGGAAGGACATTATTATATTTTATTCCGATGCTCTAAGGAAATAATATATTTTGTATTATATAACACGGTCTTTTACATGGTTTTAATATTATCTGTACCATCCATCAACCCGGTATCTTAAGCATTGAAAGTAACAATAAAATAAAAATAAAATAATGTATTTCATGCAATTTACGTCAAAAAGATGTGAGTTAATAAACATAATGCTTTAATTTGCTTTTAAATAAAGAGTTTAGAAACATCTAACGGTTGAATTACTAAACGCGGGCAAAGCCGCGGGCACATGCTAGTGTTTATATAGAACAGGCGGTAAAGGAAATCAAAGAGGAATTTTGGGAGGGAATCCTAATCCAAGAAAAATAAATCAAAACCCTGAGATTTGCTAATGATATTATTTTATTTGAGACTACAGAAGATCTGGAGAAATTGCTTAATGGTATGGACAGGTGCTTAGGTCAGGGGTACAAGATGAAAATAAATATGAATAAATGAATAACCTTTATTTTTCTCTCATATGTACATTAATTGATCTATTTGGAGAAAATAGAAATGAAAAACCAAAAACAATAGCACAAAATACAAATAAAAGGTTAACTGCATCTACAAGCTTCTTACTGGGCGTTAGACCGCATGTGTTTCCCTCCGTATCACTTCCGACCTAGCACAATCCTCTCTCGAGTCAGCCAGGTCCCCCTCCACGGGAACACATACACTCACCCCCTCTCCTCTCCACCCACTGTTAGCCAGTAGTGGGGAAATCCTCCTTAAGCTGCACTGAGTTCAGTGTTCCAGTTCACATTTCATGCATCAGAATCACCCACTACCTAGTTCATGGTATCCCTCCACTTGACATGCCTGAGTTTTATCTTCTAATGCAGCTGTACATCTACTCCTAATCCAACTCAAAACCTTACATACATTACCAGAACACTTCCATTCTTTCACTAACCACTTTAAAAGTTTTATCTTCATCATACGGTTGAGCCATCATTTCCAACTGCCGTTCAGTCATAAATATACGTCTCTCTTGATACGTTTCTTTGCACACCGTCAGTAAATGATAATCCTCTCTTTCATCACTACATAATATACATACCGTATTATCCTTTAACTCAGTCCAGCCCCTTTTCATATTTATTCCTATATCCAACCATATACAGCCTCTTTTCTCTACCATGTTCACATTTGCCACTTTCACATTCAATACCTGATTTATCCTCATAAGCATCTTTAGGGTTGCTCTCTTTCTGCATTCGGCCATGAGAACTTGTTCTTCAATATCCCTTGCCTTCCTTATCCCATGTCTTCAATATACAACACTCCTCTTCTCGCATTCTGTATCGTAATAATTCCCGAAGCCCAGTCTACCTAAAGCTTTTTTCACCTTATCTAATAATCACAATTGCTCTTTTTTATACTGGTAAGCCGACTACTTGCCTGCTGCCATTTATTGATGGATACATCCATGGCTGTGACAATATGGAAGCTGCTGGGGTATGAGTGGTCCTGAGTAATGACATTCAGAACACGACTAGTGCATCTGAGTGTTATGAAAGGTGTTGCTCACAGGGTCAGTCGTGCTGCAATAGCACTTTCTGTCCCAGTGAGGAAAGCAATGGCAAACTACCTCACTCCTCGTCTTGCCTAGTACGCCTCATTTTAGTGCTGCTATTGGTTTTTGCGGTTTCCTTATAACCACATAACCTTTGGTGGTGCTATGTGAGGATCCAACCAGCCTCTGGGCTGATGACCTAACAGACAGACAAGCCGACTACAGAATTAGGCCCACTTCACATTTTCTCAATCTTCACCAGTAACTAAGCAGCCTTTTTAAAATGTCTATCTTCATGAACTCTTTACACATAACACTTGCACTTGAGCTCGTGGCGCAAAACGGTAACTTCATATCAATCTTGTTGAATCTGTTCTAATACCCCGCCCTGTTTCTCAGCCTCCCACATCTCTGAACCATACAGCATTCTACTCTTTACCACTGCATTAAACACCATTATTTGTTTACCGTAATCTACGCCCCAAAACTTATTTTTCTATATCCTAATTACCGAGAGTGCTGCTGAACCTTTCCATTTGCTCGCCTAATTTGTTCTACCCAACTACCATTTCTAATTATCAGCAGACCCGGATACTCCAGTTTATCCACCACATCTATTTCCTCCCCATTTATTATCCATTTCTTCTTAGGTTTATTTTGTTACGTTTCCTACAAACCACCACCTTTGCCTTGCTACTGTTAAACTTAAATGACCATTTCTTCGCATAACTACAAACCTCGTTCAAACTCCTTTGCAGGCCCCCAGCTGTCAACGTCAACAATAATACACCATCGGCAAAATTCAACTCTACAACAGGATAGGCCCATTTTCCCTCCCTGTGGCCACCTAGTAAGTTGTTAACAACAGGAAAATAATTGGCGATACCCATCTTTCGGCCCAAATTTCAATTCAATCAATCCACTAACCAGCCCATCCTCTATCCTAATGCTACAATATACTTTTCCATATATGGCTTTGATCGCTCTTTTCATATTCTTACCAACCCCTAACCTCCCCAGTCTTTCAAGCAAAGCCTCCCTGCTCACTGTATCGAACGCCTGCTGAAAGTCTTTAGCTGCTATATACACTCTGGTAGCTTCTTTTCTCACGTATTTATCTGTTATTGTTATAACAATCATTAAATTGTCCGTCTTCCTCCTTTTCTAAAGCCACTCTGGAATATCGATAAAATAGTCTTCCGCCCAATTCCTCAGCGTATTAGCAACAAACTCGTGTATACCTTGCTCAGAGAGTCCAGCAAGGGGTTGGCCCTCTCTCCTTTGTTATTATAAATAGAACCTATGATTCCTTTCTGCTAATCTTACAGAAATTTCTCCCCTTCCAATACCTTGTTTAAAAATGTAACCAAGCACTCCCTCATTTGACTATTTTTTGCTACTTCCTTCCAATAAGCATTTGTTATCCCATTTTCCCTCCCTCTGTTCCGTTCTTTAATTTTCTTATCATTTTCACCTGTTCACCCGTTATTCCTTTATCCAAGTCATGACTACACATCTCTGTCACCCTTTCAAACTCTTATCCTCCTTCTGCCCTTACTCACCCTTCCTTCTCTCCTAATAGATTCTGCAAATAGTTCACCCATGTTACTTTGAAGCTCTACTTCCACACATGTTAATTTTATTTACTGTTACCCACACCTTTCCCTGTCGTTACACTCCCTGTTTATCACTTCCATTTGGACCCTTTGCCGTGCCCTTTTCCTCTCTACTACAATTTTCTTAAATTCTTTTCTCAACCTGCAAAACTGCTCCCTTAAACCCCTCCCTTCATATTTCCTGTAATCACCTAGAGCTCTCATCACTAACTTACTCTTCTCCTTACATTCTTTATTGTACCAACGCTGTCCCCCTTCTCTAACAGTCTTCCTACATGCTTTTTCAATAGCCACTCTGCTAATAGGATATTCCAGTAACTCTAAATCCCTATCAATAATATTACACTCTAATGATGCATCGAGCCCTATCCTTACATCTGAAAATCTGCATCTTCAAGGTAGTTATTTAACTTCGATTTGCCCTCCTCTATACATACTTGGGAGCTCTAAGACCTTTCTCCTCCCCCCTTCTTCCTAATCCCTTCTCCTCTACTTTCCCTCTCCTACCCACGATTGTATATACTGGGGAATGGTGTGATTTCACCCAATCAACAACCTAAATCTTGCTTATTCTATCTGGCATATCTTCCGAACTAATTACCATATCAATAACACTTCCTCCCTCTTTCGTAATGTATGCCATTTTTCTTTCCCTATCACCCTTCCATCACCCGTTCAGAATGTACAAGTTGTCCACCTCCCATAATTCTAGCAACTTCTGCCAGTAGCCGTTTCTCCCTTTATCCTCTTATAAAATTCCGTTTTCTTCTTCCTTCGGCACTGCCAATTTCTAATCCTCACTCGGTAAATCTCCAACGTAATACCCATCCTTCAGCACTCACTCAGCACATCCGCTCACACAGCTTACTCAATCGAGACTATGAAAATAAATAAGTCCAAAACAAAAGCAATGGAGTGAAGTCGAAGGAAGTCAGGTGATCCAGGAAATATTAGAGTCTTAAAGTCTTTAAAGGAAGTAGATGACTTTTCTTACTTGGGTAGTAAAATAACTAACGACGGCAGAAGTAAGGAGGACGTAAAGTGCAGACTAGCACAAGCAAAGAAGGCCTTTCTTACGGAAAGAACATTGCTCACTTCGAATATTGATACAGGAATTACAAAGATGTTTTGGAAAACTTTCATCTGGAGCGTGACAGTGTATGGAAGTGAAACCTGGACGATTACTAGCTCAGAAAGGAAGAATAGAAGCTTTTGAAATGTGGTGTTACAGAAGAATGCCGAAGATGGGATGGATAGATCGAATCACGAATGAAAGACTGAATCGAATTGGTGAGATGAGAAAGATTTGGCTAAATTTGACCAGAAGAAGAGATAGAATTATAGGACATATCTTGAGACATACAGGACTTATGCAGTTGATTTTTGAGGGAATTGTAGGCGGTAAGAATGGTAGTGGTAGACCAAGGTATGGATATGACAAGCAGATTAGAGCAGATGTAGGATGCGCAGTTACACAGAAATAAAAAGATTACCACGGGATAAGGTGGCATGGATTCCTGCATCAAACCAGTCTATAGAGTGATGACTCAAACAACAACATCTGACGAATAAAGAAATGTATGGATACAGTATTGAAGTGTATGTTCCCAAACGCCCTTACGCAGTATATCGTTCTCAATACTTCAGACGGATGTTTTAGCAATTGTTGATGGTACTAAATAATGCATGTCACTGTGTGCCAGAACATAAAATATTTTATGCGTTTTCTAATTATTATTACCGAGTACTGCGCGTGATAATACTATTTTTGAGGTTCAGTACACCTCTTTACCTCTGGCTTGATTTATATAGGTTTTCTTCTTAGATGGCATTGGACCATTGATATTTGATCCTTTGATTCAATAATTCTTTGGTGTGTGTACTCATATTACACCCTCAAATTCCCAGTCGACTCAACATGAGTGTACCTTTACGAGCTAAAACCTGTTTCACGGTTGGAAATACAGTAGTTACGTGATGTTAACGATAACACCAATTACATTAGCATCATATAATGTTTGTAGAAGTATTTATGGTAGTTCCAAGTCGGCTTATTACTATTCATAAAATTCAACAAAGTAACTAACATCGTTAGTCGACAATAAGCCTTTTAAACGTAATGTTGCCGATTAAATATATCTCGTAGCTTCGGTACGGTATTCTCATTGTATACGAGTTTCTACGTAAATTACTGTACACGCAGTGAGAAAGATTATATTAGATTGCATGTCTCTTAAGCGTTGTGCGAGAAAAACCATGGGGAGGACCGCTTACGTTTCTTCCAATGTACGGTGCCCGTTGGGAAGTTTTGATGTTAATGGCAGGGCATGTTTCCTATTACTATTCACATTCGAGCTCGTGAATTTCTACTATAACGACAGGCTCGCTTCCCTAATACCATTCACAATGGAGATGGGGAGTTACCATTATAAAGAGAGAAATGCACCGCGGAATGGCATCTTTGCGTCTCTCTTGCCTTCTACCCAACGAACAACCACGAGTTTATAGAAATGACGACGAAAACGGCATTAAATTGCTCTTCTGCTGCTAAGCAGTCTGACAAGTTGCCATTGTAACCTGTAGGTTCGTTGTCGGTCTGTCGGCCACTCAATGCAGAGCATGAAACCCACAGAAAGTAGTAATTTTTCCCGTCATTTGAAGAGTAAGCGAAATTTTGTACATAACAAAAGTTGTTTAAAATGAAGGTACGTTTCACATATAGCTTTCTTCTTCTTCTTCTTCTACCACCGCATTTCCCCACATCGGTGGAGTCACGGGTGCGAAGTTTGTCGCACTTGTGGAGTTGGCCCTTTTTTATGGCCGGATGCCCTTTCTGCCGCCAACCCTCTATGAAGGGATGCAATCACTATTACCCGTTGATGTGGTGGTTTGTAATGTAGTGTGTTGTCTGAATATGAAGAGGAGGGTGTTGGGAAAAACACAAACACCCAGTCCCCGAGAAGAATTAATCAGACACGATTAAAATCCCGAACCTGCCGGGAATCGAACCCGGGACCCTCTGAACCGAAGACCTCTACGCTGACCATTCAGCCAAGGAGTCGGACACAGAAAATGAATAGTATTAGAGAAAATTGAAAATACATGTTCTGGTCTTCCTATAACCCCCATTCCATTCATAGATTTTTAAATCATATGCATATCTGAACCTGCTTCTGGATGAGTATACTCTAAATATGAAATTTAGTCGAGATCTATCGAGCCGTTTCTACGTGGTGGTAGAACAGACGGACAGACCGACAGACACGAAAGCTAAAAACCACTGATACGTTCTTGAGTTGATCTTAAACGCACAAATAACTGACAAATTGGCTAAATAAACAAAATTAGAGACAGCGGATCCTCCACAACTTTAATTAAACAGATGTAATCGTACTTCAGATCTACAAGCTATTTTGTTAAACAGAACCTGCCTTCATGCTTGAATGAGCTGGCTAGTGCAATATTTTGCGTCATCTAACAAGTGGTTGTTCAACTACTTGATTTGGTGTGGTTCGACATGATACTGCAATGGCAATCGCTAGTATGGAAATAATTTGAAGACACGCGATGATTAGGAAAATATTTTATTGATGAACAAGTAACTAAATGGGTAAGTATACCATCCTCTCCATTAAATTCTGAATAACACCTTCTTAGCGCCCTAGTTGGAAGGGAAATGCGAGTTTCTTATCACATTTCCTAATGTTCAGTAATAAAAACAATCGCACGGCCTCAGCTACCGTGTACAAGTATTTTGTTCTGACATCATTTAGGTTGCACTGCAGGTCAATTTCAACGTTCCCTTTTACGGACTGGGCGATCTATGACCAAGTTTCTAGCTACTTTTGTAGGGTACACACAAATTATATCACCAGAGATGTCTTATTTACCGACATCATACGACATGGAGTGTCGAGTGGAACTTCTTCTGCCCTTTAAAAGTAAGTTTCCCTCTCCCGGATTTGAACCCGCAATCTTGGGATCAAGAGGCCACCGGTACTCTGCCACTGATACACACAGTGGACAATAATAATAATCATAATAATAATAATAATAATAATAATAATAATAATAATAATAATAATAATACCGAGCTCGATAGCTGCAGTCGCTTAAGTGCGGCCAGTATCCAGTATTCGGGAGATAGTAGGTTCGAACCCCACTATCGGCAGCCCTGAAAATGGTTTTCCGTGGTTTCCCATTTTCATACCAGGCAAATGCTGGGACTGTACCTTAATTAAGGCCACGGCCGCTTCCTTCCCACTCCTAGCCTTTCCTTGTCCCATCGTCGCCATAAGACCTATCTGTGTCGGTGCGACGTAAAGCAACTAGCAAAAAAAATAGTAGTAGTAGCAGTAGTATTAGTAGTAGTATTTCACCTCCTCCGCCTCTGTGGTGATGTGGTTAGTGTGATTGCTGCCACCGCCTGAGGGCCGGGTTCAATTCCCGGCTCTGCCACGAAATTTGAAAGGTACGATGGCTGGAAGGACGTCCGCTCAGCCTCTGGAAGTCAACTGAGTGGAGGGCTTTCGATTTCCACCTCAGCCATCCTCGAAGTGGTTTTCCCGGCCACAGCTGCTTCCTTCCCTCTTCCTTGCCCATCCCCCACACGGCCCCTGTTCAGCATAGCAGGTGAGGCCACCTGGAAGAGGTACTGGTATCCCTGCCCAGTTGTATTCCTGACCAAATATTTCACGTTCCAGGACACTGCCCTTGAGGCCGTAAAGGTCGAATTCCTCGCTGAGTCCGGGGGAAAACCAACCCTGACGATAAGCTGACTAAATAAAAACAAAATAAAAATAATAATAATTTATCTCACGAGAACTTGGTATTCCGGACTTAATGCTATAGCTCTAGTTGTTAGATACTATAAACGATTCACGTTTAACAAACATTTGTGTTTTAATGGAAAATCTAAATTTAAAAAGGAATTATTAGCTGTAAATATATCACGAACAGCCAATTTTATTATATAAATAAAAGAGTTATGAGACTGCTCAACACTAGAACACTGCTACAACTGCCATGTATATCATAAATTAACTTGGATGGCCCTGTGACCAGCTATAACTCCTAGATTCTGCTGTCTAGGCAGCTCAGCATACTCAGCTAGCTGCCAACTGGCACACTCGAGCGCGGTTGATGAATGTAGTCCACACCAGCGGTATTTAACATCAGCGAGAAAATGTGTTAGCTTTTTTTTTTTTGTTGTTGGGTTCATTTATATTCTGTGTACCACTGGTAATAAACAAGCGAACGCTTTCGTGCTTTGTGTATCTGAAAGAAAAATATCCCCGGAAATGTCGTTGTGTTTCACGATGACATTACTTCAGGCTACCTCACTGCGTTGTGGCACCGCCAGTTATGGCTGCTAACTGTATACTCAGGAGACATGTAGGTTCGAATCCTCCGTCAGTCATCCTCGACCGAGCTCGATAGCTGCAGTCGCTGAAGTGCGGCCAGTGTGCAGTATTCGGGAGATAGTGGGTTCAAACCCCACTGTCCCAGCCCTGATGGTGGTTTTCCGTGGTTCCCCATTTTCACACCAGGCAAATGCTGGGGTTGTACCTTAATTAAGGCCACGGACACTTCTCTCCCACTCCTAGCCATTTCCTGTACCATCGTCGCCATAAGACCTATCTGTGTCGGTGCGACGTAAAGTAACTTGTAAAAAAGAGGTCATCCTCGAAATGGTTTTCCATTGTTTTCCATTAGACTCTCGGCAAATGGCGGATTATATACACCCTTCAAGATCACGGCCATTTCTTTTCCGTTCCTAACCCGTGCCACGTGTGATTCATCGCGTGAGGCCACTTTGAGAAAACGCAGTATTCATTCATGATGATGCTAGAACGCATGATATCGATATCCTTTTCCCATCACCTACCTTGGCCCGCGCGATCAGGTTATGACCTATAAACTCTATTTATAATCATTATAAAATATCAAAGCCATTTTGACAGTGCTGATATAATTATTTTATTATTATTATTGATATATACAGTCGTATCAGCACACACGTTTTTAAAACATAACCGGTTTTCGGACACTAAGGTCCATCATCAGTGTTAATATTTAAATTTAATTTCACATAAGTGTGTCGTCAAAATGAGTTAAAATGAGTTTTAAATTTGTAGCCCTGTTGACATCAACTGTAAAATGAGAGAAAAAAAAAAAAAAAAAAGGAACCAAGTGTTAAAATTATGAAATCAATACATGTAAACTTACAATGTTGTTGTAAAAATTATGGACATACCATGTTAAGGCTGGCTTTCCTTCGTGCTCAGGCTGTTGGTCGAGTACTAACGAGCGTTCAGCTTTAACTACGGAACCGCACTGCAAGCACATGATGTTACGTCACCTCAAGGTTACGTAGTGAGCACCTGATGTTTACGTCAACTCAAGATTGTAAACAAGATGTTGCTTGCGGCTGTTTCATTTAAAATTTTATCTGGTTCCCTAGTCTGCGCTAAAAATATCTCAATGTTTTCACGTGTATTTAATTCAAATCCATAATTACCTTTAAAAATTAACTTCATGTCCTTTTCGATCCCTAAAAAGCTATGGTTATTGTTATAAATGTGTTCCGCAAAAGCTGAATACTTGTTGTACTTTATTGCCTTAAAATGTTCTTGATATCTTTGATTTAAGGTTCGCCCGGTTCTACCTATATAAAACTTTTTACAGTCGTTACAAGTGAGCCTGTATACTCCCGAATTAGTATATATATCTTTTTTATTGACACTGTGTGCATTATATATATGTTCTGATATTTTATTTCTGGTTCGGAAAGCTGTTTTTAGTTGAAATTTCTTAAATATATTCGCGATTTTAAAAACTTGACTTCCAAAATATGTAAATGTCACAAATTTATTATGTTCATGGATTTTCTTTCTTTTCTCATGGTTTTTCTTTTTTTCTCCATTTTCTTTCTTACGTATAATATTGTCTCTCATTTCTGGGTTGTAGCCATTTGCTTTAGCAATTTGTTTTATTATTCTAATTTCTTTCAGTTTGTTTTCATTACTCAAGGGAAGTTTTAGTAATCTACTAATGTAGCTGTTGTAAGCTGATTGTTTGTGGGTTCCTGGGTGGTTGGAATCTTTATTGATGGTAGTGATGGCCTGTGTGGGTTTCCTAAAAATATCGAAATCTATCCTATTGTTGGTTTTTGTTAATGTGAGGTCCAAGAAATTTAACTTTTTATCGATTTCTTTCTCCATAGTGAATTTAATGTTGCTGTCAAGCAAATTCAAACAACCCAGAAATGTTTCGGGAGTAATGAGGTCTCCATTTAAAAATACTACCGTGTCGTCAACAAAACGGACCCATAATTTTATTTCTTTCTGATATGTGTTCAAAATGGTTTTCTCAAGATTATTTAAATAAATATTGGCTAAGAAACCTGATAGTGGGCTGCCCATTGGTAAACCTGTGTTTTGCTGGTAGTACTTCCCGTTGAATGTAAAGTAATTATTTTCTAATATTAGAGTTAATAAGTTTATCGTTTCATTAATTTCTATGTGACTTAGTCTATCTTGATTCTTTAAGTTTTCTTCTATTAAGTTTATGGTCTCTTTAATAGGAATATTGGAATACATGTTTGTCACGTCATATGATACCATTACAGTTTCTTCGTTTATTTCTGTTGATTGTATTTTGGAAATAGCTTCCAAAGAATTCGATATAGAATTACTATTTTCTAGTGTAATGTGGTTTTGTAAGTGTTTAAGTAAATATTTTGATAATTGAAATGTGGGGCTGTTACGACAATTAATTATAGGTCTAACAGGGTAATTCTCTTTGTGAATTTTTGGGAGAGACTTTAAAGTTGGGCATCTTGGGTTCATCAGGACTAATTTTTGTTTCTCTTTTTCATTTATTATGAACTGTGTGTCCTTTAGAGTTTCTTTTATTTTTGTGTTTAAGTTCTTGGTGGGGTCCTTCTTTATTTCCTTTATGCCATTTGTTTCTATGAAATCAATTGTTTTTTGGATGTAGTCGTCTTTATTTATGATAACTGTGACGTTTCCCTTATCTGCTTTAGTTACAATCAAGTTATTATTTTTGATTTTAGTTTTTAGATTAGTTATTACTTTTTGTTGTGTACTACTTTCTTTATTTTCTGTAATAGGTTTGTTTTTGATGTTTTCAATTTGATTTGCTACTAAGTGTCTTACAGTTTCTTTTTTATTGTCAGGGACTTTTTGGATAGCTGATTCAGTTTCTGTTATTAGTTGTTTTAATGCGGCATTGTTAATGTTTTGTTTAAAACTGTGTTTGTAACCTAGTTTTAATAGGTTGGTTTCATTTTGGGTTAAAGGTGTGTCCGAAATGTTGACAACAGGTTCACAAAATTCGTGTTCAGTTAAATTATTGGAATCATCACGTGTATATTTGTTCTTAAGTTTATTTAATTTATTCTGAATTGTTTTTCGTTTTTTCTCAAGTCTAATTCTTATGTATTCGTGAATGTGTGTTGCGAGACATGTCCATTCCAGTTTATTGAATGTGTTCATAAGTTGAAGTTGAAGTTGAAACGCTTCTTCATTTAACTGGTCCTTCTTTGCATGTAGACTCTTGATTTCACTTTTTAACCATGTTGTCCGTGCTATTTTGACAGCTCGTTGGCAAGATATTAATGTGTTATTGCTTTTCAGATTAACAAATTTCGGTGTTAAGCTTTGCTTTAAGCATTCGTGATTGAACTTAATGTCCTCATTGATGGTTAAAATTTTCAATTTTATGTTCCTAAATTTAAAGGCTTTGGATGTTTCTCGACCTATGAATGACGAATTATAATCATTATAAAATATCAAAGCCATTTTGACAGTGCTGATATAATTATTTTATTATTATTATTGATATATACAGTCGTATCAGCACACACGTTTTTAAAACATAACCGGTTTTCGGACACTAAGGTCCATCATCAGTGTTAATATTTAAATTTAATTTCACATAAGTGTGTCGTCAAAATGAGTTAAAATGAGTTTTAAATTTGTAGCCCTGTTGACATCAACTGTAAAATGAGAAAAAAAAAAGGAACCAAGTGTTAAAATTATGAAATCAATACATGTAAACTTACAATGTTGTTGTAAAAATTATGGACATACCATGTTAAGGCTGGCTTTCCTTCGTGCTCAGGCTGTTGGTCGAGTACTAACGAGCGTTCAGCTTTAACTACGGAACCGCACTGCAAGCACATGATGTTACGTCACCTCAAGGTTACGTAGTGAGCACCTGATGTTTACGTCAACTCAAGATTGTAAACAAGATGTTGCTTGCGGCTGTTTCATTTAAAATTTTATCTGGTTCCCTAGTCTGCGCTAAAAATATCTCAATGTTTTCACGTGTATTTAATTCAAATCCATAATTACCTTTAAAAATTAACTTCATGTCCTTTTCGATCCCTAAAAAGCTATGGTTATTGTTATAAATGTGTTCCGCAAAAGCTGAATACTTGTTGTACTTTATTGCCTTAAAATGTTCTTGATATCTTTGATTTAAGGTTCGCCCGGTTCTACCTATATAAAACTTTTTACAGTCGTTACAAGTGAGCCTGTATACTCCCGAATTAGTATATATATCTTTTTTATTGACACTGTGTGCATTATATATATGTTCTGATATTTTATTTCTGGTTCGGAAAGCTGTTTTTAGTTGAAATTTCTTAAATATATTCGCGATTTTAAAAACTTGACTTCCAAAATATGTAAATGTCACAAATTTATTATGTTCATGGATTTTCTTTCTTTTCTCATGGTTTTTCTTTTTTTCTCCATTTTCTTTCTTACGTATAATATTGTCTATCATTTCTGGGTTGTAGCCATTTGCTTTAGCAATTTGTTTTATTATTCTAATTTCTTTCAGTTTGTTTTCATTACTCAAGGGAAGTTTTAGTAATCTACTAATGTAGCGGAACACATTTATAACACATTTATATAACACATTTATAACAATAACCATAGCTTTTTAGGGATCGAAAAGGACATGAAGTTAATTTTTAAAGGTAATTATGGATTTGAA
Organism: Anabrus simplex; assembly: GCF_040414725.1. NCBI lineage: Eukaryota > Metazoa > Arthropoda > Insecta > Orthoptera > Tettigoniidae > Anabrus > Anabrus simplex. Next base: position 99,319,137 of record NC_090268.1, on the reverse strand, counting down.
TTAAATACACGTGAAAACATTGAGATATTTTTAGCGCAGACTAGGGAACCAGATAAAATTTTAAATGAAACAGCCGCAAGCAACATCTTGTTTACAATCTTGAGTTGACGTAAACATCAGGTGCTCACTACGTAACCTTGAGGTGACGTAACATCATGTGCTTGCAGTGCGGTTCCGTAGTTAAAGCTGAACGCTCGTTAGTACTCGACCAACAGCCTGAGCACGAAGGAAAGCCAGCCTTAACATGGTATGTCCATAATTTTTACAACAACATTGTAAGTTTACATGTATTGATTTCATAATTTTAACACTTGGTTCCTTTTTTTTTTCTCATTTTACAGTTGATGTCAACAGGGCTACAAATTTAAAACTCATTTTAACTCATTTTGACGACACACTTATGTGAAATTAAATTTAAATATTAACACTGATGATGGACCTTAGTGTCCGAAAACCGGTTATGTTTTAAAAACGTGTGTGCTGATACGACTGTATATATCAATAATAATAATAAAATAATTATATCAGCACTGTCAAAATGGCTTTGATATTTTATAATGATTATAATTCGTCATTCATAGGTCGAGAAACATCCAAAGCCTTTAAATTTAGGAACATAAAATTGAAAATTTTAACCATCAATGAGGACATTAAGTTCAATCACGAATGCTTAAAGCAAAGCTTAACACCGAAATTTGTTAATCTGAAAAGCAATAACACATTAATATCTTGCCAACGAGCTGTCAAAATAGCACGGACAACATGGTTAAAAAGTGAAATCAAGAGTCTACATGCAAAGAAGGACCAGTTAAATGAAGAAGCGTTTCAACTTCAACTTCAACTTATGAACACATTCAATAAACTGGAATGGACATGTCTCGCAACACACATTCACGAATACATAAGAATTAGACTTGAGAAAAAACGAAAAACAATTCAGAATAAATTAAATAAACTTAAGAACAAATATACACGTGATGATTCCAATAATTTAACTGAACACGAATTTTGTGAACCTGTTGTCAACATTTCGGACACACCTTTAACCCAAAATGAAACCAACCTATTAAAACTAGGTTACAAACACAGTTTTAAACAAAACATTAACAATGCCGCATTAAAACAACTAATAACAGAAACTGAATCAGCTATCCAAAAAGTCCCTGACAATAAAAAAGAAACTGTAAGACACTTAGTAGCAAATCAAATTGAAAACATCAAAAACAAACCTATTACAGAAAATAAAGAAAGTAGTACACAACAAAAAGTAATAACTAATCTAAAAACTAAAATCAAAAATAATAACTTGATTGTAACTAAAGCAGATAAGGGAAACGTCACAGTTATCATAAATAAAGACGACTACATCCAAAAAACAATTGATTTCATAGAAACAAATGGCATAAAGGAAATAAAGAAGGACCCCACCAAGAACTTAAACACAAAAATAAAAGAAACTCTAAAGGACACACAGTTCATAATAAATGAAAAAGAGAAACAAAAATTAGTCCTGATGAACCCAAGATGCCCAACTTTAAAGTCTCTCCCAAAAATTCACAAAGAGAATTACCCTGTTAGACCTATAATTAATTGTCGTAACAGCCCCACATTTCAATTATCAAAATATTTACTTAAACACTTACAAAACCACATTACACTAGAAAATAGTAATTCTATATCGAATTCTTTGGAAGCTATTTCCAAAATACAATCAACAGAAATAAACGAAGAAACTGTAATGGTATCATATGACGTGACAAACATGTATTCCAATATTCCTATTAAAGAGACCATAAACTTAATAGAAGAAAACTTAAAGAATCAAGATAGACTAAGTCACATAGAAATTAATGAAACGATAAACTTATTAACTCTAATATTAGAAAATAATTACTTTACATTCAACGGGAAGTACTACCAGCAAAACACAGGTTTACCAATGGGCAGCCCACTATCAGGTTTCTTAGCCAATATTTATTTAAATAATCTTGAGAAAACCATTTTGAACACATATCAGAAAGAAATAAAATTATGGGTCCGTTTTGTTGACGACACGGTAGTATTTTTAAATGGAGACCTCATTACTCCCGAAACATTTCTGGGTTGTTTGAATTTGCTTGACAGCAACATTAAATTCACTATGGAGAAAGAAATCGATAAAAAGTTAAATTTCTTGGACCTCACATTAACAAAAACCAACAATAGGATAGATTTCGATATTTTTAGGAAACCCACACAGGCCATCACTACCATCAATAAAGATTCCAACCACCCAGGAACCCACAAACAATCAGCTTACAACAGCTACATTAGTAGATTACTAAAACTTCCCTTGAGTAATGAAAACAAACTGAAAGAAATTAGAATAATAAAACAAATTGCTAAAGCAAATGGCTACAACCCAGAAATGAGAGACAATATTATACGTAAGAAAGAAAATGGAGAAAAAAAGAAAAACCATGAGAAAAGAAAGAAAATCCATGAACATAATAAATTTGTGACATTTACATATTTTGGAAGTCAAGTTTTTAAAATCGCGAATATATTTAAGAAATTTCAACTAAAAACAGCTTTCCGAACCAGAAATAAAATATCAGAACATATATATAATGCACACAGTGTCAATAAAAAAGATATATATACTAATTCGGGAGTATACAGGCTCACTTGTAACGACTGTAAAAAGTTTTATATAGGTAGAACTGGGCGAACCTTAAATCAAAGATATCAAGAACATTTTAAGGCAATAAAGTACAACAAGTATTCAGCTTTTGCGGAACACATTTATAACAATAACCATAGCTTTTTAGGGATCGAAAAGGACATGAAGTTAATTTTTAAAGGTAATTATGGATTTGAATTAAATACACGTGAAAACATTGAGATATTTTTAGCGCAGACTAGGGAACCAGATAAAATTTTAAATGAAACAGCCGCAAGCAACATCTTGTTTACAATCTTGAGTTGACGTAAACATCAGGTGCTCACTACGTAACCTTGAGGTGACGTAACATCATGTGCTTGCAGTGCGGTTCCGTAGTTAAAGCTGAACGCTCGTTAGTACTCGACCAACAGCCTGAGCACGAAGGAAAGCCAGCCTTAACATGGTATGTCCATAATTTTTACAACAACATTGTAAGTTTACATGTATTGATTTCATAATTTTAACACTTGGTTCCTTTTTTTTTTCTCTCATTTTACAGTTGATGTCAACAGGGCTACAAATTTAAAACTCATTTTAACTCATTTTGACGACACACTTATGTGAAATTAAATTTAAATATTAACACTGATGATGGACCTTAGTGTCCGAAAACCGGTTATGTTTTAAAAACGTGTGTGCTGATACGACTGTATATATCAATAATAATAATAAAACTATAAACTCTACCCTCCACACAGATCAAACTTCGTATAGTATACACTTTGAATTGAGGAACTTGTTCCTTTCAACTGATACTGACACCTCCCAAACATCCAGATGAGAGTGGAGCCCTCTTTTATGCACATGGGATATGTTATTGCCGTAATAGTGCAATCGTCATCTCACTATGCATTACCGAGCTCGATAGCTGCAGGCGCTTAAGTGCGGCCAGTATCCAGTAATCGGGAGATAGTGGGTTCGAGCCCCACTGTCGGCAGTCCTGAAGATGGTTTTCCGTGGTTTCCCATTTTCACACCAGGCAAATGCTGGGGCTGTACCTTAATTAAGGCCACGGCCGCTTCCTTCCAATTCCTACGGCCTTCCCTATCCCATCGTCGCCATAAGATATATCTGTGACGGTGCGACATAAAGCAAAAAAAAAAGAACCTCACTATGCATTCGTAGAAAGTAATTTACCGGGCGAGTTGGCCATGCGGTTAGGAGCGCGCAGCTGTGAGCTCGCATCCGGGAGATAGTGGGTTCGAACCCCACTGTCGGCAGCCCTGAAGATGGTTTTCCGTGGTTTCCCGTTTTCATACCAGGCAAATGCTGGGGCTGTACCTTAATTAATGCCACGGCCGCTTCCTTCCCATTCCTTGGCCTTTCCTGTACCATCGTCGCCATAAGACCTATCTGTGTGGTGCGACGTAAAGCAACTAGCAAAAGAAAGTAATTACGAGCATCTTAACATGTTACCAAATTTCGTTTTAGAGGTGTGCGTAATGAACGTACCAACAAAAAACATGTATCGTGACTGTAGCTAAAATGCCTTATCTGGACAATGTTAGTGGGAAAAAAATACTGTACCGGGCGAGTTAGCCGTGCGCGTAGAGGCGCGCGGCTGTGAGCTTGCATCCGGGAGATAGTAGGTTCGAATCCCACTATCGGCAGCCCTGAAGATGGTTTTCCTTGGTTTCCCATTTTCACACCAGGCAAATGCTGGGGCTGTACCTTAATTAAGGCCACGGTCGCTTCCTTCCAACTCCTAGGCCTTTCCTATCCCATCGTCGCCCTAAGACCTATCTGTGTCGGTGCGACGTAAAGACCCTAGCAAAAAAAAAAAAAAAAGAAAAAACTGTTAAAGGGAAGCAACGTTCGAAATGTATACTGATTACAGAGTTATTGCTAAAAACAATCTTTAACAGTGTACTTGTCGACTGTTATAAGGGAATCAGTAATCTTTTGTTCATTAGTGCAGATAATTTCAGTTTGTCAACCTCCAAACATGCCTTTTCTGACAGGACCTAGTGTTTACAGTGCACTATATCTTCTGGTATAGGCTAGAGCAATTTTGTTACTTTCATAGATCTATCTATGAAAGTGACTGAGGTATGAGCGATGCTAGCAATGCCTATCTTTATGCAGCCAGTCCCTGCTATGAATGGTGTGAAAATGTTGCTCATAGGCTCAGTTGGTGTATGCATTTCAGTGGGCTTGGTAGACTGATATGTAATAGCAATTCTGGCTCGGTGAGGAAAGCAACGGGAATCTACCTCACTCCTCATTCCCTAGTACGCCTCTTCAGTGATGCCTAGGCCATCTATGACAGCTGATGGCAGAGCTGTTGAGGATCCCACCAGCGGAATCGCTGACGGACTAAACATACATACATACAACCTCTAAACAGTTGAAGTACACGATATAAAATACCCCTAATACAGTCTGATTTGTGTATTTTCACATATCTTATAATGAATGCACAATATTAATCATATTAAAGATGAAAACAAAAAATATATTTGGTCAGGAACAAAACGAAAACCTTGCTCGTTTTCGCTGATATGGTGATAATAGTAAACTCGTGTCCTCATCGCGAGGTGGTGCAACTCTCTTCAGGCACACCCCCAATGGACGTGAGCTGCATGTACCATTTCAACCACATACCAGCCTTCCTACCAGTCCTAAATTTCTGGCAGTACCGGGAATCGAGCCCGGACCCCCGAGGACGGCAGCCAATAACACTAACCGTCACGTTACGGAGGCAGACATGGTGATAATTAAACAAAAAACATATTAATACCGCCTGAGGACTCATTAAACGTAGAGGCAGTCACATTGGCACTTACAACGTTGTTTTGCTTACCGCGATGGGGTTGCGTTTTCTTACTTTTAGGATGTTAGTCGAATATTTACAGGGTTTCCTTGCATCTTGCCATTTGGAAACGTTGATTGTCCCTTTTTCCTTCTATTTATTCGCTTTTCGTCTGTTGGTGGAAGATTATTCACGCGTGTGTTACTCATGTTCGAGCGATTACGACGTTCTTGCTTCGAATTGGTGGGGGGAGTTCTGACGCTTACGTCATAGTCATATACTTCTTCTTCCTAAGTGCCATTTCCTCTCAGAAGGTGGGCTAGCATCATAGAAATTCTTGCTTTAGATGATGCAGCGTGGAACGGCTCAATAGTGGAACAGTTGAACCAAGTTTCCAGATTATCAATCCAAGAAATTCGTTTTCTTCCTGTTCTTCTTTTGTCTTTATCTTTCCCTGAATGACCAGCTGCAGTAGATGGTATTTCTCTCCTCGAGATACTGGAGCTTTCTATTTTTGACAGTATTTAATATTTCCTTTCTCTTTCCCACTAGCCTCATTACCCCACCATTTGTGACCTTATCTGTCCAACTCAACCACAGTATACTTCTGTACATCCATAACTCAAATGCCTCTAATCTGCCCACTTCTCTTTTCTTAATGGTCCAGGTCTCAACTCCACAGAACAAGGAGGAGAAGACGTAATACCTCAGGAAGATGTAAATCTCTGAAGTCTAATTTTTAGATGTAAGCTAATGTCTGCTACAGAACACACTCCTCATTTTATTGAATGCATTTCTGGCTTGGTCGATCCTGGACTTTATTTCTTCAATACAGTCAATATTTAATGAATTTTGTCGGGTAAACACCAAATGTGTCACCAGAGATCTTTTACATGCCGACATCGTACGACATGGAGTGTCGAATGGACTTTTTTCCGCCCTTCAAAAATCCGACTACCTCTGCCGGGTTTGAACCCGCTATCTTGGGATCCGGAGGCCGACACTCTACCGCTGATCCATATTGTACCTGGGTAGTTTACATTTGTTCCTGAATACTTGTACTTTGTCACTTCCTGTACTGTCTCTCCATTGACCATCAAGCTCTCTTGGTGTTGAATTTGGGATACTACCATAAAACGTGTCTTAATCACATTAAGTGTTAAGCCCTTGTGGTCACTTGCCTCCACGAATCGGTTGGCCAGTCACTGTAAATCTTGTAGGCATTCTGCCAACAACAATGTGTCATCGGAAAATCTTAAGTTATTAATTGTTTTTTCCATTTAATTCCTGCTGTTTGTAGTCACATACGTAGCAAACTGAAATTTTAGCATAGCGAAATATTCTCACTGCAGATGATGTCGTGTATATTGTTTTTTCGTAAAAATGCATGATCTGAAAAACATTATTGATTACAACGTTGTTGTAGTACTGTACTGCTGTACTTATGTTTGGTTCCGAGACATGGAGTATAACCAAGAAAGAGCAGCAGCAGTTGCAAGTCTTTGAGAATAAAGTTTCCAGATAAATATTTGGTCCATGGTTCGATCCTATCTCCAAAACCTGGCAGGAAAGGTCTAATTATGAGATTTATACCCTCCCTCAAAAACACACTGTAATGGGTGTGATAGAATCCAACAGACTGCTCTGGGCTGGGCATGTACTGAGGATGAATGATAACAGAGCACTACTAGATCTATGTAAGGGATCTCTTAATGGGAAAAGACCTTCAGGAAGACCCCGAAGCACCTGGAAGGAGGAGATCAACAAAGTATGCCGGACCGTCCAAACTGATAACTGGGAAGAGCGGGCTCAACATCGAAAAGGATGGAAGAAGATTGTGAGATGGGCACGGGAACTTCATCTCCCTCAGGAGCCTACAGCGTGAGTGAGTGAGTAACGTTATTGAAGTGACCGATTCTATGATTTTTCGGGTTAACATGGAATGTGTCATCAGAGATCGTTCATATGTCTGCGTCGTACGACATGGTTTGCCAAATTAACTATCTTCCGTCTTTTAAAAGTCCCATTATTTGTGTCAGGTTTGAACATCGATTTTGGCATACAGTGATCCAGGGTAGGAATTTTATTATTATAGTTATTACTAGTATTATTATGATTAATAATAAACCTGATTAATAACAGTACTAACTTACAAATAAGGTGAAGCTGTCTGGTCATGGTGCATTGGGGAGGGATGCAGTATGAGGTGAGAGTAATGTGAAAACTTGAAGTAACTCAGCCCGTAAAGATTCAGACTAGAGCCATACAGAATGGAAATACATTCTCGTTTCCTGTCCAAATGGCTTCACATTACGATCCCAGGAACCGTGTTCCACCTTTCACCGCATTCCCCGGGGAGCGCATAGAAGGTCCGGTGATATTGGGAAGTCCAGGCATTCCTCTTTGAATGCTACTTCTCCAGAATGTGTGTTTAGAAATAGCTCTTTTGAAACAGAATTGTGTTCATAAGCCAGGGAATCATCTCGGGTACTGTATACCTGCTAGAAGGTCCTTAGAAATCTCTTCGACGCAGAACATCTGCAACCAAATGTGAATGGAACTAAAATTGTCCGCAGTCAACAAATAATGAAAAGGTATTAACGTAGAACCGGTATCTCAGTACCTTAGACTACAGTTCAAGAGAGTACTAATCACTAGCGATGGAAGTTCGGACCCCGAACGTAAGAAGTTAACTACGTCACGTAATATACAAACCACGTTCTTTACATGAACTTAGTGTTTTATAGGAATCAATCAATCAATCAATCAATCAATCAATCAATCAATCAATCAATCAATCAATCAATCAATCAATCAATCAATCAATCAATCAATCAATCAATCAATCAATCAATCAATCAATCAATCAATCAATCAATCAATCAAACAATCAATCAATCAATCAATCAATCAATCAATCACTACTGATCTGCATTTAGAGCAGTCGCCCAGGTGGCAGATTCCTTATCTGTTGTTTTTCTAGCCTTTTCTTAAACGATCGCAAAGAAATTGGAAATTTATTGAACATCTCCCCTTCCTATAAAGCAATATTTGCCCCAATTCGTCCTCTTGAATTCCAACTTTATCTTCATATTGTGATTTTTCCTACTTTTAAAGACACCAACAAAACTTATTCGTCTACTGATGTCCTCCCATGCCATCTCTCCACTGACAGCTCGGAACATACCACTTAGTCGAGCAGCTCGTCTCCTTTCACCCAAGTCTTCCCAGCCCAAACTTTGCAACATTTTTGTAACGCTACTCTTTTGTCGGAAATCGCCCAGAACAAATCGAGCTGCTTTTCTTAGGATTTTTTCCAGTTCCTGAATCAGGTAATCCTGTTAAGGGTCCCATACACTGGAACCATACTCTAGTTGGGGTCTCACCAGAGACAAATATGCTCTTTCCTTTACATCCTTACTACAACCCCTAAATACTCTCATAACCATGTGCAGAGATCTGTATCCTTTATTTACAATTCCATTTATGTGATTACCCCAATGAAGATCTTTCCTTATATTAATACCTAGGTATTTACAATGATCCCCAAAGGGAACTTTCACCCCATCAACGCAGTAATTAAAACCGAGAGGACTTTTCCTACTTATGAAACTCACAACCTGACTTTTAAGGCCGTTTATGATCATGCCATTGCCTACTGTCCATCTTACCACATTATCGAGGTCATTTTGCAGTTACTCACAATCTTATAACTTATTTATTACTCTGTACAGAATAACATCATCTGCGAAAAGCCTTATCTCTGATTCAACTTCCTTACACATATCATTGATATATATATATATATATATAAAACATAAAGGTCCAATAATACTGCCTTGAGGAATTCCCCTCATAATTTTTACAGGGACAGATAAAGCTTCACCTACTCTAATTCTCTGAGTTGTATTTTCTAGAAACAGAGCCACCCATTCAGTTACTCTTTTGTCTCGTCCAATTGCACTCATTTTTGCCAGGAGTCTTCCATGATCTACGCTATCAAATGCCTTAGACAGGTCAATCGCGACACAGTCCAATTGACCTTCTGAATCCAGGATATCTGCTATATCTTGCTGGAACTTACACAAAGTACCTCTACGCTTGAATCAAAACATTGGTCGATATAATTAAGTGACCGAAACAAGCAGAGTATAACGCAGATTTACGAGAGTGACCACATTTGTCCTTGTGGAAAATTGTGAAAAGTACGTCTATGTAGGATGGTAGGAAACAACGTGAACTGAGTATATAAATGTTAGGAGTTTGGTCATTCGATATTTGGCACCGTTGTCATTTTATCAGCTGCTGAAGTTAGCCAATCAGATTGCTTCGCGCGCGAATTCATATGGGCTTTGCGCCGCAGTGTTGCTAAACCTGCACTTTACTTAAGAACGGTTTGAGAGCCATGCCGAGGAGTGAAGCCAGGGCCGAACGCATTCCTTAAAATACGGAGATGGGGAAGGAGTTCACTGTCACAATAACGTTGACTGTGAGTGTACCCCACTCAAAGACTTGGAGGTCGGTACGCCCATGTAACATTATGCCTCTTGATACCATAACACTTGAACTACCAAAATTATCATCTTCGACAATGTTCCTGGGTGCATTCCGTGTTCCCCCCTCTCGCCAGATGAGAGTACGTCTTGAATCACTACTCAGACTGAATGTACTGACATCTGAGGAAAGCGCGTGACCCCACTCCTCGTCGGTCCCGACCTGATGCTCTTGGCACCATCACAAACGGTGCCGCTGATGTGCGGGTGTCAACGGAACACAACGTAATGGTCGTCGGGCAAACAGACCACCCCCATCCAGTCGCCGTGCCACTGTGGAACGTGAGGCTGGGTGCCTTGCAGTCCTATTAAATGTGCTTGTAATTGCACCCGCTGTTTGACGCGAGTCTCTTCTTGTCTGTTGCACAATGTAGCAGACATCTGCTGCTGTATTTGACCGTGGTCGACCCCCTCCTCTCCATTGGGCAACAGTGCTTGTGGTTCGGAATGCTCTCCATGCACGGGAAACAATGCTGTGAACAAGACCGAACTCCTGGGATGCACTCGTCGCACTTCGTCCCGCTTATAGTTTCGCGGTTATTCTTCCCCGTGTGAAGTCATGCAAATATTGTCTCCGGGCCATGTTGTAATGAATAACACCACCACATGCATCGTAACAACTCACTGATTGACTCACGCTGTCTTGTTCTGTTCCTTCAACTGACCCGTTTGGTCGCGTCAGACCCATTTGGTGCTATAGTCGCGCTGACCTCACATCAGGTTTCTATGCACGTGTGGAGACCTCTGGCAACATGTTATCGCACTTTCATTCATTTTCACCGAGTATTAGGTATGTTATGTTGCTTTATTTATCTCGTCCTTACGTTTTGCACAGCAGTACATGCATATGAAAAGATCTGTAACATTTCTTTAAGATTTCGTTAATGCGATTACTCCAATGAAGAGTTTGCCTTATAACCACGCAAGTTGGCTGTACGGTGCGCTGCTGTGAGCTTGCAACCGGGAGATAGCGGGTTCGAACCCCACTGTTGGCAGCCCTAAATATGGTTTCCAATTATCAGAGCAGCCGTTCATTAAAGCCACGGCCATATCCTTCCCGTTCTTAGGCTTTTCCTATCCCATCGTCGTCATAAATATGTATCAGTGTGACGTAAAGCAAATAACAAGAAAAAACAAAAATAACAACTTTTCCTTATATTTCACCTACGTACTTCCAGAGATCCCCACAAGGTACTATCAGCCCATCAACACGGTGTGTTTTGGTGGTTGTTGATAGGATTTTTTTAATTCTGTAAGTTACAAGATCGTGTAATCATTAGCCTCTATTGATCACGAAGATAATGATGATAGTGACCATCAGGATGAGACGAAAAATATGAAGGAATGAATGTTCATTGGAAGAATGTGGAGAGGTGAGGGGCGGAACTGACGATGTCTTTGAAAGTCTAGGCCTCGAATGTCCTAAGAGATCTCAACCGATAGAAAATAAAATGTGAGTATTTACAATATCCAAAGCCCCTTATCAAAAATAACATTACACTGACTCTTGTTGTTAGTTGAGGTGTGCTTTTTTTCTTCTCCTCCTTTGGCATACAGCCCTTTCAGTTCGGCCTTTGCTTCCGTCACAACGGACGACCATTCAGCTTCGACTGTTGCATCTTTTCTCCTTCGTTTCAATCCTATCATTTTGAAATCATCTGCTGCATGATCGCATATCTGTGTCTTCCTTACCTTCACCATAGGTCAGATTTACCGCGAACGAAGTGAAGGGAATTTTGAAGGACAGAAAGAATTCACTCGTCCTTCCACAATGTTGGCTTGTAAAAGATCACTGTTCACATATTTACAATTTACTCGACAAAATAAATTAAAATAAATCACCCAAAATAATTCCGATTTCTCTGTCATATTGCAGGTCACACATAAACAGTCAAAATCATGTCAAATGAAATTACCTGTACATGATTGAAATTAAAAAGCTACAATCTGTTTTCCACTCACTCGACCGGGTCAGGGATGGAATGAATGAAGCCCCCAGTCTTGCAGCGAGGATAGGAATTGTGCCGGCTGCCGAGGCCAGTCGCACTCCTCTGGGGCAATGATTAGTGACTAACAGAGGAAATGAAATGATAATGGAGAGTGTGGCTGGAATGAAAGCTGACAGAGAAAACCGGAGTATCCGGAGAATAGCCTGTCCCGCCTGCGCTTTGACCAGTACAAATCTTACATGGAGTGACCGGGGTTTAAACCACGGAACCCAGCGGTGAGATGCCTTTCAAATACGGAGGAAGACCTATATAAATTTTGTTTCATTGGATTAATTAAGGGCGTAAAGTAGTAGTAGTAGTAGTAGTAGTAGTAGTAGTAGTAGTAGTAGTAGTAGTAGTAGTAGTAGTGAGCTCGATAGCTGCAGTCGCTTAATTGCGGCCAGTATCCAGTATTCGGGAGATAGTAGGTTCGAATCCCACTGTCGGTAGCACTGAAAATGGTTTTCCGTGGTTTCCCATTTTCACACCAGGCAAATGCCGGGGCTGTACTTTAATTAAGGCCACGACCGCTTCCTTCCCATTCCTAGCCCTTTCCTACCCCATCGTCGGCATATGTCCTATGTGTGTTGGGGCGACGTAAAGTAAATTGCAAAACTGAATTGAATATATATATATATATATTTGTATTTTCAGGAACCAGATCTATGCCTCTTCGTTACAATTTTCAAAAGAGAATATTATTATCTGTAATTCTATCATTTACTTTACTTTAAGTATCTCTAAAACTAAGTGTAGTAAGAATTCAAAGTGTTCATGCCACGATATCACAGCGCTATGCAAGATAAGACAAACTGAAACGTAATTCTTTTTCTTTATGAGATTGAACAAAATAACTATATATTTTTGCCGGTCCATTCTGCTCTCCAAGACTGACGGTTATTTAAGACGTGAAATGCATACTCGTCTAAGTAATAAACCTCGACTGTGAACTACCTGTTTGTACGTTTACGACTGGAGTTTCACGACGAAATAATACTATTTAACTAAATGGATCCCAGTTTTACAATCAAGACAGGGATTTTCTCTGGAACCTCCCCATTTTCCAAGTTAACTCCTATGAACCAGTTACATCTCTCGCCAATAAAAACTTGCTCACTAGCAAGAGAGATAATTATTGCAAGTTCTTTACAGCTGCAGAACATTTCTGAGGTTGACGAGCGTGAAAATGAGCGGAGTGCCGGAGTCATATGAGGATAAAAGTTACACTCCACTCTTTAAAACCACCACTAAACCTGATTTAAAAATGTCTTTGCCATGTGAAGAGAATAATGGGAGTACATAGGTTGAGATATGCAAACAATGAGGAACTGTATAACTTCTACTGTTCTTTTTTTCTATCTTTCTTTATTTCATTCGTTGTTAGTGTATTTACTTTTTCATCTCTTATTTGTTTGTTAGTCTGTTTAGTTTTCCCCCCTCTTCCTTCTGTTTGTCCAAGGTATTTTTGAAGTCTCTGGAACCACTCTAGCTCATTTCAGATTTTGTGAGTACACTTTCTCTTGTCATATAATTTAGCATTACATGTAACAAGCTTTAGCAGCTTCATTTTAGATAAAAACCCGCATTGACTCTAAAATCAAGTAGCGAATATTAAGATTAACTTAAATATTATATTTAAGCAGTCTGCTTATTTAATACATATATGAAAATGAAAACCTACAACCTGTTTTCCAGTCATTGACCAGGTCAGTGATGTAATGAATGAAACATATATAGGCTGTTATTACAACGGGGTCGCCACTCCCAAGGTGATTTATTAATGAGTGATAAATACTATGAACTGATAATGGTGAGTGTTACTGGAATGAAAGATGACAGGGAAAACCGGAGTACCCGGAGAAAAGCCTGTCCCGCCTCCGCTTTGTCCAGCACAAATCTCACATGGAGTCACCGGGATTTGAACCACGGTATCCAGCGGTGAGAGGCCGACGCGCTGCCGTCTGAGCCACGGAGCCTCCTCAATACATATATATAATTTATTAAATCTAGTACATGTTTCTTCCCCTAAGGGACATCACCAGGTAGAATAAATCATATCATATATCAGATACAAAAATTACACTACTAGATTGGTAAGACAAATTGAGAACACTTTTATGAACAAGGACATTTAAAATAAATTATTTGAATTGAATTAAACTATTAGAAACTTTGTTAAAGTTTCAGTTTAGAAAGTTATTAATAATTTATTTTAAATGTCTTTTTGCATCAAAGTGTTTTCAATTTGTCTTATCATTCTAATAATGTAATTTTTGTATCTGATATATTGTGTGATTTATTCTAAATGATGATATCCCTTAGAGGAATAAACATGTACTAGATTTAATAAATTATATATGTAGTGAATAGGCGGACTGCATAAATATAATATTTAAGTTATTCGTAATATTCGCTAATTGACATAATTTCACGGGTAATAGTCCCTGCTCAGTTTTGAACACACATGACCCAGCAGTAAAGACTATACAACGATACGGTGCTGGTTATTTGCCATTATTTTTCATAGTTTTAATGAATTTTATCGCCGAGGTAAGTTTTCCTTTTAAATAGGAAGGAGGACCTGTGCAATTTATCTTTCATTGGTCTTATTGAAAATGAAAACCTATAACAAGTTTTCCAGTCTTTGACCGGGTCAGGGATGTAATGAATGAACGAGATATAGGCTATTATTACAATGGGGTCGCCACTCCCAAGGTGATATTAATGACTGATAAATGCTATGAAATGAAAATGGAGAGTGTTGCTGGAATGAAAGATGACAGGGAAACCCGGAGAAAAGCCTGTCCCGCCTCCGCTTTGTCCAGCACAAATCTCACATGGAGTGACCGCGATTTGAACCACGGTATCCAGCGGTGAGAGGCCGACGCGCTGCCGACTGAGCCACGGAGGCTCCTCATTGGTCTTATTAAGGGTGTAAAATATGCTATGCAGGGAAGCATGAAGATGGTACTTATTTATAGTTGTATTCATTTAGGTGTTAGTGTTTTTCACATCTTAGGTGTAATTTGTTAGAGGTCAATATTTCCTATATTATGTCATCGGATCTGCTCACGACATGAAAGTTCTGATATGAAAGAACACCTGATTTGCTAGCGACACGAGGAAAATTTAAATCATATTGAAGACGAATTCTGATACAACGAAGCATGTTGATGTAGGGAAGAAAGTATAATAATGTTATTTGCTTTACGTCCCACTAACTTCTTTTACGGTTTTCGGAGACGCCGAGGTGCCGGAATTTAGTCCCGCAGGAGTTCTTTTACGTGCCAGTAAATCTACCGACACGAGACTGACGTATTTGAGCACCTTCAAATACCACCGGACTGAGCCAGGATCGAACCTACCAAGTTGGGGTCAGAAGGCCAGCGCCTCAACCGTCTGAGCCACTCAGCCCGGCAGGAAAAGAAAGAAAACCATATAAGAAATAATAAAAAATGTACCAGGGGTACACATTCTCCGGCTATTTATACTACGCGCCTTCTCTACGGGCACCTATGTCAACAGACTTGAACTGGCAAACGTCAAAAAAAAAAAAAAAAAAAAAAAACACCTTTCGTCTTCTATAGTTAGATGTCTCTACCATCGATTTGCTAGCACACGATCTCGGAATAAAAACTAAATAGTTGTTAGAGTAATAATTATTTTCGGGGTTGCTAAACATTTTTTTGAGGACTGTTTTCTTTAATGTACTAATGTTGTCAACACTTCATCTGGTTCCTCCTCGAGTGTTATCAACCTATGAGATGCTGGTAAATATGTTCAACAGCAATTGAATCCGGCGGTATGTACAGGAATCCAGCCAATGAACAAGATATTCTGGAAGCCTCCCCTTACGGCACTGCAAATGCAGAGCACTTTAGGGCCGTCTTGTCTGAATGAGCTCAGGAGGCAGGGGCGAGGCCTCCTTGAGAAAGATTCGGCGACACAAGGTAATGGGATAATTTACTTAGAGATGTGATAGCGTCTGCGGATAGATTGAGGGGAAGGTTTCAGCCGTTTTTTAAAATGTAACTTTGTAAACTGGTGGTATAAATCTAGGTTTTTCGGCGAATTCTGAGGACTCCTTTTCTATTCCCTAATGTTAAATATGTAATGTAAGGGAACGAAGAATGCTGTCCGTCTGCCTTTTCCCGTCCAATCTTGCATTGGGTAACTAAAGCTTTCAACCTCAAAATTTTGTAAATATTGTCTTGGCAATAATGTTTCTCCTTTAGTTAGTTTAGGATTAGCCTCTGTACCTGCGGGCCGTAAGCCCACTTAGGGTTTTAGAGATTTATATAAGGAGTGCTGGTGTTTCACCTCCTTGCCGTTTGTTAATGGCCGGTTATATGCAACCTCTTCTTTTTACCATTAATGCCACGTAGTATGGGCAATTATACCCCTGTTAATTCATTTCAGAGTGTAAATATTCTCTTGTGTTAGTTATCTTCGGGAACAATGACTAATATCACTGTTGAGCAATTGATAAGCCTACACCGGGGCAACTGCGCATGAACACTTTAATGTGAGGTGGAATTTTTATTGCGTCAAAATAAACTGCCTTTTACGTGACTAGATTATAGTATTGTGGAGCTTAGGCTCCTGAGTAATGTAACTGTTAGGAGAAAACCTTGATCTTGTAAAATATTTATTTGTAGCTGTCCGGAGCAATCATGCTCCTCTGTATGTAAATTAACAAATTGTTAACTATCTCAAGTTTTGTACTTCATTCTGGACTTCTAAGTCCCAGACATTGTAAGAGCTCATTAATAACTTGTGCTATTGTTTGTTGTTCATTTTCATTTTCTACCTTTCAATTTTAAACTAGAAACAAGAAAAGGAAAGAATTTTTTTCCAAATGTGTTATATTAAAAGTTGCTCTAAATAATTCCTTCTCCATCCATCCAACCTAGGCTCTTCCTAATCCTACGTGAGCCACGAAAACGCCATAATAATAATAATAATAATAATAATAATAATAATAATAATAATAATAACGATCTCTCACAAGCCTAACAGCGTCAGAGAAGAAAAATAACAAAATTATGCCTTTAGAGAATGGACAAGGGAAATGAGTGTGGAGAAATTTTCCAAGTCATTCCCCTTAGGCTTCTCATTGTACTTCAGGTCCTATGAGTTTGGGCTCCGAACGGGAGGAATGGTTCATACCACTCGAAGCATGAACTAGCAATATGTAGAATGTACTAAATTTTTGGCTGGAAGAATGGTTGTATCCCCATTAATTGTCATAAATAGCTTAGGTGTCACTGAATGAGCATAGTATGGAAATTTTTTGCTAGTTGTTTTACGTCGCACCGACACAGATAGGTCTTATGGCGACGATGGGACAGGGAAGGGCTAGGAGTGGGAAGGAAGCAGCCGTGGCCTTAATTAAGGTACAGCCCCAGCATTTGCCTGGTGTGAAAATGGGAAACCACGGAAAACCATTTTCAGGGCTGCCGACAGTGGGGTTCGAACCTACTATCTCCCGAATACTGGATACTGGCCGCACTTAAGCGACTCCAGCTATCGAGCTCGGTAGTATGGAAATTAGGAGTGAGGTAGTTTCCCATGAATTTTCTTATCGAGCCATATGCAACGACAAATTAGGAGCTAAGTCTACCGAAATTCATACGGACCCTATGATCGAACCCATCATATCATCGATCGCAGACTGGCTCCATAAAGAATGATGTTACTAGCATCACTTATTCCTCAGCCACTTCATATTGTCAAAGCCAAGAATACGATATAGACAGTTCCAGAAGAAAACAAGTTAACGTTTCACATGATGGGCATTTGTTACTATATTATACAGCTGTCAACGTCCTGTTATTGTCCAGAAGGTAAAGTGATTCCGTTTTACTTTACGTTGCACGCGTGGCGAATGTTTGTAAACACGAACGTACTTGCTGTACGCGGGTGACATACAACCATGGCACTGGTCTATGAAACTCACCGAGTGTCTGTAAACATCAAGTTACATAATCATTTCGCGTGCTTGATGTGATTAATTCCGCTACTCTGACCTAAGTCCAGGTATGTTGTGTTTGTTACAACAGGTCATTTGCCCTTGTGACTGGAGTGACTCGCAGGATACAAAAGCAAGCCTGCTTTGCGATGCGTATTGTACCTCTTGTAGTAGGCCTACACAACAGAGAAACATTTTGTTTAACAGCGTACCATCAATGTATCTGCAGTATGTCCGAAAAACAAAAATGGTTTCCACGCATTCATTGAAAATATTATTCGCTGATATACCATGGGATTTATAATAATAATAATAATAATAATAATAATAATAATAATAATAATAATAATAATAATGACACAATGAAATGGATTGGGGAAATCAAAATCGATTTGAGATAGACAGCAATTACACCAGCAGATATCCAAAACAGGGTAATCTTCATATCCAAAATCACAAATGGCAAAGTTGACCAAGAGGAAAGACCAAAGAAGAAGACTGGAATAACCTGGTCTGCAGACAGAAAGGAAGCCCACAGTAATATAATGAAAGAAATATGGGCACAAAAAGGGCAAGTGTGCGCCTCTAAGTATTTTGCGTAGTCCTAATGGGCTTATTCGCATGTATTATTTTCTTCTTCCTATTAAGCTGCTTACCCTCCAGGGTTAGTTTTTCCCTCGTACTCAGCGAGGGATCCCACCTCTACCGCCTCAAGGGCAGTGTCCTGGAGCGTAAGACATTGGGTCGGGGACACAACTGGGGAGGATGACAAGTACCTCGCCCAGGCGGCCTCGCCTGCTATGCTGAACAGGGGTCTTGGTGGGGGATGAGAAGATTGGAAGGGATAGACAAGGAAGAGGGAAGGAAGTGGCCGTGGACTTAAGTTGGGTACCATACCGGCATTTGCCTGGAGGGGAAGTGGGAAACCACGGAAAACTACTTCCAGGATGGCTGAGGCGGGAATCGAACCCACCTCTACTCAGTTGACCTCCTGAAGCTGAGTGGACCCGTTCCAGCCCTCGTACCACTTTTCAAATTTCGTGACAGAGCTGGGAATCGAACCAGGCCCTCCTGGGGTGGCAGCTAATCACACTAACCACTACACCAAAGAGGCGGACTTGTATTATTTTACATACCGTTAAAATATTTCTTTGTGTGTTCTAGAAATTTATCACTAAGAACACTTCTGCTGTAGCTCGCTTTATGGTCAAATCGTCAGTCCTGTTGGTGGAAGAAATTTTGAGTGCTAAAAATCTTCATTCAATTTCAATCCTCTCCACAGTGTTCGTATGGAGTAAGAGGATATCACTCTACTGATGGTGATTCGTCCATCGGATGGAGACGTTAAGCTTTGAACAGACTCCTTAGTGTTATTCGATGGGAACAGACTATGTGCCGACAGGGAGTTTCACCGTATCTCTATCTCATTATCACCGTAATCTCACATCCAGTTACGCAGGTCGCCCATGAGTGTCAAATATAGAGACCTGCTCCACAAGAGCCAAACATACCCTTGCACACTCCCGGCACTAAAAGCCATTTGCTGAATAAATAAATAAATAAATAAATAAATAAATAAATAAATAAATAAATAAATAAATAAATAAATAAATAAATAAATAAATAAATAAATTCTACTTTAAAATTATAATATAATAGTATAATTTTATGAATATTGAATTTTCACGACCGCATTGTAATCGAAACAGACTTTCAACGTATTAGGTCGTGTTACGTACATGTAGTACGTGTTGAAGAGATGTTAAGTACAGAACAAAAATAGCCAGCCGGACACCAGTGGGATCCGAACCCACATCTCTTCAACACGTACTACATGTACGTAACACGACCTAATACGTTGAAAGTCTGTTTCGATTACAAGGCGGTCGTGAAAATTCAATATTCATTGGCATGCCCCACAACGGGCGACTTAAACGCACTCTACAGTGTGCTAGCAGCAGTGCCAGACCTGTAGCTCAGATCCTATCAAACAGAACAAAGTTGGCCTAGGCCACCATAGCTCAATTGGTAGAGCAACCGACGCGAAATCGGGAGGTTGTGGGTTCGGATCCCACTGGTGTTCGGCTGGCCATTTTTGTTCTGTACTTAACATCTCTTCAACACGTACTACATGTACGTAACACGACCTAAATACGTCGAAAGTCTGTGTCGAGTATAATTTTATATTTATATTCAAGTAGTACTGGAGAGTCCGACTCATTGGCTGAATGGTCAGCGTTGAGACCTTCGGTTCAGAGGGTCCCGGGTTCGATCCCCGGCCGGTTCGGGGATTTTAATCGCCTCTGATTAATTCTTCTGGTCCGGGAACTGAGTGTTTGTCCCAACACTTCCCTCTTCATATTCAGAAAACATAACACACTATCAACCACCGCAGAAACACGCAATAGTGATTACATCCCTTCTTATAGGGTTAGCGTCAGGAAGGGCATCGGCCATAAAACAGGGCCAAATCCACATGTGCAACACAGTTCGCACCTGAGATCCCACAGGTGTGGGAAAAGTGGTAAAAAAGAAGAAGATTCAACTAGTACTGGAGAAAAATTGTCCTCTGTGTTCAAGACGAAGTTCTCCTTGCAAAGTCTGGCTCTAGTTAATAAAATAGAATCCATTTACATAAAGTCACAATTTATTTCCAGTTCTTTTATTCGATTTTACGAGGCAGTGTCTGGAATCGAACATCCTTCCGCCAGTGACTATAATTCTTGTCACTTAAACATATTACTGTACATCCAATTATTCTAATATGACGAGATGCTATTACCATTGTTGCAACCACTTAGGTTTAGGTGGTGGTGGACTCCACAGACACGTGCACTAAAGAGTGGAGTACTAAGTTTTCTAGTTCTTATTAAGTATACCCATTGACATATAAAATTCCCAGAAAATAACGACGTTTCACTACAAAACGGGGCATGGAGACAAGTTGTAGGTATATTTGAAAATTGTAACAATTGTTGTACCATTGTTGTAACACCGTATTCTGTCATCAGTGTGCGTCGGTGGCATCCCCCGTTATCGTATAAGAAGTCTCGTAGAGGCTACACGACTGTAAGATGATCTGTTGTGTAGAAATTGTCAACTGTTCGAATTTGCTCGACGATGCGCACGGAGATTATCAGCCCGGTAAGCGGACTTGTACAGAACATGCATAATTTTGTTGCGAAAAGTTGGAAGATCGTATCGACGAATTGGGTAGCATCACGTCCGCTCCGATCTAGTTATGAGACGATGAGGCACACATAGCATCAGGGTGCTGGATTGTAGTATTGGCTACTGAGTGTATGATTCGAAGCAGTGTATCGATTCATTCAACTGTCCGAATGAATCGAATTGCAGCAACGACGAGCTCATGGCACACGATTCAGCTGACTCGCAGCAGATAGCGCTGAATGGTTCACTCACGGATAAACAACACACACACACGATTCATTATCGGAACACTGAACGTTGGCGGGGAGACGAACTTCCGCTGCGGACGAGACATACAGAGAGCCATCCATGGCTCACACTGTCCTCTGCTTACAAGGAGGTATAAATAATAGTTAAATGTATTTGCAGGGTTAAAAAGGTAATCGAAACATAATTCCAAAGTTGCTAGTAAGTAGGCAGGATATTAGGTTATTCTAGTTATTAGTTTAATGAAAGTATTATAACTAGTTGGCATTCGACAATTAATTCAACTCACCTCTCTAGCCTACCCTATGACTGTGAGTCATGCTCATGACCATTAAAAATATCTGTTTTATATTAGGAAGAACCGCTCAGTAATCTCTCGGTTCGTATTTCATATCATTGCACAAGAATTAAATCACCTAACCACGAGATCATCAGTTTATATGGACAGTGAGTAAGTGAAACGACTGACGCAATAACTTAACTTTTTAGTGACAGTGCACAAGGGGAGAGATATATGTATCTCCAATTAGGATTAGTGCCTACCTTTGGATTTCATAATTACAAATTAAGAACCTTATACCTTCAGTTTTTAATTTGTAATTAGTCTTATTCAGATCTCCGTGACAATCACACGGACACTCTCTTGAGAACATACACCGTGGAGGAGAGTGAATTGTAAATAGTGGGGATCAGGAGAGGTGGACATAAAGGAGACATGGTTGGAGGTCTAGCAAAACTGGAACGGATGTCACTTCCTCCCACGTTTATATCTCTCTAAAAGAACACTAATCTGTTTCACACAGTATTTTAATTAATTTTAATTAATTAATTTATTGCATGCTACAGGATTTTCATCCTAACTACAGCAGCATTCTTTGTGATAAAGTAAACTTACGAATTATTATTACTTAACGTAATTAAATCTAATCTGATCTATCCTAATATTTAATCTAATCTATCCTGTTGTTATTATGGGCTTGTGCTTAAAAAACGTTGTTCCAAACTAGTTTAGTATACTGTACGCTACATGTAGTGCTGTATCGTAATTATTATCTGTCAATACTGTTATGTTTGTAAAAAAAAATATGAGCATTATTTTTTCGAGATGCTCTGTTATAGATACTGCATAGTCTGTAAAGTTGTGAATTTTGATGGGGAGCTGTTCTAACATTTTATTTTAAATGTTGTATTAAATCTTGAATTTGCGCGCGGCACATGGAAATTAAGAAGTGAAAGGAGCTTAGGAGTATCAGTTTGCGAATTTATTGAAAATACACAGCCTGTTTCATTCGACTCGCAGCATTCAGTGCTGAATGGTTCACTCACGGATCAGCGGGACACAAAACAAGCGCACACACACACACACACACACACACACACACACAAATACTGACAGATGAAATGAAATTATATTCGAGAGTGTTGCTGGAATGAAATGGCAGGGAAAACCAGACAACCTGGAGAAAAACTTGTCCCACCTCCGTTTTGTCCAGCACAAATCTCACATTGAGAGACTGAGGTTGGGATTTGAACCATGGAACCCAGCAGCGGGAGGCCGGTGCGTTCCAGATAGAGGAGGTGACTAATACTAAAGAAGTATTAAAATTTACCTATGAAAACAATCACATTTACAGTAATATACAAAAGTTGGAAACTAGAAAAGCAGCTGGAATTGATAAGGTTTCGGGGGATATACTAAAGAAAATGGGTTGGGATATAGTACCATATCTGAAGTACTTATTTGATTATTGCTTGCAGGAAGGAGCTATACCAAATGAATGGAGAGATGCTATAGTAGCCCCAGTTTATAAAGGGAAGGGTGATAGACATAAAGCTGAAAATGACATGCCAGTCAGTTTGACATGCATTGCATGTAAGCTTTGGCAAAGCATTCTTTCTGATTATATAGGACATTTTTGTGAAATTAATAGCTGGTTTTATATAAGTCAGTTTGGGTTTAGGAAAGGTTATTCCACTGAAGTTCACAAGTTTCCAGCAAGATATAGCAGATATCCTGGACTCAGGAGGTCAATTGGACTGTATCGCGATTGACCTATCTAAGGCGTTTGATAGGGTAGATCATGGGACACTACTGGCAAAAATTAGTGCAATTGGACTTGACAAAAGAGTGATTGAATGGGTGGCTATATTTCTAGAAAAAAGTACTCAGAAAATTAGTGTAGGCGAAGCTTTATCTGTCCCTGTAATAATTAAGAGGGAAATTCCTCAAGGCAGTATTATTGGACCTTTATGTTTTCTTATATATATCAACGATATGTGTAAAGAAGTAGAATAAGAGATAAGGCTTTTTGCAGATTATGTTATTCTCTGAAAATGAAAACCTACAACCTGTTTTCCAGTCATTGACCGGTTCAGGGATGTAATGAATGAAGCATATACAGGGTGTTAGGTGTATACCTGCAGATATTTCTTCTAGCAATAGAGAACGATGTGACGAACCACTATATATCAAGCTTTTAGTAATTCTCGGAAGTTATTTTCGAGAGCAAAGAGATACGATGTTTTTAGAATAGGTAGTATGCCTTGTTCTTGTGAATGAATAGCTTCCCTTTGAGAACAGGCGAGTCACGCGCCATGCGTGCCAAACTGGTTTCTGTTTATGTTTACGTACAACAGCTGCACGCTACCTATGCAGTGCACGAGATGTTACGTAACATACTTGTCAAACTGGTTTTATGTTTAAGAGCAACTGAGCTACGATAACAGCTGAAGGTGGCTACTACAGTAGCGTATGCCTTGTTACGTTACATTCACGCCAGACTGGTTTCGTAGTTGTCAGTATTCAGTTTCCGTCTTAGGGGCTTCAGACAACCCTGGTCATCGGTTTCGGACCCTGGATGTACCGAATTCTCAGCGTTAATACTGGTTTCATTTGCTGTTATGTCCTTTAAGGGATTGGGATATGTGTGGTCATCAGCCCCGTGGTCTAGTGAGTATGGAAATGACCTGAAAACCTGAATTGGTGCGGGACCTGTACGAGCGTGTGATATAATTATTGGTTGGTATAGGCGCGCCGGGACGTGAAATACAGTAGATCCCCGTGTGCATTGTGTAAAGGTACAAGAAAGATGGCAGGTCCTTACGCCAACGAAAGCAGTTATGGGATGCCCAAATGAGTAGCATCGGAATTGAATTATCGAAACACATCGAACGTTTAGTTTCAAAGGAATATTAGACATGTTAAACAACTAAATAAATTAAACGTACCTACATTTCGTGCCTCCTTCCGGGCTGAGTTGCTCAGACGGTTGAGGTGCAGGCCTTTTGATTCCAACTTTACAGGTTCGAACCTGGCCCAGTCCGGTTGTATTTGAAGGTGCTCAAATACTGTAGGTCAGCCTCGTGTCGGCAGATTTTCTGGTACATAAAAAGAACTGTGCGGGACTAAATTCGGGCACCTCAGCGTCTCAGAAAACCGTAGAAGTAGTTAGTGGGACGTAAAGCACTTAACGTTATTATTATTATTATTATTATTATTATTATTATTATTATTATTATTATTAGGTCATTAAAAGCTGAAATACGTGAAAGAAAATAGTAAAATATGCGTGGTTTAAGAGGAAACAAGATGAAATGTATGTCACGTGAGTTAGCATCGGTCGCAGTAGTTACCTACAGATTACTATGCGTAAAACGAGAACCAGGTCAAGCTCGTGGGGATGCGTCAGCTGTAATCTCGTATTGTGTATAAACATCAAACATACACATCAACAAATATAAGAAACATAAACATGGTTACACGTTAGAGACATGTAGCTATTAACCTGAACGCCAGGGCGACGGTCGCTTTCATGAGTACAGATGAATTATCAAATTATACACAATCCACAGATGTCGAACTTATCTAAGAAGATTCCGCCACAACTATATTACATTTTACTATGATGGTGCTAATAACAAATCGCAGCAGCTATTGGCTTTACGTCGCACCTACACAGATAGGCCTTATGGCGACGATGGGACTGGAACGGGCTAGGACAGGGAAGGAAGCGACCGTGGCCTTAATTAAGGTACAGCACCAGCATTTGCCTGATGTGAGAATGGGAAACCACGGAAAACCATCTTCTGGGCTGCCGAGAGTGGGGTTCGAACCCACTATCTCCCGAATAATGGATACTGGCCACACTGAAATGAAATGTCGTATGGCTTTTAGTGCCGGGAGTGTCCGAGGATAAGTTCGGCTCGCCAGATGCAGGTCTTTTGATTTGACTCCCGTAGGCGACCTGCGCTTCGTGATGAGGATGAAATGATGATGAAGATGGCACATACACCCACTTCCCGTGCCAGCAAATTTAACCAATTAAGGTTAAATTTCCGACCCTCCCGGGAATCGAACACGGTACCCCTGTGACCAAAGGCCAGCACGCTAACCATTTAGCCATGGAGCCGGACTTAAGCGACTGCAGCTATCGAGCTCGGTAAATCGCAGCAGATTACGCTACTGCGTGTTGAGATGATGTCGGTAGAATACAGTATACCTGTTAAGACATAAGGCTGCAGTAGAAGGAGAGGAAGAAGAAGGTAACGAGAGCCACATAGTCAAGCAGCACACAGCTGAACAAAGTGCACATTAGTGACACAGACATAAGAGTGGCGTGGTCGCGGGAACTACAGTCGAATTCGTAACACTCTGTTACTAACTAACATACAGTACGGGCTCCGTAATTCCAGGTGCACGGTAACAAGACTATCTCGAATAGAAAAGTACGGATTTACGAACGTACACGAAAACGCCTGTGAACAACATAATGTACCTATGTTAAACATTACAGTACAACAGTTTAGAAAACAAAAACATACAGATTGCATTAAAATAAATGTTAAACTTTCTTTTGTAAATTAACAAAACACTCTAGGCAATCTTCTTAAGTTAAATGTTAACTTATAGTTCCTATTTCAGTAATGATGAATATAAAACGATTATTTTATTGAATATTTATACGTGACGACGACGACGACGACGATGATGATGATGATGATGATGATGATTGCTGTCTTAATGTCATCGGCCCTTAAAACGCAAAGTGTCCTCTGTTTTAACTCGTAGGGAATAAGAAACATAATATAAATTGCTGGAAGACTTTCCCGATAGATTCATGAAGGGCGACCCGTGTTCTGCTCTGCCACACGATACACTAGCAGCATATAATGGTATTCGTGGTATTCATACACTGGCATTATTCAAATACTACTACTTCTACTACGAAGTAACTCGCGTACTAGTGCGGACGATAATTCGCATCTCTGACAGCTGTTATTCAGGTCAAGGTCAGACAGACCGGTTTCATGTAGGGGTGGGGAACCCGTCCAGCGACATCCCCGTCGTTAAGAACAACAGACAACCGGCATGTGACAGGTCTAGTGCTTTTGTCGAACTGCTTACGTGGAATATTCTCCCACAGTGCGATTTCAATATCATGGTCTTTTGGGAGTCCAACTCGCCGTATGCAGAAACAACCCGTGTTGACGTGTACGTAAATAAAGTTTATTACGTCAACGAAAGAATGCATGGGATAGAATTTCAAAGTGAGTAGTATCGGAATTGAAATGTCAAAACACATCGAACGTTTTACTTCATACCAGTAAGGGACATGTTATAAACATAAATTAATTAAACGTACCTTATTTCGTGCTTCCAACCGAAGAGAACATGTTTAAATGTAAATGAGAACCTTCTAGCTTACTGCTGATTTAGCAGTGCCTATTCAACGTATCAAAACAAGCGTTGCCAGGCTGAGTGGCTCAGACGGTTCAAGCACTGGTTTCATGAACTTAGCAGGCTCGATCCTGGCTCAGTCCGCTGGTATTTGAAGGTACTCAAATACGACCGCTTCTGATCGGTAGATTTACGGGCACGTTAAAGAATACCAGTGGGCAAAATTCCGACACCGCGCGTCTCCATTGGCACGTGAAGATTTATTATGATTATTATTATTATTATTATTATTATTATTATTATTATTATTATTATTATTATTATTATTATTATTATTATTATTATTATTGGGCGAGTTGGCCGTGCGATTAGCTTGCATCCGTCGAAAAGCCACTAACAATATTATTATAAAAACTGTGTTAGTCTATTATTACTGACTATTATGAAAATAAAAGTTAATCGCCCCACTCAAACTTTGTAGCTCGTAATCTGTCAGAAAACACTAAAGAAAATAGTGAACTTTTAACAGGTCCGAATTATTATTAATAATATAATTGCAGACATGTCTCCGAAATTACCGAAGCATGTACTTACAAATTGTTTTACGTCGCACCGACACAAATAGGTCTTACGGCGACAGTGGGAGAGAAAAGGGATACAAGTGGGAAGGAAGCGTTCGAAGTCTAATAAAGGTACAGTTCCAGCATTTCCCTGATGTGAAAATGGGAATCTACGGAAAACCATCTTCCCGGCTACCGACAGTGGAGTTCGAACCCACTATCACCAGAATACTAGCTCACAGCTGCGCGCCCCTAACCGCACGATCAACTTACTCTAAGCCCCAATGCCGGTCTGCGTAGCTCGGACGATAGAGCGCTGGTCTTCTGATCCCACCTTGGCAGGTTCGATGGCGGCTCAGTTCGGTGGTATTTGAAGGTGCTGAAATACGCCATTCTCGTGTCTGTGGATTTACTTGCACTTAAAAACGTACTGCTTTACAAAATTCTGGCACTTCAGCGTCTTCGAAAACCGTGAAAATTAGTTAGTGGAACGTAAAGATATTAGTAGTAGTAGTAGTAGTAGTAGTAGTAGTAGTAGTAGTAGTAGTAGTAGTAGTAGTAGTAGTAGTAGTAACATTATTATTACGGACGTTTTAATTAAACGGGTCCGTTACATTACCTATCGGCACTTACTGTCCGGTAATTAGCCTTCTGTCCACCTCTGTGGTAATAGTGGTTAGTGTGATTAGCTGCCAACCCCCGGAGGCCCGTGTTCCATTCCCATCTCCGCCACGAAATTTGAAAAGTGGTAGAGGGCTGGAACGGGGTCCACTAAGCCTCGGGAGGTCAAATGGGTAGAGGTGGTTCGATTCCCACCTCAGCCATCCTGAAAGTGGTTTCCCGTAGTTTCGCACTTCTCCAGACAAATGCCGGGATGGTACCTAACTTAAGGCCACGGCCGCTTCCTTCCCTCTTCCTTGTCTATCCCATCCAATCTCCCCATTCCCCCGCAAGGCCTACACAAGACCCCTGTTCAGCATAGAAGGTGAGACCGCCTGGGCGAGGTACTGGTCATTCTCCCCAGTTGTATCCCCCGACCCAATGTCTCACGCTCCAGGACACTGCCCTTCAGGCGGTAGAGGTGGGATCCCTCGCTGAGTCCGAGGGAAAACCAACCCTGGAAGGTAAACAGATTAGGAAAAAAGAAGAATAAGCCTTCTGTTAGAAATACCCGGCGGCAATTCCATAGTAGACCGAGCTCGATAGCTGCAGTTGCTTAACTGCGGCCAGTATCCAGTATTCGGGAGATAGCAGGTTCGAACCCCACTGTCGGCGGCCTTGAAGATGATTTTCCGTGGTTTCCCATTTTCACACCAGGCAAATGCTGGGGCTGTACCTTAATTAAGGCCACGGCCGCTTCCTTCCCACTCCTGGCCCTTTCCTGTCCCACCGTCGCCATAAAACATTTCTGTGTCGGTGCGACGTAAAGCTTCTAGCAAAAGAAATCCACAGTAGCTATTGTTCCTTCGAGCAATGTTCACGCATGGTTGCAAATACGGTTTTTGAAATCTGTCTCATTAATAACAATATGACTGAATACTTACAGCCTTTTCTTTTAGTGTCCACCGTCCTTTCATTGACCTGAAAAGTTTATGAATAAGCATAGACAACTCGCATTGTCTATTGTCAGAAATTTATCGTAGACTGTCGCAATAACAGCACAGAAATGTTGCGCTCATTTTTCATTTACTTATTAACTATTTCCTTTCATTTTGTCAGGTTGGATCACTGAGTAATGCCATTGACGTCTTATAAATCACACACAACTACACAATACTTTATTCGCACGTATGTGCTGGTGCGTATCTTCGAGGTCACTGTAAGGATCCTGTGTACATTTCACACAGAGTACCCTAGACCGGTTTTCGAGTACAGCAAGTGGCCTGGCACGTGAGTCATCCTCTCCCACTTGCCAAGCGTTTAGGGGAAGTGCACAAAAACATGTGTTGGCCTGCGATAAGAAACAGGTTCAACAAGCCCTAGACTCTGCTACTGTACTTCCACTACGCGTGGACAGAATGACGTAACCGGCATATCCTGCTACGGCCGTTCAAAACACATTAGGTCCTGAAATATTTGGCTCAGTTATGGGCAAACTAATAGGACAAGATAAAAAGTACATAGCATATATTGTGAGATGTCTTTTTCTTTGCCGACTAGCTTAATATCTGCACGTATACACCTAACACCCTGTATAGGCTATTAGTACGATGGGATCGCCACTCCCAAAGTGATTTATTGATGACTGATAGAGGCTATGAAATGAGTGTTGCTGGAATGATAGATGACAGGGAAAACCGGAGTATCCGGAGAAAAACCTGTCCCGCCTCCGCTTTGTCTAGCACAAATCTCACATGGGGTAACCGGGATTTGCACCACAGTATCCAGCGGTGACAGGCCGACGCGCTGTCGTCTGAGCCACGGAGGCTTCATGTTATTCTCTATAGAGTAATAAATAAATTACAAGATTGTGAGCAGTTGCAAAATGACCTCGATAATGTTGTGCGATGGACAGTAGGCAATGGTATAGTGATAAATGGGGTTAAAAGTCAGTTTGTGAGTTTCACAAATAGGAAAAGTACTCTCAATTTTAATTACTGCGTTGATGGGGTGAAAATTCCCTTTGGGGATCATTGTAAATACCTAGGTCTTAATATAAGGAAAGCTCTTCATTGGGGGTAATCACATAAATATGATTGTGAATAAAGGGTACAGATCTCTGCACATGGTTATGAGGGTGTTTAGGGGTTGTAGTAAGGATGTAAAGGAGAGGGCATATAAGTCTCTGGTAAGACCCCAACTAGAGTATGGTTCCAGTGTATGGGATCCTCGCCAGGATTACTGTTTCAATAACTGGAAAAAATCCCAAGAAAAGCAGCTCGATTTGTTCTGGGCGATTTCCGACAATAGAGTAGCGTTACAAAAATGTTGCAACGTTTGGGCTGGGAAGACTTGGGAGAAAGGAGACGAGTTGCTCGACTAAGTGGTATGTTCCGAGCTGTCGTAGAGAGATATGGCGTGGGAGGACATCAGTAGATGAATAATTTTGAGTGTGTAGGAAAGATCATAATATGAGGATAAAGTTGGAATTGAAGAGGACAAATTTGGGCAAATATTCGTTTATAGGAAGGGGAATTAGGGACTGGAATAAGTTACCAAGGGAGATGTTCAGTAAATTTTCCATTTCTTTGCAATCATTTAAGAACAGGCTAGGAAAACAACAGATAGGGAATCTTCCCCCTGAGCGACTGGTCTAAATGCAGATCAGTAGTGATTGATTGATTGATTGATTGATTGATTGATTGATTGATTGATTGATTGATTGATTGATTGATTGATTGATCTATGTACGGATTAGTAATGCGAAAACACCCGAAGAATGACTAAGATCGGAATTTGGACCAACTTTTCTTATCACCAGTTACATTCGTGATACAGAGTGCTGTGGATTTGAGACCACTATAACCAGTCATAAATTTAATGATAACTTGGTTTTATGTCCCACCATCTAACTAATTTTCGACGATGTCGAGGGGCTACAAATTTTCCCATAGGAGCTCATTTACTTGCCAGTAAATCTACCGTCACGAACGTGATGTATTTGAGCACATTTGATTACTATCGGACTGAGTTGGGATCGATCCCGGCAACGTGGAGTCTAAGATTCGCGCCACAACTCTGAATAACACTCTGGCCTATTAGACACGACACTGCCATATGAACAATCTACAGGAATATGTACCGATTTGAGATACAGTTTAGGAATTCCTGTAATCTGTAACCTTGAAAAGTTTAAGGTTGTTGTGTTGTGTTGTGTATTACGTCCCACTATCTACTTTTTTCCACGATTTCTGGAGATGCCGAGGTGCCGGAATTTAGTCCCACAGGAGTTACTTTACGTGCCAGTAAATCTACCGACACGAGGCTGACGTATTTGAGCACCTTCAAATACCACTAGACTGAGCCAGTGTCGAAGCTGCCAACTTGGGGTCGGAAGGCCTGCGCCTCAACCGTCTGAGTCACTCAGTCCGGTTCCCGAAACGTTGGTCAGGATATACGATAATGCATTTTGTCATACTGCACCGTGTAGGCCAGCCTGATTACCGTAGTTTCAGGTTAATGTACACACTAAGTGTAGGCCGAGAAAGTGGTAGTTTCTATCACCTTCGGATGTTCTTCCTCTAGTCAGTATATTGAACTGGATGCTGCCGGGCTGAGTAGATCAGATGGTTCAAGTGCTGGCTTTCTGACCCCAACTTGGCAGGTTCGATCCTGGCTCAGTTCGGTGATACTTTTTAAGGAAATCATAAATAACCTAATTTCAGGCACATATATTTAAAAAAATAAAAACTATCCAACTATGTTTATTTTGATATTCATAGATTGTTTATATTATGATAGTATTGCAATTTTAAAAATATCAAGATTATTTCATGTGAAACGAGACCCTAAAACAGATTTTTGCCCCTCGTGTGAAATTTCGTTTAATGGAGTGAGTGATTTTTGAATTCCATGATCCAGTTATTTTCTTCTTACGAGCTTTTGAAACCATTAGAACTCTGAGTTATGGACATCAGAGGTAATCTATTGTAAATTACATTTCACTAACTTTTCAGGAGAGCAGAAAGATTATTATTATTATTATTATTATTATTATTATTATTATTATTATTATTATTTTGCTATTTGATTTACCTCACACCGACACAGATATGTCTTATGGTGGCGATGGGACAGGTAAGGCCTAGGAACGGGAAGGAAGTGGCCGTGGCCTTAATTAAGGTACAGTCCCAGCATTTTCCTTGTATAAAAATGAGAAACCACGGAAATCTATCTTCAGGGCTGCCGACAATGGGGTTCGAGCGCACTATCTCCCGGATGCGAGCTCACAGCTGCACGGCCAACCCGCCCGGTAAGAAGCTCCTGAGATGCACATGTTATTACCTTTAAAGCAGGTCGAATCGACAGTTCTGAAGATAGTAAGCCGTCGTAAGAGCAAATACAATAAGGAGTGCGTGAGTTTGAATTCTTGTATGATCACTTTCTTTCTTTCTTTCTTTTTTGCTTTCTTAATCCGTTAACCATCCGGGGTTGGTTATTCCCTCGGACTCAGCGAGGGATCTCACCTCTACCGCCTCAAGCGTAGTGCCCTGGAGCGTTAGACTTTGGGTCGTGGATACAACTGGGCAGGATGACCAGTACCTCGTGCCGGCTACCTCACCTGCTATGCTGAGCAGTGGCATCATAGAGGTCTGGGGGGATTGGAAAGGATAGACAAGGAAGAGGGAAGGAAGCTGCCGTGACCTTAAGTTAGGTACCATCCCGGCATTGCCTGGAGGAGAATTGGAAAACCACTGAAAACCATTTCGTGGTTGGCTAAGGTGGTAAACAAACCTCCTCTACTCAGTTGATTCCTGAGGCTGAATGGACCCCGTTATAGTCCTCGTACCATATTTCGAATTTTGTGGCAGACTCGGGAATCGAACCCGCGCCTCCGGGGGTGGCAGCTAATCACACTAACCACTACACCACAGATAATTGATTTTGTATTTCATATTATTGCACATTAAAAGCGCTTCATTAACGGGTAGATTGAAAGGTTGACATTTGGTATTCAGATACTCCCTGAGAATGTAGAACTAGCTCAGCTATAAATGAATATTAAAACAGTTATTTTCATCTTACGATTTTTTGAAATTTTTAGAGCTCTGAATTCTGGACGTCAGAAGTGTAGTAAGTGAAATTTCAAAAACTTTACAGGAGAGCAGAAAAAAGCTGCTGAAGCGCATATTTTACTACCTTTAAGGCAGGTCGATCGACATTTCTGAGCACGGTGAAGGATCGTAAGGGCTAATTTGATAATGAGTGCGGCTGACGGCATAAAGTTGAAGTTTATAACCTAAAGAAGTACAAAATATGCAAGAAAAATATGCCCTAAAACTAGCTAAATATGACCTGAAAAAAGGTACGATTTGACTTCAAAGTTTTAGGGATAGGTTGCAAGTATTAGAGTATTACTCACATTAAACGTGTCAAAATTGATGAGAGATAATACACCAGACACATTTAATCATGCAGACTGACTGAGCCACAGTAGGTAAATTAATACTTTATACTTCATTCAGTAAATACTTTATACTTCATTCAGTATCATAACCCCACGGCGCAGTTTTCGCTCTGTTTTCCTGAGAAGGAACCAAAAATGTATTAGGCTTCGATCACATTGGAGGCACGCTTGTGCAAAAACTTGGTGGCGCGCGCGTGCGCAAGCTGGTGTGAACAGCAATGTGCTCACACTAAATGCAAGCAGGTCAGTCGAAATGGAGATGTCAGGCGATGAGGACATTGTTTTGGAAAATGGTGTTTTAAAGTTTTTATTTTTGAATGAGCAGGAAATCAGGGAAGAGTGGGTGAACGAGTATATTTTGGACAGATAGGAAGATGGAGAGTACGCACAAATATTCAACGATTTGCTTAGACAGCCTGATACGTTTGTTGAATACTTCAGAATGATACCGGACACTTTCTACTATATACTGGACAAAATCACATCTAGAATAAGGAAGCAATCTCATTTCCGAAAGTGTGTATCACCTGAATAGAAGCCTCGATGTTCAGAAATCAACTGAGATCACGCAAGCTTGCAACTGCAAAACAATTATTTTTGTTTCGAAGTGGAGTCGGATCAAGCTTGCGCAAACGTGCACTTGCTTGTGGCGGGCAGTGTGAGCAGCAATGGACGAGCCACTACTTGTTTCTGTCGCTTTCCTGCAGATTTTGTTTATATGTGCACGCTTGCGCACGCGTGCGCCACCAAATTACTTGGACAAGCGTGCCTCCAATGTGATCGAAGTCTTAGTATGATATTTTGGTATCTGCCGGCGTACGTTGGTAAAATATGTCTTTGTCGGAATCATGTCTTATAAACATAATACATATCGTTTTCGGGAAAAGGGTAGAAAGATACATCTACTACAGTATTTTGAAGTCCTGTGTTTGAATCTCACGCAGATAATCTGTTTCTTGTTGAAATCGGCGCTCCGACTTTAACTAAAATGCTCCAAAAAACCGGGCTGAGTGGCTCAGACGGTTAAGGCGTTGGCCTTCTAACCCCAACTTGGCAGGTTCGATCCTGGCTCAGTCCGGTGGTATTTGAAGGTGCTCAAATACGACAGCCTCGTGTCGGTAGATTTACTGGCACGTAAAAGAACTCCTGTGGGACTAAATTCCGGCACCTCGGCGTCTCCGAAGATCGTAAAAGTAGTTAGTGGGACGTAAAACAAATAACATTATTATTATTATTATTATTAATAATAATAAAATACTCAATATATAAGAAAATATGACATCACAATAATGAGCAAAATATCATCAAAGCAATAAAAATGACCGAACTATTTATTATTAATATTTTTCTTATCTCGCACCGACACAGATAGGTCTTATGGCGACTATGGGACAGGAAGTGCCTAGGAGTGGGAAGGAAGCGGCCGTGGCCTAAATTAAGGTACAGTCCAACATTTGCATGGTGTGAAAATAGGAAATCACGGTAAACCATTTTGAGAGTTGCCGTCAGTGGGCTTCGAAACCACTATATCCCGGATGGAAGCTCACAGCGGCGCGCCCCTAACCGCACGGCCAGCTCGCCCGGTAATATGAGCTTCCACATGCCCTGCTTTAATAAGAGGACAAATGAAACATTTCATAATAAAAAAATTCAGAACAACCGCTCACAAAAATTCCCCACTCTACAGGCTATGCAATGTCTACAACAGTGCAGTTCAGAAAAATAATTCTTTAGACTTCTGTGTACCTCTAGACCTGTTTTTACAACAATTCAGCATCTCCGCGAAAACTCTCTAATTTGAAAAAATGATTTGAACCACAAAATGTATTATAGACACTGTACATTAAGCCCTGTCCCATAAATGTAATTATACGTGTTACAACTAGAAGAAAATAATAGTTTAGATATGAAATTACGATTTTTATTTTTTATTTTACTCTTTCATGTAAAGGTTAAATTAGATTATACGTGAACTACTGTTCCTCTCTCATTGTAAACATAATATTAGAATAGTTGAGATATTAGGTTATTAGACTATTTTAGATACGAAATTATGTTTTTATCTACTTGTTTCTTGTAAGGATTTGATATGTAATATTATTTATTTCCCAACGTAAATATAATATTAGAAGTTCAGATATTAGGTTATTAGACTATTTTAGATACGAAATTATGTTTTTATCTACTTGTTTCCTGTAAGGATTAGATATGTAATATTATTTATTTCTCAACGTAAATATAATATTAGAATAGTTTAGATATTAGGTTATTAGACTGATTGAAACATTAAAAAGAAACAGGTGTAAACATCTGCCACTGTAATTGGGATTAGAAATACTGTAGTGCGCAGTAAATAAACAAATAAAAAATAAAAAATATGCATTTATATGCAACATAAAATTGATTTAAACGGGTTCAAAGATCTATCATTCACAATTATTTTTCAGATTTCGGGTAAAATCCACAGTTCTAGTCCTTCTGGCAAGCAACTCAATGTTGGAAACATCCTAGGGACATGAGCTATTAATTTTAATAATAA
This sequence comes from Anabrus simplex, assembly GCF_040414725.1. Lineage (NCBI taxonomy): Eukaryota > Metazoa > Arthropoda > Insecta > Orthoptera > Tettigoniidae > Anabrus > Anabrus simplex. The sequence continues at coordinate 99,282,909 of NC_090268.1, read as the reverse complement.
AGTATGATAATATATGTTGTATGTCCGGCGCTCCCTGCTCGCTCCGCCAGCCAGCTACACGCGCGCAAAGTGTCATTCTTCTAGCCTCGACGCGCAGCCCTCAGTGCGCGTGCCTGAACCATCGTGTGTGTAATATAAAGAGGAACTCCCAGCCTGTCCAGATGCCCACTTGCCCCGGTGTCCAGCTCCAGAATACACCCTACGTCGAGCACGGAGGCTACTCCTCTTGAAAATGTGCTTCGACCAGGTGGACTGAATTTCTGGCAGTACGAGGTCTCACCTCTGGTCACCGCTCCTCTTATTCCGCTGCCCATATCCAGTCATACTATTACATACTGTTATATTTCCCTAATTAATGCAAGCTCCCTTGGTTTCGCCAAGTAAGAATTATTCCAACATTGAACTTGCTTTTATGAACTCAGCAAGGAAGAACTTTCCAAAACTTTTATGTCAGTACTTCTGATGGTTTTCGACTATCGACTTTTCATATCAAGGACTATCTTTTCGAGATAGAAGTGGATGTAAATACTGTAAACTTGTATATAGTGTACAGAAGATAGACTCTTTCTCAAGATTCCTAATTCATTTTGCTTCAAGTTAAATTTCAGTTTTATTTGTGTAAATAGTGTATTTTGCATTTGAAGCGAATAATAAAGTTGTGTTTTGTAAATCTCAACCTTGGTTACAACAATATATTTTTATTTACTCATGAAATTACAATCCCTTTCTTAACCATCGTTATCCGGTCGATTAGATTAGCAGTTTGCCTTTTTCTACCACTACGAGTGCTATAAATTCGTGTGGCTATTTCTAGCCGGGTGCAGCCCTTGTAAGGCAGACCCTCCGATGAGGGTGGGCGGCATCTGCCATGTGTAGGTAACTGCGTGTTATTGTGGTGGAGGATAGTGTTATGTGTGGTGTGTGAGTTGCAGGGATGTTGGGGACAGCACTAACACCCAGCCCCCGAGCCACTGGAATTAACCAATGAAGGTTAAAATCCCCGACCCGGCCGGGAATCGAACCCGGGACCCTCTGAACCGAAGGCCAGTACGCTGACCGTTCAGCCAACGAGTCGGACACTACGAGTGCTAATGTGAGTCAATGCAAAGTTTCAGTTATGCCCTTATAACTAAATTCCGCGTGGACATTTAAAGAAACACCTGAGGTTATTGAAACAAGGAAAACATTACAGAAATTATTATGTAAATAAGTTAATTAGGCTAGGATTTAAATAAAAAGAAAACAAGTAAAGGCACAAGCGATTTTACGCTGTATTTCCGGAACTGCATTTAATCCGGAAGTGATTTTCAAACTTTTTAAAGTTTGATAGAGCTATCCAAGACTCGCAATTTGAAACCTTTGCGGGCCCTTTAGCCCTTCAACGTTTGGCACAATTTAGTTAATTACTTAATTTACGTTTTTTCTGTAGTATGGGTACCCATACTTTGTCTTCTAAGAAATGTTCTTAACATTAAAATGAACCCAGGAAAGAAATATGACTTATTCTTAACATCTCAACCTTAATGATCGCTGTCCGACTCGTTGTCTGAACGGTCAGCGTACTGGCCTTCGGTTCAGAGAGTCACGGTTTCGATTCCCGGCCCGGTCGGGGATTTTAACCTTAATTGGTTAATTCTTACTGCACGGGGACTGGGTGTATATGTTGCCTTCATCATCATTTCATCCTCATCATGACGCGCAGGTCGCCTACGGGGTCAAATAAAAAGTTCTGCACAAAAGACCTGCACCTGGCGAGCCGAACCCGTCCTGGGATATCCCGGCACTAAAAGCCATACGACATTTCATTTCATCGCTTACCATCATTTGTCGCTGGATTCTCCTTGCACATACAAAGTATCACATAGCTTATCTTCATTCCTGCTAAAAATACATTGTCGGTCAAAAATTTCGGACAAAATATATGTACCAGGAAGAATATGTTTAGTGATTGTTTCATGGTAGAATATATATTACTGTAACCAAGTTGCGAAGGTTTTCGGGCGACAGCGACCAGTTTATGTTCGACGATCAGTATCGGAAAAAAAAAATCATCCTACTGTATAACAGCTACAGTGAAACATGGAGGAGTCTCTGTGATGGCTTGGGGTTGTTTCACATTCAGTGGAGTTGGCATACTGCACCGATTTCAAGGAACACTGGAGTAAAAGGCTACCATTCCATCCTATCTCGTTATGCTCTTCCGTCTGGAGAGCAACGTCGCTTTGTCCTCCAACAAGACAATGGCCCCAGACATACGTCTCGCTATTGCATGAATTATCTGCAAAACAAATAGAACTCTGGGGAATTGTTTTAATGGAACGGCCCCCTCAATCTCCGGACTTAATCCAATTGAGCTGTTGCGGGAGGAGTTGGATCGGCAAGTCCGAAAAGAGTTTTTTTCATCGGAAGAACTGTGGGACATCTTTCGGAATGCCTGACAACGTATTCCTGCATCAGTGTTAGAAAAACTTGTTCTGAGAATGTGGAGAATTGTTAAAAGTGTACTTGCAGGTAGGTGGGGTTTCATTGATGAGAAGAGAGTTTGATGTGTTCTGGTGATCTGTGGGAGTAAATATGTACATATTGTCTAATTTTTGCTCAGATATAATGTAAAAACTTAGTTTTAGTGTAAAATACTAGTTTTAGAATATATATTTGTGAATGCCTTGGATAGGTATGTTGTTTTCTTTTAATCTAAGTCCATTCTTTAATAGTTCAATGCTTGTCCGGAAATTTTTGGCAAGCTGTGTACAATAGTGTATCCATAAGAAGACACATCCGAAACAACTCACGATAAAAACCTCAAAGTCGTCATTTTTTATTTACGATAAGCTAGTTTATTTCTGACGTCCAGAATTGTTGTTAAGATCTGCATCAAAATGCTAACAAAACCTTAACTCTTCTAGAAATAACCAATTACTGTGATGAAAGGCATACATTAGTACTTGATGAAGTGACCATGCATGTTGTGTGTGTGCTTAGACCATAATTCAATTCGTTGTATCGATCAAATCTACTCGAGACAATTTAGTAGGTTTCCATTCAGTCTGTCACAAGCAGCTGTGTAAACCTTGGTAGGAAATTTCTCATTGTAACACGCGTAATTGCTATTAAGTTTGGTATCCACGTAGTTGCCATAACAATAAGAGGGACTGGTTTGTTTCTCCTTGTTTATAAAGCGCTCCGCCTCCCATCCTCATCAGAATGAAGCACTACTTTGCAACATGCATACCAATTGGTACTCGCCTGCAAACTGGTGCACTCGTGCTGTTGACGATAATGGCGATAAATATTCTAGATCAGGTCTGAAATCAAGAAAGATCATTTATTCTGAAAATTAACGAACTATCTCTTGTTTCATCCTCGACGCCGGAGGTTACCACAAAGTCGTTACTAAGCTGTAACTCGTCAGATCATAAACCAGTGGTGATAACCGTGAGAAATGCAGCATGCAGTAAAGAGACGTGTGCTGCAGCTCTGTGGTGGAGAGAAGAACTGAATGTTAGAGACACTATTTTCTCCGACTGGGTCGGCTGCGCGGTTCGATTCGTGTATGTGTTAGATTGCATTCGGGAGATAGTGGGTTTGAGCCTCTATGTCGGCAGCCCAAAGATTGTAATCCGTAGTGTCCCTATTTTCTCACTAGGCAATTGCTGGGCCTGTACAAGGCTCCCCACCCCTTCCAGGTCCTAGCCCTGCCTTGTCCCATTCAGAAAAGTTCCTATTTATAGGCCACACCTACTTACCTAGTTTCATTCAGAATCATTTCATCTTTATTGGCTCCTCAGCTGAGGTTAGCGGCTGGAAGAGTATTCGACCGTAAAAGTATGCCGCATAAATTCATCTCATCCCATCTTCTACACAGTATCAACAAACGTAAGGGATGGCTATACAGGGTGACCCAAAAGTATTTTAACATTTGACGAGGTAATACTTCGTGGAAGAGTTAGAGGTAATTATTGACACATGACTGGTATGTCATGGGGCTTTATTGAAACCGAGATAAAGTACAAAAAAGACCAAAAGATGGCGCTGGACAGCAACACGTCAGGCAGAAATGACCACACATGTTTGACATAACGTAGGGTTTTATTAACACAACAACGAGTTCACAAACAGACCAACAGATGGCGCTGGACAGCAACACATCAATGTTGCCGCATGAGACCCATGTGCGGTATAAGAGATGTCGTGAAAGAGGGCGTCAGATGCGCCAACAATCGCGGTATGTTGTGCGTCGTATGAAGCGCCATCTGTTGGCTATTTTGGGTACTTTATTCTGGTGTCATTAAAACTCCATGTCATGCCATTCATGTGTGTCAATTACTACCTCTCTACCTCCATTATTCCGTGAAGTATTGCCTCGTCAAATGTTGACGGACTTTTGGGTCATGCTGTACGTAAAATATTGTTGTGGGTCATTTTATTCTATAGAGTATTATGTACCTTCATAATAATGTGCCTTTCATTTAGAATTTATGATCCTCGTGGTCATTTACAATTTGTGAACTGATGTCACCTTGGGAAATATTATTATTATTATTATTATTATTGTACCGGGCGGTACCCCTCTACACCGTTTATTTAAAAGTTGCGCCAGTTGAAACTCCTCTTCTGGAGGAAGGTTGAACTTTATCTACTCTATTAATTCTCTACTTTCTCAGAAGATGTCACCACGTGGAAAATTTTGAGTTTTTGAACTGTGTCACTTTTGATGTGTTTTTGTTTAGCTTGAAGTAAGAAGTGTGAACTTTCTCTTCTAGAGGACACTACTGAAGATCAACAATAGTGCAACCTAGTGCGGAGTCAAAGAACTATTTTGTTGAAGAAATTTTTATTTCAAATGTTTGTTCTTTGCTAAATTTCTTTCTGTTATTGTTTAAGTTGGCTGTATACCCCTCTCTTTCCCCTTGTTGTGCATGTAGCCAATCCCGAATTTCTTAAATTAATTTCTATCCAATCAGAGGTATCTTCCCCCAACTTGAATCGATTGCCAATAAAATAATTGTGGGCGGGTGTTTTCATTCCCCTAACGCCTAGAACCTTCCACGAGAGGTTATAAACTGCTGATTTTTGGGTCTCCGGGCCACTTCTGTTCCATCTTTCAGTGTATTAAGTACATCGCAGGAGGCGGGTAGCGCCTCTTTCTTCTGCAGCGGTCAACAATAAGGTAATGGCCGATTAATAAATTCTTTCTTTTCTTGCTCAGCAGTTTAACTCTCGGGGCGGGTGCGAAGCGTTTTACCATGTAACCTTTTCCTAAAATGTAACTACTCTTTTCTTCGATTCTCTTGTAAAGCTACATTCTGGGATAGAGAGTGCCCACCCTCTCGAGCTCCCACTCATATTGTTTTGAGGTGAACTTATTTTCCTCAACCTATTCTTCGATAATGTAAAACAAATTGTTCTTTTCTAAGTCACCTCTGTAGTATGGGATTAGCCCTTGCATCAGTGGCCTAAGAGCCAAAGTAGGTCTTAAAATCAAAGTGTATTAGGAGTGCAAGTTCGCCTCCTCTCAAATTGTTTTAGAGGTCATTTAATTAACCTGCTTTTCATTTAATAGACCTCAGTAGATTGGGTATTTTACCCCTGGGTTTATGTCCGTTGACGGACAACTTGAAGGTGGAGTTTGGTGTGGCCTGGGAAAGGCTTAAATGAAAGAGCGAGTGGCTCTTTTGGAAACGGAGTGTTGTGTGCCTCGAGGAGGCTTTACTGTGTAATTTGGAGCAAGTGCTCCAGGGTTTGATTGGGGTCTTCTGCCCCTTTGTTAAAATTTGTATATCGGAAAGTTGGGCTAGTTGCTCAAAAATTGTGAACTCAGGGCTCGAAGCCCAAACTCTGTAACCCCTGCAATTGTACATTTCAAATTGTGTTTCGGCTACTAAGTACCTGTTCTTTGTTATTACTTAATATTGAAAAGAAAATATAACCTTGTTAAATTTTACGTTAACTTTGATTCCGTAGTTTGAGACCCATTCACGCCCGCACCTTCTTACACCTCTACCTACCATCAAAACGCGGTAACAAGTGGTAGCAGAGCGTGGTTGAATGGGTCTCAATTTAGCCCCTTTTGACGGCTAAACACTGTTTTGATCCGAACTCTAACCATTTTCTCAGTTGCTGGAAATTTTTTATTGAGGTTGTTCAAAATTTTTCCGTCATCATGCCCGGCCCTCGCGATGTTCTCCTCCTTAACTATTTGCGCAAAGAGGAGTTGATCTACGAATTAACTATTAGAAACGTGCAATCTGGAGGCACGGTTGCTATCGACACTAACAAACTTAGAGAGTCCCTTGATTTGCCCATTTCCATCCCCAATTTGGGAGAGAAAGAAATTGATGACTCTCTTTCCACGATCGTCGAGAATATTTCTGGGCTAGCATCTGTAGTTAGTTTTTTTGATGAAAATGATCCGTCTCCTAATCAAATTAAGCGTGTGCAAGGCAGACTATATCACTTTTCAAATAGAGTTAATGATCTGTTGTCTCTAAAGGTGAATGACGTTCAGAGGAAGGAAGCTAATACGCTCCTTGAAACTATTTCTGAATTGTCTAGTAAAGTCACTCAATTGTTAACTGGGGAAGTTCCTCCCAAATCTGATCAGCCCACCATAGTGAATGCAGGTAGTGAGGAAGCGCCTCCCAAGGGAGAAGTCAATAGGATAACCGTTGCTGCTCAAACTATCCCGGCCCCATTGGACACCGAATCTGAACGCCGTGCATCGTTGAGTAACATCCGTTCTGAATTAACTTCCTTACCATTGAAACCTTTACCTACTATGTCACCCGGGTTTAGCAGCTTGCCTCACCCATTGGCAATGTTGCTCAGAGGTATTTCTAAGTTTTCTGTTAACACCACCAGTGATGTAATTTCATTTTTAAGATTTCTAGTTGAATTTCAGGATCACGCCCTTGTGTTTTCTCTTTCCCCTTGTCAAATTTTGCAAATTATCTATCCTTATGCTATTGGTGTTCTCTCAGATAAAATAGTAAGAGCTATTGCTGAACAGTCATCTATTGAAGATTTTCACGCACACTTGCTTGCAAATTTCATTCCTGCCCGCGCGAGGTCATCTCTGATTCAGAAATACTATTATCGGGTACAGCGCTTGGATGAAAACTTGGCTGATTTCATACAGGACATTAAGTTTTATACTAGGGTGTTTGCTCTCCACTTCCCTGAGGATCAGATCGTGCAAGCTATTGTTGAAGGGATCTCACCACCCTACAGGTCATATTTGTGTTTCGCGGCATGCCCGCAAACTTTCTCGGAACTTGAAGCATTGGCCGTCTCAGCGGAAGGAGTTAGATACGCCGATTCCTTGCGTGTCGCGAAAGAACCCCCGCCTTCCTTTAGTAACACTCGGCCTCCACCTCGCCGATCAGTCACCCCTCGTAAATGTTATGCTTGCGGGTCGCCTGACCATCTGCGCAATAAGTGTCCTCTGATCAAGTCTAGTAGGGCAAATAATGGAGCTGGTTCATCACAGGGCTGTTTTAAATGTGGGGCTTTCTCACATATCGCCAAGAATTGTCCCAATTCGAATAGCACCCCCTCCTGCTCAACTTCTGGGGTAACTTCCAACAACAGTCAAAAGTGACTAGTGGCTTCGGCTGAGTCAACTAATCCATCTTCCCAAGGCTCAGCCCCTGGCAAAAAGGTCGAGAATTCAGGGAACGATAAGTCTTCGAATACATCTTTTGAATGCCCCAAAGAGTGTCTTAGGATTGCGGCGGATATCCCCGCACCTGTTCCTTTTCTTAAGATTGAGATAAATAACGAACCTATAACAGCTCTATTAGATTCAGGCAGTGTTTGTTCCATTATTTCGGCTGAATGGTACTCCAAATTGAAATCTGTTTGTAAACTACCTGTTTATGACTCTTCTCCTGTTAAATATGTTTCGGCTAATACATCTCCATTAGAAATTCTAGGTTCTTTACTGGTCAAAATTCGTATTTTTAAGTTTACATGGAAAATCAAACTGTTTGTGGCTAAGCACTTGTCTTGCCCCATCATACTGGGAGCGGACTTTATTTCTCACACTGGTCTTGTGCTCGATCTCCAGTCTAGGTCGTGCACATTCAAATTTGCTTCTAGTTGTAAAATCCCACTATTAACGTGTAATTCTGTGTCATGTTTCTCTATTTCGCCTACCCAGGATGAGATGTTGTTAGACCTTAGACATCTACCTGAGGAGCAGGCTAATAGTATTCGTAAATTATGTCAGTCATTTCCAGAGGTATTCACTGATACTCTTGGTGTTACTGATCTTATTGAATACAAAATTGAGGTTACGGATTCGATTCCTGTCCGTTTTCCACCTTATAGGCTATCTCCACCTAAAATGAAGGCTCTGAAAGAAATCATCGATCAGATGTTGAAGGATGGTATTATTAGGCCCTCTAAGTCGGCGTATTCATCGCCTATTTTTCTAGTCCCGAAACCCCAAGGAGGCTTCAGGCCTGTCATTGATTACAGGGCTCTCAATCGGAAGGTGGTGTTGCAATCTGTGCCCCTTCCTGACCTTCATTCTTGTTTTTCATGGTTTCGTAAGGCCAAGTTCTTCACTATCTTGGACTTGAATCAGGCCTATAATCAAATTCCCCTTGCCGAAGAGTCTAAACACCTTACAGCGTTTGCCACGGACTGGAATTTATACGAATACAACCGCGTGCCTTTCGGGCTCCCCACGGGGGCAGCTGTGCTCACTAGGCTACTAGATAGGGTCTTCTCCGACATCAAATTTGAATACTTATATCACTACTTGGATGATGTCGTCGTGTTTTCGGAGACCTTCGAAGAACATCTAGATCATCTGCGAGAAGTTCTGAATCGCCTTCGTAAGGCTGGGTTAACTGTTAAGTTGTCCAAGGTTGCCTTTGCTAAGCCCTCTATGTCTTTCCTAGGGCATATTGTGTCACCTGATGGTGTAGCAGTCGATCATTCTAGAACACAGGCCATCCGTGATTTTAAACCTCCCAAGGACATTAAAGGCATCGCCAGGTTTATTGGTATGGTGAATTTCTTCAGAAAGTTCATTCCTAACTTTGCTAATAGAGCGGCGCCCTTAAACCTTCTTCGTAGGAAAGGCATCAAATTCGAGTGGGGACCTTCTCAACAAGCCGCTTTTGAAGATCTGAAATTAGCTCTCTGTAATGCCCCTGTCCTTGCTATGCCTGATTTCTCAAAGAAATTCATCGTCCAAACGGACGCGTCGTCGTCAGCTGTAGCTGCAGTCCTTCTTCAAGAGACTGAACTAGGGAGGCGACCCATCGCCTATGCATCTAGGACTTTGTCGGCTCAAGAAGCCAAGTATTCCATCTATGAGCTCGAAGGTTTGGCAGTCTTATTCGCTTTAGAGAAGTTCCGTCTCTATCTGGAACATGTCAAATTCGACCTGGAAACAGATAATCAAGCCTTAAGCTGGGTCTTAGGTAGGCCGCGTCGTACTGGTCGTATAGCCCGTTGGGCCATTCGTATTTCTGCCTTCCAATTCGATGTCAGGCATATCAGAGGTACTGAAAATGTTGTTGCTGATGGACTCAGCCGTATGTTTTCAAATGAGGTCGAGACCCACGAACCGGTCGACAGTTCATCTCCTTCCGAGTCCATACTATCCGAGGTTAATGCCATCCTAACAGATGCTCCCATGCTTTTTAGAGATATTGAGAAATACCAACGTGAAGATCCGACGCTGGCTCCGATAATGGAAACCCTTTCTTCTGGGGAACAGGTTGTCCCTTATGTTCTGAGGAATGGTGTTCTATGTTGCCCATCGAGGCATGATAAGATGATGAAAGTTGTCGTTCCAGCCGTTCTGGTACCTATGATCTTCAAGTATTATCATGAGACCCCATTAGGAGGGCATCTTGGAATCTTTAAAACCCGTGAAAAGATTCGTGAGATGTTCATCTGGAAAGGTATGGACGGTGAAATCCGTGAACTTGTAAAAGCTTGTAAATCATGTTTGCTGAGTAAACCCACCATGTCCACCAAGGTAGGCCTTTTGTCTTCGCATCAAGCGTCGCGCCCCATGGAACGCCTGTATATTGATTATGTAGGACCCTTCCCCCAGTCAAAGGGTAATGCCAACAAGTTCATCTTTGTATGTGTAGATGGTTTTACCAGATTTTCTTGGTTATTTCCGACTAAGCGGGCTACCGCTCAGTCCACCATTACCTGTCTAAATTCCATTTTTGCTTCTTTTGGTCCGTGCCAATATATTGTATCTGATAATGCTAAGGCGTTCACATCAAATCTTTTTCGTAAATTCTGTTTTGACTTGTCCATCTCTCATGTAACTACTTCTGCTTATTACCCTCAACCATCTCTGGCTGAACGGGTTAACCGTAATCTCAGGTCTGCACTTATTGCCTATCATCATGAAGATCATTCCAGGTGGGACACGTCCCTGCATTGGATAGCTTTTGCTTTGAATTCGGCGGTTCATGAATCTCACAAGTTTACTCCAGCTTCTTTGATGTTCAAGTTTGTTCCCAACTCGCCGCTCTCTAACCTCTGGTCTCTGAATGACATTCTACCCGAGACAATAGATCCGGATAACATTAAAGATCTTTGGAAGAAGGCTAAAGCCAATCTTAAAGTGTCTCATGAAAAGGTTAGGGAAAGGTATGATCGTGGACGGAGATCCACCCCTTTGAAGGTAGGTGACCAGGTTATGGTCAAAAATTTTGTTCCCGCGGGCAAGCTTGCCCCCAGATTCCATGGGCCATGCATCATTCTCGATTTTCTCACACCGGTTACATTGTTAGTAAGCAATCCAGCCACCGAGAGGATATTTAGGGTTCACCTGTCCCAGGTGAAACCGGTGTAAATTTTGGGTCAACTTGCTTCATATAATTTGATAGGAATATGATTGTTATATTTTTTTTTGAGTTCCACTTTTAAGGCATTCTGCTCCTTCTATTTTATTTTATATGTAAGCATTTCTTGTAAACCTCCCCCGATTGTTAAACTGCCATCCTGTCCTTGTCATGGCCATTACCACGCTCCCGTCTCCTGCTCCACTATACACAGTGGCTGGCTTAGATGAAATGCCATGGATATCTGCACGCCGCTGACCCCTCAACCTCCTCACCAAGCCTGTGCCCTCAAAAAAAGATGATGGTCCAACACAATTTTGCCGCCGAGCTTTTATGTTTCAGTGCCCCCGCAGCCGCGCAGCGCCGTGCAGCAACTGGGGAGGGGGATGGGCCCCCTCCTCTCCAGCGAGGACGACATGTGTACGGCGAGCCGGAGCTCTCCTCCCGGCCAAGGCTGATGTGCGGCGCACGACCTGCTACTGGCCCGCAGCCTGTATATGTTCACCGCGGGCGCGGCGTATTTCAACACCTCTGCTCCCCTCATAGTGCGGGCGAGCGGTATCTCAGGGTACTTGAGGGGTCCGAGCGGCCTCCTTTGGACGCAAGCTGCAACGGCCGGTCTGGCCATCCAACTTAATCTACATCAACTACATGGACAGTCACCATAAGCAATAATTACACTTGGGAATTCAACAACAATATTTGGTGGACATTGCAAAATTTTCTTCACTTTTAAGTAGTAAAAGTTTATCTTCAGAAATTCAAATTCTACAAACATAAAGACTTTCATTCACCTGCAACAACAACATTTTGAAACTGAATTAAGAAATCTTGTAAATGCTCCTGCTATCTATCTTCATATCAACATCATTACTTGGACTTTGTTTCAAACTGATCTCATGCGTCACCCCTGGAGGAACTTTTGGGGGGGGGGGGGGGAGGTCTGTACCGGGCGGTACACCTCTACACCGTTTATTTAAAAGTTGCGCCAGTTGAAACTCCTCTTCTGGAGGAAGGTTGAACTTTATCTACTCTATTAATTCTCTACTTTCTCAGAAGATGTCACCACGTGGAAAATTTTGAGTTTTTGAACTGTGTCACTTTTGATGTGTTTTTGTTTAGCTTGAAGTAAGAAGTGTGAACTTTCTCTTCTAGAGGACACTACTGAAGATCAACAATAGTGCAACCTAGTGCGGAGTCAAAGAACTATTTTGTTGAAGAAATTTTTATTTCAAATGTTTGTTCTTTGCTAAATTTCTTTCTGTTATTGTTTAAGTTGGCTGTATACCCCTCTCTTTCCCCTTGTTGTGCATGTAGCCAATCCCGAATTTCTTAAATTAATTTCTATCCAATCAGAGGTATCTTCCCCCAACTTGAATCGATTGCCAATAAAATAATTGTGGGCGGGTGTTTTCATTCCCCTAACGCCTAGAACCTTCCACGAGAGGTTATAAACTGCTGATTTTTGGGTCTCCGGGCCACTTCTGTTCCATCTTTCAGTGTATTAAGTACATCGCAGGAGGCGGGTAGCGCCTCTTTCTTCTGCAGCGGTCAACAATAAGGTAATGGCCGATTAATAAATTCTTTCTTTTCTTGCTCAGCAGTTTAACTCTCGGGGCGGGTGCGAAGCGTTTTACCATGTAACCTTTTCCTAAAATGTAACTACTCTTTTCTTCGATTCTCTTGTAAAGCTACATTCTGGGATAGAGAGTGCCCACCCTCTCGAGCTCCCACTCATATTGTTTTGAGGTGAACTTATTTTCCTCAACCTATTCTTCGATAATGTAAAACAAATTGTTCTTTTCTAAGTCACCTCTGTAGTATGGGATTAGCCCTTGCATCAGTGGCCTAAGAGCCAAAGTAGGTCTTAAAATCAAAGTGTATTAGGAGTGCAAGTTCGCCTCCTCTCAAATTGTTTTAGAGGTCATTTAATTAACCTGCTTTTCATTTAATAGACCTCAGTAGATTGGGTATTTTACCCCTGGGTTTATGTCCGTTGACGGACAACTTGAAAGTGGAGTTTGGTGTGGCCTGGGAAAGGCTTAAATGAAAGAGCGAGTGGCTCTTTTGGAAACGGAGTGTTGTGTGCCTCGAGGAGGCTTTACTGTGTAATTTGGAGCAAGTGCTCCAGGGTTTGATTGGGGTCTTCTGCCCCTTTGTTAAAATTTGTATATCGGAAAGTTGGGCTAGTTGCTCAAAAATTGTGAACTCAGGGCTCGAAGCCCAAACTCTGTAACCCCTGCAATTGTACATTTCAAATTGTGTTTCGGCTACTAAGTACCTGTTCTTTGTTATTACTTAATATTGAAAAGAAAATATAACCTTGTTAAATTTTACGTTAACTTTGATTCCGTAGTTTGAGACCCATTCACGCCCGCACCTTCTTACACCTCTACCTACCATCAAAACGCGGTAACAATTATTATTATTATTATTATTATTATTATTATTATTATTATTATTATTATTATTATTATTATTATTATTATTATTATTGTAACGGAAGAATTCCTCAACATTAGACGTGGCAACACTTATAATATCAGGCTACAAAAATTCGAAATCAGATACGAATTGCTGAGGTATCATTTGATTTGAAATGGGCAGGACGTGAAGAACAAAGTCATTCGACGGGTCTCAGTTTAATACGCAAGGCTAAGGTTTGTTTTAAAAAGTGGCAGTTTTCAGTCATTTGATATAGTTTGGAATTTAATAACTACGATAAATTCACTTAACAAAATGTTCCTAATCATACGGTAAATGACGTGATGTCACTCTTGAGTCGGACAACTTTGTCATGAAAATCCAGCGGGACAATCCCTCACTTGTCGCCGCCAGTATTTTTTTTTAATTTCTGTTTTCAGCCATTTATTTATTGTGTTCGCTTTCTTCCAGAAGATTTTCATTTCTCATGTGTAATTCTTACTGTTGTTGTTACAGGTCATCAGAACACCTTCATTAAGAAGCCTTTTAAATACGTGAGTATAGAAACTAACAACTTGTTCTATTGCACTAAAGCTCAGATATGAACCTCAGATACTCGGACGATATATATCCGCAGTCCTAAAGAGGAGTTAGATTTACTCTCTTAATTACAAATATAGTAGTAATCTCGTGTTGAAGATATATTCATGTGATCCAAAAAATATAATTCTAGATTACATGATGCACGATACACTATAGCAATATGAAGCTTTGAGTTGATGGCATTGAGTATAATGAAGTTTACGAGATTTCTCTATAAATGCTTGTGTCATTTTTTGATTCGCTGATGTATACGGATTCAAACAATGAACAATAATATATGAATTATTATTTCTGTATGCCCTGTCTTTGAGCCTATTGAACTGGATGTCGAATCGTGAACGCTTCGAATGCATGATACGAACACAGGGCCATCTATTATCAGTAAATCACATATTATTGGAGAATCCATTGCCACGTGTGTGTGTGTGTGTGTGTGTGTGTGTGTGTGTGTGTGGTTTGATTACGCGCGGACATGTCTTTTGAATAGGAGCTGTCATCCACTTTGATGTGGGCGAAGCTGATAACAGGTCGGCATCCGACAGCAAAGTAAATGAACAAACGTGAGTATTGCTGGTCAGTCGCTGTATGTGCTTCATGAGAATGCTAAATTCCTGCGTGTTGCCATATTGACATAAATCTTCAGGATGGTCGGAAACAACACGAAGCGTGTATTTGAGTGTTAGAGAGGGTTGTTCATACTGATAAATAATTTGAAACAAATACTTCGATATCCTGTACCGTTGTATCACCTTTTATCAGGTGCTGAATTTAGCAAATCAGATCACTTTACGGACAAATTCAAGTGGGATTTGCGAGGCGGCGTTGCTAAATTTGTACATGGCTTAAGACCGGTTTGAAATCACCAGTCGAAGAAGAAAACTGCGCAAGGGGAATACAGACCTCGGAACTGACGGGATCGCGCCGCAACAAGTTCGCTACGATGTCACTTTCTGGAGAAAATATTACACTTTTTATTTCATTTTCGCCTTTCCTATTCCATTGCCGCCATAAGACCTTCTTCTATCGATGCGACGTAAAGTCAATTGCAAAAAAAAAAAAAAAATCCTGTAGTGGCAGTGCTTTAGGGGAAAAATCTACCTCCACTGATGTACATGCCTGTCTTTCGATTTTAATTTTAACGGTTTAAAAGGCCCAACGAACTGAAATACTTTCTAAATTAATGTAATTAAACTGTGGCGCCTTTATAGAACTCAAATGTTCATATGAGTAGTTATTTGCAAGATACTGTGTTTAGCTTTCACCTGTGAGTTGTTGTTCTTCAAGTCTACTTACTACGGAATGTCTGTGTGAAGATACGAGGAAAATTACAATATACACTTTAAATGACGTCCGCCTCCGTGCTCTAGTGTGATTAGTTTCCACTCCCGGAGGCCCGCGTCGATTCGTGGCTCTCCCACAAAATTAGAAAAGTGGTACGAGGGAACGGGGTTCAACTGTGTAGACGGGGGTTCGATTCCTACCTCAGAAATCCGTCGTTTCCCATACCTTCACAAGGCTCCTGTTTAGCATAGCATGAGAGGCAGCCTGGGTGAGGTACTGGTCCTCCTTCCCTGTTGTATCCCCGACCCAAAATCTCACGCTCCAGGACACTGCCCCTGAGGCGGTAGAGGTGAGATCTCTCGCCGAGTCCGAGAAAAAGAAACAACCCTGGACGATAAACGGAATAAGAAAGAAAGAAAGAAAAAAAGAAAGAAAGAACATTTTAAATGACCAGGAAAACGCATTGCATACATATTTCTTTTTTCCTATTTTCAACAGTAGTGGTATACTTGATAACCCAAACTTCCTTGCAAAATGCATTTTAATATGAAGATCTAATATGCAAGTGTGACAATAATTTTATTACCAACATTCGAATTCTCTGTTTCGTAAGAAACTGCTATTGTGGGAACATCTAAAGTAATTTCCGCGGCCGCGCTACAAACTGTTGCATGTTATAATTAAAAATGAAAAATATATCTGAAAAATAGAAATTAGAAATTTAAAATGATAGTAATAGTTATAAGTAGTCCGGCTCTGTGGCTGAATGGCAGCATACTGGCCTTCGATCCAGAGGGTCGCGGGTTCGATTCTCGGCCGCACCGAGCATTTTTAACTGCATGTAGTTAACTTCCTGGGGTGAGGACTAGATGTCTGCATTCGTCTTAATACACCTCTGTTCATTTATACGCAGTCACCACAGAAACACGCAGTAGTGAATACATCTCTCCACATAAGATATGCGTTAGGAAGGGCATCCGGCCGTAAAACTGGACCAAATTAACACCCAGTGCAGATTCCCATAAATTGGAGAAAAGGCCAGTAATAAGACGAGTGTTAATTATAGGTAGTACATTAGCTTGACAGTTTACTGAACAGAGCGCATGCGCTGGGTTATTGATTTTCCGTGAGTGGATCAGTGACCTTGACAATGTCATATGTTTTCAAATACAAATTTTATATTCAAATTGTTTGTTGCACAGTTGGTGAAGTGAATTTTCGGGAATGTGCCCTGTGTTTGTGGAATATTGAAGTAGAAGGTGCATTGATATTAATATGTGTGTCCGACATGTTTGATTCTGGAAACAAGTGCGAAATTAGTGCGTTGAGAGCAGGTGCGATGCTATCCTTACCTAACTGGTCGAACACTTGTATCATAATGCATATCTGAACTCTGATTAGGGGAGAACCTGTATCATAATGAAACTTGAACTATAATGAGCCTTATTGAGATTCAGTTTTCTGACATATATATTTCGGCATCGTCGAGCATGAACATAGTTTTCGTGGTCGCTAAGATGAATCGTGACATTCTGTGTGCTGTTTAAGTGCAAGTTCAGCCTTTTTTTTTCCAACGGTTTTACGTCACACTGACACATCGAAGGTTTCAGCTGACGTAAGGGCGGGAAAGGGCTAGGACTGGAAAGGTATCGTCCGTGGCCCTAATCAATGTAAAGGCCAAGCATTAAGTTCATCCTCCGTCGGTACCGGGGTTGAAAAGGGTTGAAAAAGAAAACATCTAAAATTACCGAGGTTAGTGTTGAATTCGCTGTTTTCGGGATCGCTGGGCTAATTGGTGAAAGTTCCAGTGGCAGTTGGAATCGTGTACGTCAGATGTACAGTGCGACGCGTGAATTCATCCGGTTGTAACTTACTTTTATGTTTATTTGAAAGGATCAACTACTTCCCAAACAATCTGAGCTGCCGCAAGGACAAAGTCTAATCTGAAACTAAAAGTAAACACACAAAAAAAAAACTCAAATTCTACAAAAAAGCAACTAGCAAAAATAAATCAACTTCACAACGAAAAGATATACAAAAATGCACTTCAAACAGGTAATACAAATCTTAAAGGTAAACATTCAAAAGTGTACCTGCATAGACCCGGGTACTACAGCTAGTAATTAATTAAACAGTGAATATAATGGGCCAGAAATTGCTATTTCAGCACTGCTCAACCTATAAGTAACACTTAGGCTGGCCAACTGTTGAAGGAAGTCTTTTTTGCTAGTAGCTTTACGTCGCACGGACACAGATAGGTCTTATGACGACGATGGTATAGGAAAGGCCTAGGAGTTGCAATGAAGCGACCGTGGTCTTAATTAAGGTACAGCCCCAGCATTTGCCTGGTGTGAAAATGGGAAACCACGAAAAATCATCTTCAGGGCTGCCGACAGTGGGATTCGAACCCACTACCTCCCGGACGCAAGCTGACAGCCGCGCGCCCCTAACCGCACGGCCAACTCGCCCGGTTGTCGAAGGAGGGAATGAGAGATAAGACAGTCAAAAATGGGGACATTTCACTATTTTGTAGCTGTAATTTTAAAACGACAAACATCGTTTAACATTTCCAAAGCATTGTGCTGCCAGTTTCCCTCCTTTTATGACCAAATTTACAAAAGTTTTCGAAATGCCTCGTGGACGTTACTTAGATCAGGACATAAGTATGGCGTGTTGGTCTCCTACTTTGCATTATATGCACATGAGTGTTTAGTGTTTATTTTTCCCTTTTGCCTTCTTGGGTTTAAATGGTGGCTTTTTTTTTTTGTGACGAAGTAGAAGTGCAGTAATCACTATTCGACGCCGAATCCATTTCAAAAACCACAAAAAAAAGAGAAATACTAGTTAATACAACACGTCTATGTTGATGCGCTTCGTGCTACAGGATGGCTACACACGTCATGCCACGGACTGACGGTAACTCGGAAGTCGGAAGGTACATCCGGAACGCTTCTCCAAAGATGCTATAACCTACTTCTTTACACTTTCAAAGAGAATACTGTTGGCAACGATTGCGCATTGTTTAGTTGAAGCTAGATAACAGGAAAGTTGCGTATTGTGAACAGACGTATCGATGACAATCACACGAAAATTCGTTCAGATAGAAAACGAACCAGTTGTGGGACAAATGATGTCCCGCGCGGGACATTTAAAAAATACCTTAAAATGCGGGACGGTTGGTCACCCTGAGCGCACTCGACGTGCTCTAAATGTCTTAATACCGAGCTCGATAGCTGCAGTCGCTTAATTGCGGCCAGTATCCAGTATTCGGGAGATAGTAGGTTCGAACCCCACTATCGGCAGCCCTAAAAATGGTTTTCCGTGGTTTCCCATTTTCACACCAGGCAAATGCTGGGGCTGTACCTTAATTAAGGCCACGGCCAATTCCTTCCCACTCCTAGCCCTATCCTGTCCCATCGTCGCCATAAGACCTATCTGAGTCGGTGCGACGTAAAGCAACTAGCAAAATAAAAAAAAAATGTCTTACTGAACACAGTAGCAGCGATTTTGTGGAGAAAACATTACATATTTATTCCGTTTTAGCCGCTGAAACTAGGTATCATAGGAATTATTGAAAAACTATTTGTAGAACCCCTGTTGTCTTTTCAGCTAATTATTTATTTTATTTTCTTCGATTATTACAAAAATTATTAGCAGAAATATGCACAAAATGTCGTTCGTCGCGGCTAACCGATTCGTATAGCGTCACTGCAAGTAGTGAAGACTTTGCATGTGCTGTGAGGAAGGGTAGCAGGGGTATACTATTTTGCCAAGGTCATAGACACTGAGGTATGATTCACCCTCTTGCCGCGCGCGATAGTCAGTTTGGCAGTCTCTTTCAGTGTCTGTTAGTTTCCTAGTGTGTAGTCAAGTGAAAAACGAATGAAAATCCACAGCCTGTTTCCAGTCATTCGACCGGGTCAAGAATGGAATGAATGAAGCCCCATCTAGCGGCGAAGATAGGAATTGTGCCGGCTGCCGAAGCCTGTCGCACTCCTCTGGGGCAATTACTAAATGAATGAAAGATGAAATGTTATAATATTGGAGAGTGTCGCTGGAATGAAATATGACAGGGGAAACCGGAGTGCCCGGAGAAAAACTTGTCCCGCCTCCGCTTTGTCCAGCACAAATCTCACATGGAGTGACCGGGATTTGAACTGCAGAACCCAGCGGTAAGAGGCTGGCGCGCTGCCGCGTGAGCCACGGAGGCTACTGTAGTCACATACTAAATGATTTTTAATTGTATAAACACACCGTATTCTATTTAATTGTAATCCATGTGTAATTATTGTTACTTTGGTGAACGTTTAATTCTATTTTATTGAATCAAAACCTCAAAAAAATTACCGCACTTAAGTTGGTAAACTGGATACTTTTCGTTTTCTGTACATGTTTTTCCCTGGCCCCCAGTTGTAATTCCCAATCGCCGCTACTGACTGAATACAACTCATACCCAGCAGCTTCCGTTCTCTCATTACAAAATAAATAAATAAATAAATAAATAAATAAATAAATAAATAAATAAATAAATAAATAAATAAATAAATAAATAAAAGACCACTGCGAAGTGTAGAAGCTACATTTTGTTCTACTCTGACTCAAAAGAAAGATACAAAGATAATGTATCCATCAGTAATAGCAACAGGTGGATACATTATGTATCAATCACTCAATCAATAGATCAATATATATTGCTTCACGCTGGTTGCAAGTACAGAAGACAGGCAGCTCGCAGAAGTCACGTGAGAGCAATCGGAGAGTGGATACTGTGAATGATATCGAAAATGTGTCTGTGTCTCGGAATCGCTTTCTTTATAAATTGCTTATTTCTTCTGACACGTTATTAAGCTTGCTGTGGATGAGTGGGTGGAGAGATACTGTGAGGTGCAATCATTCATATAGTTCTCCTTGATCCTCCACTGGAAAAAGCTATTTCATAAGATGTGCTCCTTGGGAAAGTAATGCACTAAGAATGTTACAAAAACTCAATGTATCTTCCAGTCCTGTGATCTTATAACACCTGGCATATCCACTGAGACGTCTGTTGTAGAGAAGCTAATCTGCCAAGTTTCCTAGATATAGAATGATAATGTTTCTGACTACATCTCCTGATCATCTCTAGGAATAAATAGGAAGGGAATAAAATCAGCTGAAGGTCATGAATAATAATAATAATAATAATACTAATAATAATAATAATAATAATAATAATAATAATAATAATAATAATAATAATAATGTCCGCCTTTGTGGTGTAGTGGTTAGTGTGATTAGCTGTAACCCCCGGGGGCCCGAGTTCAATTCTCGGCTTTGCCACGAAATTTGAAAAGAGGTACGAGGGCTGGAACGGGGTCCACTTAGCGTTGGGAGGTCAACTGAGTAGATGGGAGTTCGATTCTCACCTCAACCATCCTCGAAGTGGTTTTCCGTAGTTTCCCACTTCTTTTCCGGGCAAATGCCGGGATGGTACGTAACTTAAGGCCATGGCCACTTCCTTCCCTTTTCCTTGGCCATTCGTTACAATCTTCCAATCTTTCTACAATGCCCCTGTTCAGCATAGCATGTGAGGCCACCTGGGCGAGGTACTGGTCCTCCTTCCCAGTTGTATCTCCAGAACCCGAAGTCTCACGCTTCACGACCCTGGAGAGAAACGGATTAAGAAATAATAATACCTAATAATAATAACAATAATAATAATACTAGCCGCGATCCGTGGCTCAGACGCTACAGCGCTCTCGTTCTGAAGCCCTATTTGGCGAGTTAGATCCTGGCTCAGTCGAATGGCGGTTGAAGATGCTCAAATAGGTATGCCTTACGTCGGCAGATTTACCGGCACGAAGAAAGAGCTCCTGCGGTTCAAACTCTTAACACCTCGGCGTCTCTCAAATCCTCCCAAGAAACAATGTGGTAGTAATTTTTGGTGTAGGCTGAGCTTCTCTGAATGGAAATAATCTTTCTAAATCTTTCGACTTTTTTGACGGGGGTTGGATCCACGCCCGTTCAGGTAAATCGAGCACTCTTTTACTGCCACAGCTAGGCAGCTACTTCAGTTACGCTATGCCATATGTTCTATAACATTTGTTGGGATGGTAGCTGCCTCGGTGGATCAGCGGTAGAGTGTCGGCCTCCGGATCTCAAGATAGCGGGCTCAAACCCGGCAGAGGTAGTCGGATTTTTGAAGGGCGGAAAAAAGTCCATTCGACACCCCATGTCGTACGATGTCGGCATGTAAAAGATCTCTGGTGACACATTTGGTGTTTACCCGACAAAATTAATTAAATCTCAGCCATAGATGCCCAAGAGAGTTTCGGTTTACTCGGCCTGCCATCTAGTGGGGGCCTGGAGTAAAACGGAACGTCGAAATTGACGAGCAGACAGCCAGATGGCGTCAAATTGAAATGTCTGCACACGGTAGCTGAGGCCATATTATTATTATTATTATTATTATTATTATTATTATTATGTTGGGATGGTCGGATGTGTCTCTAAAACATTTGAAAATTTCATCCCATCCCAGCTAGTGGAAACACATACTGCGCCAATTTTTATATTTAGATTCTAGAGAATCATTGTCCGACTCGTTGGCTGAACGGTCAGCGTACTGGCCTTCGGTTCAGAGGGTCCCGGGTTCGATTCCCGGCCGGGTCGGGGATTTTAACCTTAATTGGTTAATTCCAATGGCACGGGGGCTGGGTGTGTGTGCTGTCTTCATCATCATTTCATCCTCATCACGACGCGCAGGTCACCTACGGGTGTCAAATAGAAAGTCCTGCACCTGGCGAGCCGAACCCGTCTGGGATATCCCGGCACTAAAAGCCATACGACATTTCATTTCAGAGAATCATTATAAATCGTCCGTGGGGTGTAAGCGTCTGAGATCATTTGGTGAAGATGTGATCGATTTCTCTGCGGACGCCTATATAAGGTTACTCTCTAGACAATGGACCGCTACATCAATGTGGAACTAATGAGGTCGCGCAAAAGTACCGCATAAATTGACGGAACATCTTGGGAGTTCGTTATAACTATAGGAGTGAGGATAATGTATGGGGCTCCATATCTAAGCTTTTTCCTACATACACAATTCCCAAAAGTAATATTGGTAAGAGAAAATTCACTGTCTGAGGTGGGTAGGGGCGGTGGACGCACCCATGTTATAGCCGACTGCAGTAAGGGATGACTGAAAGATATTGCACTCAGAGCTCTCAAACTTGGGAGGTGGTGATGATTATGGAACGGTGGCTAGGGGATCTCTATTCAAGTCTCTCATCTCTCTTGGTCAACCGACGTTCTCTTCCGAACCTGACGAAATTCATTTTGTGAGACCTAGATTTTCTCATTTTTACGCTCGTCGTGACCAGTTTCTTTCTTTTACCAATATGTTGTCCACCGCCGTAGAGTAACGGTTAGCAATATTAGCTGCGCGGGTTCGATTCTTGGTACTGCCAGGAGTTTATGAATGGCAGGAGGGCTGGCGTGTGGTTGAAATGGTACATGCAGCTCACCTCCAATGCGGGTGTGCCTGAAAAGAGCTGCACCACCTCAGGATTAAAACACGAGTTTACTTGCTCGGCTCCATGTCTAAATGGTTAGCATACTGGCCTTTTGTTCAAGGGCTCTCGAGTTCGATTTTCGGTCAGATCGGAAATTTTAACTTTCATTAGTTAATTCCTATGGTTTGGGGGCTGGATGTTTGTGGCCTCTTCAGCATTAGATTTCACATCAGACGCGCAGGTCGCCCATACGGCGTCAAATTGAAAGACCTGCACCAGGCCTCCTCGGAGGCCACACTCCATTATTATTACCAATACTTTCATTCTTTGAAGGGCTGAGTATTTTCATTTTTATGGTTAAAATGTAATTTTATCTAATTGTACTTCCCCTTAAAGCAATAATTGACATACCACCATCTCAATCATGAAATCGTCTCTTGCTCCTGTCCAAGGAGATCGAAGTTCATATCCCATAGCTTAGATCACGATATAATCCACGTAAAAGTACAAACTTGTTTGTTTTTCCCCTAAATATGCCGACTATTTCCAGTAATTTCACATCCCAAAATTGTGAATGACCATAGAACTTCTTCGTTAAAGGCTTATGCTGTATCTACGAACGGGTGATTTAACTCACCGTGTGGATTGAAAGGTTTTATAATTCCACTACATTATCTTAAGGATTTTGTACTTCTGTGTTTTGACCTTAGTGAAGTGTAGAAAGGATCGTACGAAGATCAAGCAGAAAGTAGCTGCTAAATATTACATCGTACGGAATTGACTGGGACAGCTTGAGGTGCACATCCGGATTCAGTGAAGACATCTGCCCTTGCGCTGTGCTATTCTGCATCCGAGTACGCATGCCCAGTATGGCATAAATCCTGCCATGCCAAAACTCTGAATATGGCATTAATTAATCGCAGGCCGATTCCTTCCCACTCCTAGGCCTTTCCTATCCCATCGTCGCCATAAGACCTATCTGTGTCGGTGCGACGTAAAGCAAATAGTAACAAAGAGAAATTACCCAAACAGATTTACATTCCCACGGAAAGAGAAAATATACTTCAATTATACCCGCAAATGTATCACTAATGACTTTAACAGTATTGCAGTGGCAATACGTATTTCTGGCAAAACCATGACTGTACCGTTCCAACGTGCCAAATTAACAGTAAATGTGTCCAACTCGTTGGCTGAACGATCAGCGTACTGGCCTTCGGTTCAGAGGCTCCCGGGTTCGATTCCCGGCCGGGTCGGGGATTTTAACCTTAATTGGTTAATTCCAATGGCAAGGGGGCTGGGTGTATGTGTTGTCTTCATCATCATTTCATCCCCATCATGACTCGCAGGTCGCCTACGGGAGTCAAATAAAAAGACCTGCACCTGGCGAGCCGTACCCGTCCTGGGATATCCCGGCACTAAAAGCCATACGACATTTCATTTCAACAGTAAATGTAAGACGTCGTATCGGCAAGTTGGGTCCCTAAACTGTATGGTTTGCGACACTGAATCGAACTTAACTGTTAGAAAAGTAACTATAAATCGCTACCTTCAGCATTAACAGAGGAGAAAGAGTAAGGTGTATGGGCTTACATGCTCAGAAGTATAGCAACCACCGTTTATTTTCTGTGGGCCCTTCCCACCATATTACCTCAGGCCTCAGTAGTAACACTGGCTCAACCACAAACACATTGCCGAAGTATACTTGCACCTTGCAATACGTCAATACGTACCCAAGGCCAATAGACAGTAATGGATGTTAAAATCTTAGCGTTAAATCGTAAATCGCCATTATGGCAAACCACATCACATTCGAGGGTTAAGGTATTAGTCCCAATTAATAATTGTTGTTAAATCTAAGACACTGAACGCTAGTTGAAACTTATAGCCTGAAACTGTCTTCACTAAACGCAAAAGGAAAACAATTCATACAGTAAAGGGTTAATGAATGGATGATGACAGTTGATCAACTTCCTCCTGGACAAACAAGAAATCGGATGTCTTGGAAGTCACTCAACAGACGCGTTCAGGTGTCACGAGGTGTAGAAAAAATCTGAAGAAATGGAGCTTCAATGTGGACTCCACTGTTTGTGAATGTAGAGGAGAGTAGACAACATGTGGTACATATCCACACAGTTGCACGTAGTCCAGGTAACACTTTACTCAAAATACACTTGGAGCGGCCAGCTTTTGGTCCATAGAAGTGTAATCTCGCGACCACGTAGTATAGTGTATGTGTATTTCAAAGAATTTTTATGTATGTATTATCCCCTTTATGTAATAAAGTATATCTTGCTTCTGACACGATATATGCACTACATTATACCGTACACTGCAATTCAGGTACACTTGTCCATGCTGCGTTGTACAGGTACGGTAAGATGACAACACTTGTCAATGGTTTGCCGTAGAATGGTTTGCTTGTTAAGAAGTGCTGGAGTGGTGACAAAGCAGGGCTTAATTAAGGAAAGTTCCAAATTTCAAATCCATAGGTGTTTTGACAGAAATATACATACATATTTCCAGAAAATGAATGTGACTTGATGGAATCTGATGATGATATTCATTTAAGAACGAAACGTGTCATTCTTTGTCTGATAGTGTGTATTTTTATTCCTTGCTTGATAATGTGTTGTTTTACATGTGTGTTATGAAATTGTGTGTTCAACGGACTGAAGATCTTTTAAGATACGTAGAATGGTTTGTGGAGTTTTGGATTCTAGTGAACGTTATTTTATTATTTTTTTCAATTGGCTTTACGTCGCACCAACAAAAATAGGTCTTATGGCGGCGATGGGATAGAAAAGAGTTAGGAGCGAGAAGGAAGCGTCCGTGGCCATGAAAAGGTACAGCCCCAGCATTCGCCGGGTGTGGAAATGGGAAACCACGGAAAACCATCTTCAGAGATGCTGACAATGGAGTTCGACACTTTTTTATTGTGACAACGGATACGTATATTCGAACATTAGTGTAAGTAAATCACTTGCTTACATTCGACCTTATAACTCAGGAATTAAAGATCTGTTCCCCACAGTTAAGGTACAGTTCGATTGGAAATGGGAGACATAAGAGAATTTATAAAACTTGGAAGGTCCCTGTGATGTACGAGGGAAAGTGGGAGAGGGGCGGAGCTTTAGAAGTGTAATTTCGTGGTCATGTAGTATAGTCTATGTTTTGATGTATACAGTTTGATTTTTAATTACTAAATCCGAAGTAAGAAAGTCTTAAGAAAGTGGTTAAACTATATTGACGTCTTATATTTACCTAACAGAATGGCAGGAAGCTTAAAGAGAATTATATTGTGAGAGGCTCAAAATTTGAAGTTGAATATATATGTAGAGAACTCTGATCCCAAGATGATGGTATCACAATGGTTGCCCTAGAGGCCTTAAATTGTTTTTATTATTACATTGAAGACACTGTTATCTCTTCCGGGCGATAGTTTTGTCAACAGGACACTTCAAATGAATCTTATTTAGCACATGTTACAATGGACAACCAGATATTGTTACAAAGTTTGAACAGTAAAACTTCACCTGTTGTTTATTAATAAATGACCTTTCCACTTCACATGAGGCCAGGGGACGGTATGTAAGAGAAGCTAGCTCTGCTGGAGTGAAACTTGGTGGTGGTGTTACGCCTTTCCCTTCGAGAACAGCAGCAATGGCCAAAGCATCCTTCCAGTAGGGATTCCTCTGCATTATACTGTAAAATGTGTCACTGATCTCATCTTCTATGGCTGCGTTGAGGTTAGCAATGGTCGCCTCCACCTCACGAGCAATCCCTGCAGTCTTCACAAGACGTAATTCTCTTACATCCAGCTGCTTTATTTTGGAACGTTACTGTTTAAACTTGGATGAAATGTACGCGAGACCGTGAAAATCTTGCGGTTGGGTGGTGCATTTTGCAGTTTCAAAGGCTATCTCGCTCCAAGCAGAATCAAAGGGCGGAGATAACGCTCTTTTCCTTTAATCACATTTAAGTGCCTGTCCTTGGAAGCTACCTGCAAATAATGCCTGCTTTCAGCGGCTATCTAACAAAGTGGACCTAGGTGGAAAAATGTGATTTATAAACGTAATATTTGTTGTGTTAGGGACTTAACATGCATATTTCTTCAAAATAGACATTAGTGCAAGAAACAGGCATTTATTGGCACAATAAAACCCTTGTGTTTCCTTCAAAAATCGACTGAAACAGATTTTAGACTAATGAGCCAACAATTTTGAGTTAAGGATAGAAGTAGGCATACATGACGAAATCCTCGCCTTAGTGATTACACTGACCGAGTGAAGAGAGCGAGTGAAGCGCCGAGGCGAATTGCCAGGTGGTTGTGGTACTTATTCGGCTGAGCGGTTGGGGCACGTTTCTATCCACTGCCTCGCCCTAATCAATCTCTCGTTGCTTGGCCGAGCTCTGACTGTACTTATCACATTAGTCGAGCACTCGCCCCGGTAATCGGTAGGTGTACCTGGCCTGTCTGCGCCCTAGTCTAAAACTGCCGAGTTCAAACTCCCTCATCTTACGAGATGACGAGCAGTCAGGAGGTCTCGTCATCCTATTTATCAGGAATACTTACTTTTTATCGTGTATGAAAGTTAGTTTTTATCTGCTTTTAATTTTTTTTACTTCATGGTTAACTACATTTTATTCTATTGACTTTGTTTTAGTTTGTGTTTTTGTATTTTTATGTGTTATTTTAACTTATAATTTGAACGATATGTATGAATCCACTTTAACGCAATAATGCCTTATTCACCTTAATTTATTTTTATAAAAGGAAATAAAGCATTGGAAATTAGGTCACCTGATTACTTTAAATTCATAATCAGTTTTTAGAATAATTCGTTTGAAATTCTAGTCAGTGGATATATTTCAAAATTTTAATTATCATTATTCGTTCCACCTCGAACCATTAGGGGCAATGACCTAGAGGTTAGGCCCTTTTAAACAACAATCATCATCACCATCATCATCATAAGATTTCTTTTGCAAGTAGCTTTACGTCGCACCGACACAGATAGGTCTTATGGCGACGATGGGACAGGAAAGGGCTGGGAATGGGAAGGAAGCGGCCGTGGCCTTAATTAAGGTACAGCCCCAGCATTTGCCTGGTGTGAAAATGGGAAACCACGGGAAACCATTTTCAGGGCTGCCGACAGTGGGGTTCGAACCCACTATCTCCCGAATAATGCATACTGGCCGCACTTAAGCGACTGCAGCTATCCAGCTCGGTCATCATAAGATGTATGATGCCCGGGGAGTGATTCGTTTCCATGCTCTTCCTGGCTCCTTCCTTTGCTCATCTGGCTCAGTTGTGGAATGCTTGCTACTCTTCCATTTCTCCCCTGTTTGGTGTTCAAAAAGTATGGTTTCTCAGTTGTATTTCTTCTTAAAACAATAATCACCACCAACATTAGAAAGAAAAAGAAAAGAAAAAAATGGAGATATCACTGGACAACAATGTCCCAGAGAGTAGCAACTTGAAAATAGCTTTATTTATTTTTCTCTAGGTGTCAAAAACAGAGATTTTAACCGGTTTATAGAAAAAGAACAGTTGGTATAAAGGTTAAGGAATCGTTTGAAATGGAAGAGGAAATTAAACGGAGCGGACCCATTTAAAGTTCAGCGAATTTAATTATCTTGTGGTAGGAAGAAAATATCATCACCAATCCCTGAGGGTGGTAATAACAACGTGAGTTAGTTAAATGTTTAATTTGCTCGCAACACAAGACGCACTTCCTTGTCGACTTCAACCATTGATCTGCTGTGGTCCCTCGCGACGTGCCTACAGAACGCGTTGAATGTAAAATGGGAACGAGCTCTCTCCTGCCCTCAGGGACGGCTCCATTCATTGGAGAAGAGTACAGTCTCCTCCCCACCACAATACCTCTTTCCTCGTCAGAAGGTTCTTCTAGAAGAAATAAAAAGCCTCATTCATTGCAGAGACCTTGGAAGTTTCTCTCGAGATTCCGCACTACTGCTCGTCCTAAAGAAACTACTCAGTATTCTCCTTCCGAAGGCTTTAGACCACAGTTTGCTGCCTCTCAAATTAGATGTCTTCGTTTCGGAGGATTCGGTATTCTTTAATAGTCAAAGAAATCCACTACATTTAGTTATGTTCTTAAAATCTATCAAGGTAGCCTTTACACGGTAGCGTCTGTCGGGTTAATCAACTCAGACGTTACAGCGCTGGCCTTGTGGGCTCAAGTTAACGGGTTGGAGCATGGCTCAGTCCGGTGGTATTTGAAGATGCTCTTTGTCGGTAGCCAACGGCCGTAGCCGTGTTGAAACACCGGATCCCGTGAGATCTCCGAAGTTAAGCAACATTGGGCGTGGTCAGGAGTTGGATGGGTTGCCACGCGCTGTTGGTGGGGGGGGGGTAAAGGAACGGAGGAGCGGAAAGGAACTGGCCACCCTACCGCACGTAAACTCCGGCTCAGGAACACCTCTGGGGAGGTTCGGACCTGCCTTCGGGCAGAATAACCCTTACCTTACCTTTGTCGGTAGGTCTATTTACATGTGGAGGAACTCCTGCGGGACAATATTTCTGCACCTCAGCGTCTCCAGAAGCCAAAAACGTACCTAGTTTGTAAAATTTAAGAATAAAAAACAAAAGAACCACTGGCCAATAATTACACTGTTTAAAAATGACTTTCGATAGATATCTTGGCATCCAACAAGCGTTCTAAGACAAATGAAACATGTTAATTTAAAATATGCGAACTATTTGTCTGTACCACCCACCGCTCTTGAGTTATACGACTTCGACCATTTACATATGTTTAATATTGTATCAGCGAAAACAACTCGCAGACAAAAGTTTCACCAGAGCATTGACTGCTACATGTAGAACTAATGAACATGTCTTTAGCTAAGAATAGTGCAAATGCACCACATGGCACATATTGGATTTTATTGTTACATTAGCCGCACACGCAGCAAAAGAGATTTCTTAAAGTTACGCAACCTGTGGACGCCATTATCTCGACTATCACTGACAATAAAAAATGAAAACGTTCGGCTTTGTATAAAAAATAACTTAAAGAATTGAAACAATTCTCAATGAACGCTGTTCCATAAAAATAAAACTTCGACATCTCTAAAACCTGACGTGGTAGAACAAAACGATTTTCAGATTTCAAATCAGCATAAAAATCTGCAGTAGATACAGTAAACATCATGTCAGATATCTACCCATTCTAATCGGTGTTAGTGACAAATGTATTTATTTATTTATTTATTTATTTATTTAGCGTATCCAAAATACAGGGAAACAACCTATTTCGGTCACATATATGACACGTAAACCTGATATAAGAATACTACTACTACTATTGCTACTACTACTATTGCTACTACTACTACTACTACTACTACTACTACTAATAATAATAATAATAATAATAAAAATGTCGCTTTTACGTCGTTCGTTCGTAATCTGTTTTCCCTCCAGGGTCGGTTTTTCCCTCGGACTCAGCGAGGGATCCCACCTCTACCGCCTCAAGGGCAGTGTCCTGGAGCTTCAGACTCTGAGTCTGGGGATACAACTGGGGAGGATGACCAGTACCTCGCCCAGGCGGCCTCACCTGCTATACTGAACAGGGGCCTTGTGGGGGGATGGGAAATTTGGAAGGGATAGACAAGGAAGAGGGAAGGAAGCGGCCGTGGCCTTAAGTTAGGTACCATCCCGGCATTTGCCTGGAGGAGAAGTGGAAAACCACGGAAAACCACTTCCAAGATGGCTGAGGAGGGAATCGAACCCCCCTCTACTCAGTTGACCTCCCGAGGCTGAGTGGACCCCGTTCCAGTTCTCGTACCACTGTTCAAATTTCGTGGCAGAGCCGGGAATCGAACCCGAGCCTCTGGGGGTGGCAGCTAATCACACTAACCACTACACCACAGAGGCGGACTTTTTACGTCGTACTAACTATATTTGTGTTTTCTTTGAGACTCCGTGTACCGGAGTTTTCTTCTACAGGAGTTCTTTTGCGTGGCAGTAGGTATACCGGCACGAGGCTGGCGTATTCGAGCAGCTTCAAATACCACTGAACTGAACCAGGCTGGAGCCTGTCAACTTGGAGTCAGAAGGCAAGCAATCTATCGTTTGAACCAGGTAGTGTCAACTCAGAGCGAAACAACTTCGGACCCAGTTTGCTCCCCGCTATTGAGGAACGAGAGCAGTTAAGCGAGCAAGGAGGGGAAGTGCATAGCGTAATACGTACTGAAGTTCAGTGGGATATACGTTCTCACACCAACACATCGTTCGGGATCTCTGGTGAGGAGTTTGAAGGCCGCTGGCAGCGCTGTTATCAACTTGAGCACGTCAAAACGGGGAGTGGTGATTCACGTTGGCACTGAGAACGTGTATGTAGAGTTTCGTGACATTAGCTGCAACGATACTGAAGTGGATTGACCCTTATTAGGAGGGCTACATAACGGCCCTTTCCGATGCTGAATATACCTCCTCGTAGCTATTCTGCAATCCAAGGAATGTGCAAGAAGCGTGATTTCTTGATATCAAATAACGGGATCAGTGCTGAAATGAATAAGAAAGACAAAGGCCGACTGGGCTTAATTATAGAGGGGAAAAATAGGGCCAATCCACGACCAGCCATCAGCCGTACACCAAGTGGTGAGGAAAATGAAGGCCCTTGTTCAGGTAGTAACCCTGTCCCCAAAAGGACTATCGCTTGTAAGTTTGAGTTGTCTGTCAGAGGTTTTAATACCCATTTACAACACAGATATCCCAGCATTGTACGGGAGTGTGAAAAATCAGGTATGCGTATATCAAGATAAAGCATCCCCGACAGATTCATTGCAGTCTAATGTGATTATGACCATAACCCCTGGTAGGGGAGAAAGTTCTCCTAAGTAAATTTTCGGTTTACTGCCTATAATCTCAGTCACCCTACCGCAACAATTTATTTTTTCAACTAATCATAAGGATATTGGAACATTATATTTAATTTTTGGTGCTTGAGCGGGTATAGTAGAAACATCCCTCAGCTTATTAATTAGAGCAGAAGTAGGACAACCAGGTTATCGGACATCCTCAGGAAATGGCCCATTTACAGCCGGAAAGTGCTTTGGGAGAACCACTTTGATTTACTAGTTTAGTGTGAACTAACGTTCTTACGAACTGCTATACTGATATTTAAAGTCGTTTTAATAATTTATTTGTGAACGAAAATGTCCCTTTCCAAACGTAGAAATGCCGACAGTGAGGCGCAGACCTCTCATTAATTGGTAAGTTTATTCCAAGTTTCAGAATATTGTTTACTTTTCTCAATTTTTTTTTTTTTTTGCGTGTCAGGTTATTGTTTGTATTGTCGAATAGCCATGTGAGAGGTTAATTGGAGATTGAAGAAGAGGCCACGTAGGTGTGTGGATGTAATTGTGTGTTAAGGAGGGACGGGGAGGTGGCGGGGTGTGTGTTAGAGAATAATGTGGCCCGCGGCCTGTTTAGGAGCCTGCCATTCGGCCAACCTGCAAATTAAATTGAGCACCACTGATCTAGAGAACCAGTGCTTCGGTCATTACGTGGCGTGCTCTCGAGTGTCTATGTATTGTATTTATGTATCCAATGAGAAGGTCATAAATATTGTCTGCACCCCCTGTAGGTGGGGGACGCAGATGAAGAATACACCCACGGTATCCCCTGCCTGTCGTAAGAGGCGACAAAAAGGGCCCAAGGGGCTCTCAAGTTGGGGGTGCGGATTGGCGACCACGGGGCCCTTAGCTGAGTCTTGATATTGCTTCCACTTACTTGTGCTAGGCTCCTCACTGTCGTCTATCCTGTACGACCTCCCTTGGTCAACTCTTGTTCTTTTCCAACCCCGACGGTATTAGAGTATTCGAGGCCTAGGGAACTTTCATTTTCACGCCCTTCGTGGCCCTTGCCTTTCTTCATCCGTCACTTCATCTTTACACGATATGGTATGATGAGAACAAGATATCTGTACACTGAGAACGTATTTACGAAGTTGTAAGTGACGATTCATTTTCCGTTTCCATTTGAAGCATGCGCCACGCCAGACGATCACCACCTCCTTTTGAACTACGAACTTCGGCGTATTGCATAGCTATAGCTTGGAGGGGCAATGGTGAGGGAATGGCGAATATGATCACAGTTTACTGTGTGATCAAGCCACTGCCTGCTCGATATGCATCCGATGGCTGCTTCATACCGAGCAGGCAATACCTCCTCTAAAAGTTCTTTTCAAAAATTCCCAAAAATAGCAGCACGTATCGCGTAGTCTGTGGATGGTCCGTGGCAGTGCACAGAGCTGTTGCCTCGGAGTGGTTAATTGACTAACCGCATGGCGCTGTTGACAGTCGCATGTGTAACATAATATTGCTTAATGAACCAAAGAGGCGACACCATATACGCTAACTGAGCTCCTGTTAACTTAGTGACCGACATCGATTTTTAAAATCTACTGTCAGTTCTGTGCGAGCACGGAAAGATTTTTAGCACGCGTCGCCACTGCCCTTGCTTATCAATCTTTACGAAGAACCGGTGCTCCAGCTAGTATTTATGAAATGCTATGAACAACTTACATGATAGAAATATTTATACGATTATTATATTCCACATGATCTACGCGAATTTAGTAATTATTATTCTTTTTAAAATACGCTTTACATACAGCACGTCAGCCAATACCCATAACTCTGCATAGAAGAAATTAAAAATGAAATTATTAACTCAATAACCATGTAATTAGTTATGAAATATGTTCAATAAATATTAATTAAGCCGACAGACCATCCGACGAATATCAAATCACATGTTAAAATGGTAAATTAATAAACACATTTCTATTGATGAATAATTATGGACAATATAAACATTCCCCCTTTCCGAGAGTTTATGAATGTTTCTAGAAAAATAAATTATCATCGTCGTAAACAATAAATAAATAAATAAATCATATTAGATTATTAGGAAAAGAAGACTGAAATTCTATGGACACTTCTTCAGAATGGATGGAAAGCGATTGACAAAACACATCTTTCAGATACTTGACAGCAGACCTAAAGTTTCTGACAAGTGGTTCGAAGAAGTCAGGAAGGACTTCATACAGGCTGGACTAAGGCGAGAGTACATCTCAAATCGAACACAGTACCGGTTAGAAATCAACAACTTCGAGGGGTTCCACGAAGAACTAAAG
The DNA here is from genome assembly GCF_040414725.1 of Anabrus simplex. NCBI lineage: Eukaryota > Metazoa > Arthropoda > Insecta > Orthoptera > Tettigoniidae > Anabrus > Anabrus simplex. The sequence goes on along the minus strand of NC_090268.1, from coordinate 99,249,108 downwards.
TAGAACGGTGGTTGGACGAGAGAAAGAGGGCAGGATGTCAAGCAAAGAGTGCAGCAAATCCCGGCTGGAACAAAAAAAAAAAAAAAAAACCTGAAAAAAGTTGTAACAGTTACTTAACGTGGGATTTATTGGCCGTAAACGGAAAATAATAATAATAATAATTGTTACGGAGCTTTCCGTGGTAGGTAGAGGTGAAAGAAGGTGCGGGTGTGAATAGGTCTCCAACTACTGAATTAAAGTTAAATGTAAAATTTAACAAGGTTATATTTTCTTTTAAAAAACAAAGAAATAACAAGCATGGCAGGTACAAAGTAGCAAGTCCAAAGGGTAGTTACAATATTTACAGGATTTTGGCTTCGCGCCCTGAATTCACAATGCTTGGGCAATCAGCTCAGTTTTACCCCAAACACAAGTTTCAACAGAGGGGCAGAAAACCCCATTCATGCCTAGGAGCCCTTGCTCCAAATTACACAGAAAAGCCTCCACGAGGCATACAACACTCAATTTTCAAAAACGAGCCACTCGCTCTCAATTTTAAGCCTCTCAAAGGCCACACCAAACTCCACCTTCAAGTTGTCCTCACTGGACATAGACACAGGGGTAAAATACCCAACCTACTGAGGTCTATTAAATGAAAAGGGGTAATTAAATGACCTCTAAAATAACAATTAGAGAGGAGGCGATCTGCACTCCTAATACACTTGTTTTTAAAACCTAATCTGGCTCTAGGCCACTAATGCAAGGGCTAATCCCATACTACAGAGGTGACTTTAGAAAATAACAATTTGTTTTACGTTAACGAAGAATAGGTTGAGAAAGTAAGTTCACCTCAAAACAATATGAATGGGAGCTTGAGAGGGTTAGCACTCTCTATCCCAATATGCAGCTTTAAAAGAGAATAGATGAAAAGAGTAGTTACATTTTAGGAAAAGGTTACATAGTAGAAACGCGTCGAACCCGCCCCGAGAGTTAAACTGCCGACCTAGCAAGAAAAGAAGTTATTAAGAGGCCATTACCTGGTGTTGAACAGCTGGAGAAGAAAGAGGCGCTTCCCGCCCCCTGCTATGTACTTTACACACTGAAAGATGGAACAGAAGTGGCCCAGAGACCCTAAAATCAGCAGTTTTTATACTCTCGCGGAAGGTTCTAGGCGTTAGGGGAATGAGAACACCCGCCCACAATCACTTTATTGGAGAATAAAGAGAAACCCCTACACAAGATGAAGAAGAAACACATTATTGGTGGAAAATTAATTTCAGAAATTCGGGATTGGCTAGATTTAAAACAAGGGGAAAGAAAGGGGTAATATTGCCAACTTAACCAATAACTGAAAGAAATTTAACAAAGAACAAACTTTTGAAATAAAATTTTCTCCAAAGAACAGTTATTTTTCTTCGCACTAGGGTGCACTATTGTAGTTCTTCAGTAGTGTCCTCTAGAAGAGAAAGTTCACACTTCTTACTTCAAGCAAAACAAAAACACATCAAAAATGACATAGTTCTAAAACTCCAAAATTTACAGGTAGTGACATCTTCTGAGAAAGTAGAAAATTAATACCGTCAATCAAGTTCAGACTTCCTCCAGCAGAGGAGTTTCAACTGGCGCACCTTTTGAATTAGCGGCGTGGAGGCGTACCGCCCGGTACAATAATAATAATAATAATAATAATAATAATAATAATAATAATAATAATAATAATAATAATAATAATAATAATAATAATAATAATTGTTAAGGGTTACCCGTGGAATGCAGAGGTGAAAGAAGGTGCGGGCTGGAATGGGTCTAACTACAAAGCTGAGATATTGATTAAAATTGCGCTAAAGGTTATAATTTCGAAATTAGTAAAACATAACAATTTTGACATAGAATTTGAACATTCAACAAATAACAACAAGTTAACAAATCAGGTACAAGATCAGGAAAGCCAAGATTTAGAGACATTTTAACGATCTGGGCTTCAAGCCCCACTTTTTACAATTCCTGAGCTCTCAGCTCACAACCACATATTTATCAAAGGGCAGAAAACCCCTAATAACCTGGAGTACTTGCTCCCACCTAGAACTGTCAGGCCTCCTAGAGGCACATATCCAAATACAAGAAAGAGCTGACCCGCTTTCAATTTTTCAAGCCTATCAAAGGCCACAACGGATTTTACTATTAACTGCCCTCAAGGCACACTTACAAAGAAACAGGGGTATCTTGTACCCAACCTAATGGGCCTTAGTAGAAAAATAATAGGTTAAATTAATGGCCCGCAACACCAAGTAGAATGGAGGCGTGTACTTGCACTGCTACATGAAATCTTTTAAAACCTAAGAGGCACTAGTCCGATGAACCAGGGGCTATTCCCAAACAATGGAGGTGACTCGTATAAGAAAAAATTAATACATTAAGGAAGAAAAAGTTACCAAAACGTAGTCACCTCGAGGCAAAAATGAAGGGGAGCTCGAGAGGGTAAAGCACTGTCTATCCCCGATTTACGGTTAAAGATATATGAAGTTTTACAAAAGTGACGGCAATTTACATGTTTGAAGATAGGTTACATAATGAAGGTTTCGGACCTTCCCCGAGGGTTAAACTGCTGAGCTAGCAAGAAAATAAAGATGTTAAACGGCCATTACCTTTGTGAAGAGCTGCTGCCCGAAGAAAGAGGCGCTACCCGCCCCCTGCTACACTTCCATACACTAGGCTAGATGTTGTTCGAGTGGCGGAGAGGCAGTTATTATACTCTCGGGGAAGATTCGAGACCTTTCATGAATATTTAAGACACACCCACAGTCGTTTATTGGCTGGCTAAAAGTTACACATCAACATTGAAGAAGAAAGACACGATTGGTCAAAAATTAATTACAGAAATAATTGATTGGCTAACTTCAAAACTGGCGGAAAGAAAAGATGTATATTGTCAACCCACGAATGAAAGAACGAAATTTAGTAAAGAACAAACTTATGAATACAAAATTTCTTCAAATAAATTTCTTCCACTTCGCACCAGGGTGCATGGTCATAGTTTTGTGTAGAGACATCTATCAGAGAATGTCCACACTTCTTGATCAATAGAAAACAAAACAAGTTGAACTCCACACAGTACTGACAACTTCGTAATCACAAAATTTACTGTAGTGACATCTTCTGAGAAAACTTATGAGTTGATACAGTTGTTAAAGTTCAGAGTTTTTCCTGTAGAGGAGTACTTTAAGGCGGAAATTCAAATGTGCGGCCGGTACAATAATAATCAAAGTTTAAGTTTCTAGGTGAAATTTCAGAACCCTTTGATATGCAAACTGGAGTCCGACAGTCACTTATTATTTTTATTTATGCCATAGGAAAGGCCATCAGGGAATGGAGGAAAGCCTTCGAAGGAAAGAAAGGTCAAAATGGACTCGGTTTTAAGGGATCTAAAATTGAACTTCATATAGGCTGTCCGGCTTTTGTAGATGATCTTGCAATCCTAGCACCACCCGTAGAAGTAGCTGAACAACAGACTGAGGAACGTAATCATCAAGCAGGCAAAATAATCTCAACGTCTCAATAGAAAAAACACAAAATATATAGCCAATATTAAGGACAGTCCATCTCTATATACTCGTATAGCCTATACCTTCTATATAAATAAAATCGTAACGACCGTGTGTCTATACATTGATTATTTTGGTGAAATTTCAGTACAGTTATCCGTTTCAGATGTAATAATGACCATCTGCATCATTTTTAGCTTTGGTGTCTGTTTGTCTGTCCTTCTATAACTTGAAAACTACTGGATATATTTCCACCAAACTTCATATTTAGAATCTACCGGGGAGGTTTTAGCGCAAATATCGTTTCTAAATCTCTGAACTGAGTGGGGATTTTTACGAAACCGAAACCGTGATTTTGCACTCCCTCAAAGTATACACAACCAAATTTAATGGAATTCTACCTGCCTTAATGAAAATTAATTTCTAAACCTTTTTTTCTCATGTGCATCATTTCGATAACAGGATTTAATAAGGGAGATATCATTAACGGACCGTTTTTCGGTACAAATCCCAGCGGACTTAACGCAAGAGCAGGTGCGTGTAAAGCGTATTTCTTACAACTTGAAAACTACTGAAGATATTTGAACCAAACTTTGTATATAGCATCCATCTGTCCAAGGGTAGGTTTTCTTGGTTACTGTTAGTTAGTTAGTTAGTTAGTTAGTTAGTTAGTTAGTTAGTTAGTTAGTTAGTTAGTTAGTTAGTTAGTTAGTTAGTTAGTTAGTTAGTTAGTTAGTTAGTTAGTTAGTTAGTTAGTTAGTTAGTTAGTTAGTTAGTTAGTTAGTTAGTTAGTTAGTTAGTTAGTTAGTTAGTTAGTTAGTTAGTTAGTTAGTTAGTTAGTTAGTTAGTTAGTTAGTTAGTTAGTTAGTTAGTTAGTTAGTTAGTTAGTTAGTTAGTTAGTTAGTTAGTTAGTTAGTTAGTTAGTTAGTTAGTTAGTTAGTTAGTTAGTTAGTTAGTTAGTTAGTTAGTTAGTTAGTTAGTTAGTTAGTTAGTTAGTTAGTTAGTTAGTTAGTTAGTTAGTTAGTTAGTTAGTTAGTTAGTTAGTTAGTTAGTTAGTTAGTTAGTTAGTTAGTTAGTTAGTTAGTTAGTTAGTTAGTTAGTTAGTTAGTTAGTTAGTTAGTTAGTTAGTTAGTTAGTTAGTTAGTTAGTTAGTTAGTTAGTTAGTTAGTTAGTTAGTTAGTTAGTTAGTTAGTTAGTTAGTTAGTTAGTTAGTTAGTTAGTTAGTTAGTTAGTTAGTTAGTTAGTTAGTTAGTTAGTTAGTTAGTTAGTTAGTTAGTTAGTTAGTTAGTTAGTTAGTTAGTTAGTTAGTTAGTTAGTTAGTTAGTTAGTTAGTTAGTTAGTTAGTTAGTTAGTTAGTTAGTTAGTTAGTTAGTTAGTTAGTTAGTTAGTTAGTTAGTTAGTTAGTTAGTTAGTTAGTTAGTTAGTTAGTTAGTTAGTTAGTTAGTTAGTTAGTTAGTTAGTTAGTTAGTTAGTTAGTTAGTTAGTTAGTTAGTTAGTTAGTTAGTTAGTTAGTTAGTTAGTTAGTTAGTTAGTTAGTTAGTTAGTTAGTTAGTTAGTTAGTTAGTTAGTTAGTTAGTTAGTTAGTTAGTTAGTTAGTTAGTTAGTTAGTTAGTTAGTTAGTTAGTTAGTTAGTTAGTTAGTTAGTTAGTTAGTTAGTTAGTTAGTTAGTTAGTTAGTTAGTTAGTTAGTTAGTTAGTTAGTTAGTTAGTTAGTTAGTTAGTTAGTTAGTTAGTTAGTTAGTTAGTTAGTTAGTTAGTTAGTTAGTTAGTTAGTTAGTTAGTTAGTTAGTTAGTTAGTTAGTTAGTTAGTTAGTTAGTTAGTTAGTTAGTTAGTTAGTTAGTTAGTTAGTTAGTTAGTTAGTTAGTTAGTTAGTTAGTTAGTTAGTTAGTTAGTTAGTTAGTTAGTTAGTTAGTTAGTTAGTTAGTTAGTTAGTTAGTTAGTTAGTTAGTTAGTTAGTTAGTTAGTTAGTTAGTTAGTTAGTTAGTTAGTTAGTTAGTTAGTTAGTTAGTTAGTTAGTTAGTTAGTTAGTTAGTTAGTTAGTTAGTTAGTTAGTTAGTTAGTTAGTTAGTTAGTTAGTTAGTTAGTTAGTTAGTTAGTTAGTTAGTTAGTTAGTTAGTTAGTTAGTTAGTTAGTTAGTTAGTTAGTTAGTTAGTTAGTTAGTTAGTTAGTTAGTTAGTTAGTTAGTTAGTTAGTTAGTTAGTTAGTTAGTTAGTTAGTTAGTTAGTTAGTTAGTTAGTTAGTTAGTTAGTTAGTTAGTTAGTTAGTTAGTTAGTTAGTTAGTTAGTTAGTTAGTTAGTTAGTTAGTTAGTTAGTTAGTTAGTTAGTTAGTTAGTTAGTTAGTTAGTTAGTTAGTTAGTTAGTTAGTTAGTTAGTTAGTTAGTTAGTTAGTTAGTTAGTTAGTTAGTTAGTTAGTTAGTTAGTTAGTTAGTTAGTTAGTTAGTTAGTTAGTTAGTTAGTTAGTTAGTTAGTTAGTTAGTTAGTTAGTTAGTTAGTTAGTTAGTTAGTTAGTTAGTTAGTTAGTTAGTTAGTTAGTTAGTTAGTTAGTTAGTTAGTTAGTTAGTTAGTTAGTTAGTTAGTTAGTTAGTTAGTTAGTTAGTTAGTTAGTTAGTTAGTTAGTTAGTTAGTTAGTTAGTTAGTTAGTTAGTTAGTTAGTTAGTTAGTTAGTTAGTTAGTTAGTTAGTTAGTTAGTTAGTTAGTTAGTTAGTTAGTTAGTTAGTTAGTTAGTTAGTTAGTTAGTTAGTTAGTTAGTTAGTTAGTTAGTTAGTTAGTTAGTTAGTTAGTTAGTTAGTTAGTTAGTTAGTTAGTTAGTTAGTTAGTTAGTTAGTTAGTTAGTTAGTTAGTTAGTTAGTTAGTTAGTTAGTTAGTTAGTTAGTTAGTTAGTTAGTTAGTTAGTTAGTTAGTTAGTTAGTTAGTTAGTTAGTTAGTTAGTTAGTTAGTTAGTTAGTTAGTTAGTTAGTTAGTTAGTTAGTTAGTTAGTTAGTTAGTTAGTTAGTTAGTTAGTTAGTTAGTTAGTTAGTTAGTTAGTTAGTTAGTTAGTTAGTTAGTTAGTTAGTTAGTTAGTTAGTTAGTTAGTTAGTTAGTTAGTTAGTTAGTTAGTTAGTTAGTTAGTTAGTTAGTTAGTTAGTTAGTTAGTTAGTTAGTTAGTTAGTTAGTTAGTTAGTTAGTTAGTTAGTTAGTTAGTTAGTTAGTTAGTTAGTTAGTTAGTTAGTTAGTTAGTTAGTTAGTTAGTTAGTTAGTTAGTTAGTTAGTTAGTTAGTTAGTTAGTTAGTTAGTTAGTTAGTTAGTTAGTTAGTTAGTTAGTTAGTTAGTTAGTTAGTTAGTTAGTTAGTTAGTTAGTTAGTTAGTTAGTTAGTTAGTTAGTTAGTTAGTTAGTTAGTTAGTTAGTTAGTTAGTTAGTTAGTTAGTTAGTTAGTTAGTTAGTTAGTTAGTTAGTTAGTTAGTTAGTTAGTTAGTTAGTTAGTTAGTTAGTTAGTTAGTTAGTTAGTTAGTTAGTTAGTTAGTTAGTTAGTTAGTTAGTTAGTTAGTTAGTTAGTTAGTTAGTTAGTTAGTTAGTTAGTTAGTTAGTTAGTTAGTTAGTTAGTCTTCCTATAATTTGAAAACTACTGGATATAATTCAACCAAACTTCATATTTAGAATCCACCTGTCCTTGGGTAGATTTTAGGGCAAATATTGTTTCTAAATCCCTGAACTAATTGGGGGTTTATACGAAACCGAAATCGTGATATTGCACTCCCTCAAAATATACACAGCCAAACTTAATGGATATCTACCTGCCTTCATGGAAATTAATTTCTAAACCTTTTTTTTTCTCATGTGCATCATTTCGATACCAGGATTAATAACGGAGATATCATTAACGGACCGTTTTTCGGTACAATTCCTACCGGACTTAACGCCAGAGCGGGTGCGCGTAAAGCGTATTTCTTACAACTTGAAAACTACTGAGATATTTGAACCAAACTTTATATTTAGCATCCACCCCTCCAAGGGTAGGTTTTAAGGTTTATACCATTTCAAATTCCCGGAATGGACTGGGGTTTTATAGGGGACCGAAATAGTGATTTTTACTCTCCCACAATATATAAAGTACAAGACCAACCTGACTGGAAATCGATCAAACTGTTTGGAAATCCAATTCTAATTTCTTTTTCTCATGTGCATTTTTCAACGGGAGGATTAATAAGGGAGATAACATGAAAGGTCGGTTTTCAGGCTAAGTCTAGCGGACATAGCCCAAAAGGTGTTATACGTGGAGCAGATTCCTTATCTATATAGATAAATCATACCGTAACGACCGTGTGTCTCTGCATTGACTATTTTGGCGAAATTTTCATACACCTTTCCGTTTATGAGGTAATAATGACCACCTGCATATTTTTTGGCTATAGTTTCCTGGAAGTCTTAAATTTTACCCCCTCCCCCTCGCCCAAAATCAAGATTGCCTCACAATCTGCCACACGAGCTGAAAAATTGAAATTAAGCAAATTTATACGTTCTAGCCGGTAACCTATGGAAAACATCCAAGATCTTTAAATATTTCACTTTTTATGCCGAATAATATCGAAATATAGGCAATTTAATGACGGTGCAGACCTTCGTTTCGAGGTATTTCGCGGCTAATCGGTAAGTCCTATCACAAAACGGATGGCTCGATCTCCGTTCAATTTCGAGTGGTCTACAACTTTGGTCCTGTGATATTTTGTCGTCTCCCTCTCTCTCCCTTATAGGGTAGATTTGGCTGTATATTTCGATGGTTCGTAAATTTTGTGCTTTTTACACGTGTATTACTTAGTTTGACACACTTATAGGAAAGGTAGAGTAATCGAATTTGGCAAGCACATGACAGGACCAATGACTATATGCGAACCCAATTTCATGATTCTAGCTTCCACATAAGTATGTGAAAAATAATGTAAAATGATGAAAATGTACCCAAATTTCACCCCATTCAAATATCGTAACTCAATCTAACCCATAAATATGTGAGATAAGAGAAAATGTTTTAACACCAAACACGTAGAGCGATAAAAGGGACGTCTGAGGGTGCAAACCGTTTGTTGGTATGATGTACCGTTTAGGAGCAGTAAATTTCGAAATGAAGGTTTGCACTTTCAAACGTGCCGATGCTTATCTGTCATCTATATAAATATAATCGCAACGACCGTCTGTCTATACATTGGCTATTTTAGCAGAATTTACGTACAGTTATCCGTTTCAGTTGTAATAATGACCATCTGCACATTTCTTAACTTTGGTGTCTGTTTGTCGGTTTGATTATATGAGTTTTTATAACTTAGAAACTACTGAATATATTTCTACCAAACTTGATATTTAGAATCCACCTGTCCTTGTGTAGGTTTTAGGGCCAATATTATTTCTGAATACCTTAATTTACTGGGGGTTTATCCGAAACCGGAACCGTGATTTTGCGCTTCCTCAAAATATGCACATCCGAAATTAATCGAAATCTACAATCCTTAATGGAAATCCATTTCTAAAACTTTTGTTCTCATGTGAATTTTTCGACAGGAGGATTAATAAGTGATAAATCATGAACGGTTGGTTTTGCAGGTTAAGTCTAGCGGACGTAGCCAAAATGTGTTGTACGTGGAGCAGATTCCTTATCTATCTATATAAATAAAATCGTAACGACTGTGTGTGCCTGTACATTGACTATTTTGGTGAAATTTTCGTACAGATACCCGTTTGAGGGGTAATAATGATGCATATTTTTTGGTTTAATTTCCTGAAAGTCATAATTTTTACCCCCTCACCCAAAATCCAGATTGCAGCATAATCTGCCGGACAAGCACGAAAATTGAAATTTGACCAAATTATACGTTTCAGCCTGCAACGAACGAAAAAACTTCACAGATCTTTAATTTTTCATTTTTTATCCCCGAAGAATATCGAAATATGGAAGCAATTTTAATGATGGTGCAGACCTTCGTTTCGAGGTATTTTGAGGGGTAAACGGGAAGTCCTATCACATAACGGATGGCACAATCTTCGTTGAATTAGGAGTGATCTTCAACCTTGGTCTTATGACTTTTTGTCGTATCTGTATCGCTTATACGTTAGATTCGTCTCAATTTCTCGATTGTAAGTAAATTTGGACTCTTTACCTATATAATTCATACTTTGAATCACTTACAGGAAAGATAGTATTATCACACTCTACACGAACATTGGCCCACCCAGTACACATAAGTGAGCCAAATGCTATGTCACCTAATTATCCGAAAAGTAATGCAATGAAAGATAATCTTACACAAATTTCAACCTATTCAACGTTTCTGACTCAATCTGACCCATTAATAGATGAGATGCGAGAAAATATCATAGGACCAGACATTTAGATCGCTATATACTGTGCCTTACGGTACAATCCATTGTCAATATGACGTACCGTTTAGCAGCAATTAATCTGTAAATGAAGGTCTGCAATATTGTAAACATGCATATACTTTCGTATGTCCATCTATATATATTCATTGATGTCGATTTGTAGCGATCGAGAAAGGGTGTGTCTGCTAATGTAACCAGTACTCCCTACACCGACTTTGACTGCTGGCAGTAGGAATGGCGTCCTTCTCCAACTCCTGTGTAACTGACATTAGTAAGGAGGGCCTACCATTTTAATGAATAACTCACTTCTCGATTTGTCTTGCAGAAGACAAGGGATCATGCAGTTTTGTTCGAAAGTCCCCTACCCTATTGTATTTGGCTCTAGGCCAAGGTGCCCGCCAATATAAACAAATGTTCCAATCTAAAATTTGACTAGCATTAGGCATAGTGGTCTGCTATTTTCATGGAAACTCACTAATTCTGTGTGACTGGCAGTAAGCTGGCTGGCAGCAGTAAAAAGGGCCTGTCATTATAATGATAACTGCACAACTTAATTTTTACTGGTGGTAGGGAAGTTGCCTGCTATTATAATAAAAACTCCTCAACTGTAATCTGTCTGAAAGTAGGAAATGGGTCTGCCATTGTAACTAAAACTCCTCAAATCGATTGTGACCGCGCAGTAGGCAATGAGGCCTGCAATTATAATGTAAACTTGCCAACTGAATTGTGAATGGCAGTAGGCAAGTGAGCCTGCCGTTATCATCACAACTCCGCAACCCTCACTTTACATTGGAAACAACGTATGGGGACCTCCCCATGCTATTTCTCGGATAAGGCTAAGAGACATGCAATTTTAAAACAATCTCATTTACTGCACGCACAGTCTTTACGTCGATATCCGTATACAATGTAGAATACCGTAGCGAAGCACGCGTACATTTGCTAGTATAAAATAAGAGTTTTGTCTGGGCATTGCTCAGAATTTGGAAAGAATGGCATTTCTGTATCGGTAATGACCAGAGTAACAAGGAAATGCACTTTTTACTTTTCCGTATTTTCTGTCTGTCTTTCTGTCTATCTGTAATGTATGTATGTATGTATGTATGTATGTATGTATGTATGTATGTATGTATGTATGTATGTATGTATGTATGTATGTATGTATGTATGTATGTATGTATGTATGTATGCATGTATGTATGTTCACGCATCACGAGAAAACGGCTAAAGAGAATTTAATGAAAATCGGTATGTAAAGTCGGGGGATAAGCCGCTACAATCTAGGCTGTAAATCATTTTATTCGCGCTGAGTGAACTGGTAGTTCAGCGGATGGCCTAAAATTTAATTCTCAAATATTTATATCATTAGTGCTCCTATCGATAAATACTACATAACCAAAGTTATATAGAATTAAATTTCGGACTATTTATGTCTTATATATTTTTACCGTACCGGGTATGTTAACATAGATATTCATGAATTTGCATTTTTGCTGCTAAGTCGAGCCACGAAAAATGGGTTAACAGAATTGAATGAAAATATGTATATAGAATTGAGGATTAAGAATCTACAGTCTAATATACATCATTTATTCACCCTGGATGAAATTGTAGTTCGGGGTAAGGCGCCTAAAATTTAATTTTTAAATATCTATGTTATTGGCCCTATCGAAAAGTAGGCCTACTATATAACAAAAATAATAGAGAATACAATTTCCGATCATTTGTTTTATTCAGCTTTACCGTACCTACTATGATAAGAGTGGTATTCCAGAGTCGGAAGAAAACTAAATATGAAGGCCTACAATATCAAAAGCGCATAAGATTGATCAACAATAACAGTGCATTGACCATTGTTTGTTGTGATGTTCTTTGTCTTTTATGCTGCCACACATCTCCAATAGATAGGATTACTGCTGCGTACCGAGTATAATAGTCTGCCTGAATACTGGCGGGAAATGGCTGGGGAGTTAGAAAACTTTCTTCTTTCTTCCTCTGGTTCATACATTTTCTGATACTGCTGGTATGTAACACACTAAATCATCATAAAACCCATACTACAAATACGATCTTCAAACGGTGAAAATCGTATGCAAGAAATGTGTGTCACAGAAAATAAGCAAAAAACGTAATATAGCAGAGTGGGACGTAGATGTGACGTAATTCGTCGTTACAAACGTATCTTTTTGAAGTAATACAGTTGATTATTACTGGTACAGAATTCGTTTATAGTTCCGGAGCCGTACTTGGGCTTGTGAGTGTTACAGTTCAGTTTCCAAATCTAAATGATTCAAATCACAGTCGAGAGGACAAAATGGCTTGTCAGAATTCCGGGATGTCCAAAAATCATCAGTGCCTAATGTCAGAAGACTCACGGGGAGCGTCGCAAAATTAAGGTGATTATTCGCCTTCGGTTCAGAGGGTTCCGGGTTCGATTCCCGTTCGGGTCGGAGATATTAAACTTAAATAGTTAAATCCCCTACCTCGAAAACTGGGTGTAGAATAGAATACTCCCATTCCCTAGTTCAAGATCGCCTGAAAATGGGGAGAGAGCATTCGTTCATTGCAGTTCATTTATTTGATACATACATTAAAGTATCCTTCCTGTAATAATTTGACTCTTACTACACTAAATATTATACCTAAGCTAATAATATTCATTACACAGATTATAATCATTTTTCTTTTCTTTTCTTTTCTTTCCTTTTAACTTTCTTTTTGTCCTAGATGTAGTACAATGCCACATATTCTAGGACAAAATTGTATCTTATATATAACTCTTTCAGTTACTGCTTATTTTTAAATTATTTCCTTTCCCATAGATTTTTAAATTTAAAAAAATTTGCTATCCTTCACGGCGTGATCAACTTTTTATTTAATATTAGCAAGTGTACCCGTCCTTCGCTACGGTATTCTACATTGTATTCGAATATCGAAGTAAATTCTGTACATGCAGTAAATAAGATTGTTTTAAAATTGCATGTCTCTTAGCGTTATCCGAGGAACAGCATGGGGAGGTCCCCATACGCTGTTTCCAATGTAAAGTGTTTGTTACGGATTGCCAGCTGCCATTCACAATCGAGTTGGGAAGTTTACATTATAATTGCACGCCCCATTGCCTACTGCGCGGTCACATTCGATTTGAGGAGTTTTCGTTACAAAAGCAGCCCCCATTTCATACTTCTAGACAGATAACAGTTGAGGAGTTTCTATTATAATGGCAGGCAACTACCCTACTATCAGTCGAAATTGAGTTGTGCAGTTATCATTATAATATCAGGCCCCTTTTCCTACTGCCAGCCAGCTTACTGCCAGTCACACCAAGTTGGTGAGTTTCCATGAAAATAGCAGGCCACTATGCCTAATTCCAGTCACATTCTAGATGAGGACATTGGTTTATAATTGCGGGCACCCTTGCCTACTACCAAACACAATCGAGTAGGGGAGTTTTAAACAAAACTGCATGCTCTCTTGCCTTCTGCAAGTCAAATCGAGATGTGAACTATTCATTACAATGGTAGCCCTTCCTTACTACTGCCAGTTACACAGGAGTTGGAGAAGGACCCCACTCCTACTGCCAGTCAAAGTCGGTGTGGGGAGTACTGATTGCAATAGCAGACATACCCTTTCTCGATCGCTACAAATCGACATCAGTGAATATACATATATCGACATACGAAAGTATATGCGTGTTTACAATATTGCAGACCTTCATTTACAGATTAACTGCTGCTAAACGTACGTCATATCGACAAAGGATTATACCACAAGACGCCGGATTTAGTGGCCTAAATGGCTGGTCATATGATATCTCATCTATTCTTGGGTCAGATTGAGTTAGAAACGTTGAACAGGGTAAAGCTTTTGTAAGATTCTCTCACATTGCATTACTTTTCGGCTATTTATGTGACAGCTACATACGTTGCCAAAATAGTCAATGTAGACGCAGACAGTCGTTACGATTTTATTTATATAGATAGATAAAGAATCTGCTCCACGTACAACACCTTTTGGGCTATGACCGCTGGACTTAACCTAAAAAACTTACCATTCATGATATCTCACTTATTAATCGTCCTGACAAAAAAATGCACATGAAAAAAGTTTTAGGGATGGAATTCCATCACGTTTGGTCGATTTCCAGTCAGGTTGGTCTTGTACTGTATATATTGTGGAAGAGTAAAATCACCATTTCGGTTCCCTATAAACAACCAATCCATTCCGGGAACATGAAATGTTATTGACCTTTAAAGCCTACCTTTGGACAGGTGGATGCTAAATATAAAGTTCGGTTCGAATATCTTCAGTAGTTTTCAAGTTGTAAGAAATACGCTTTACACGCACCCGCTCTTGAGTTAAGTCCGATGGGACTTGTACCGAAAAACGGTCCGTTAATGATATCTCCCTTATTAATCCTCGTATCTAAATGATGCACATGAGATAAAAAGGTTTATAAATTAATTTTCAATAAGTCAGGTAGATTTCCATTAAGTTTGGTTGTGTATATTTTGTGGAAGTACAAAATCACGGTTTCGGTTTCGTATAAATTCCTAGTCAGTTCAGGGATTTACAAACAATACTTGCCCTAAAACCTACCCAAGGACATGTGGATTCTAAATATGAAGTTTTGTGGAAATATATCCAGTAGATTCTACCACTCGCGTACATACGGAATAATTAGAGAAGAAAATAATACAGTTAAGAGAGTTGAAATTAATAGAAAATGGATTATAACTGAGGACAGCCGGATAACGTCAAATATGTAAATGCCAAGTGAATGTATTGCAAAAACAAATGGCCCTCAATAAATTAATAAATAAATTATGGATATAATAAAGCGGTAACAGAGGAGACATTTAGCCGCAGTGATTCTTAGGTAAACAGATAAGAAGGTGACTAATGGTGTTATCACTTAATGTATTCGAGGGCGGTTATAACCTCCAATGATATTCCGCCAATATCCCGCAGATAGGCCAATTGACTCCTCTCTTGCCTTCTACCCAAGGAACAACCACGAATTTAAAAGCATGATGAGGAAAATGGCAATATACGTTACTTCTCTGCTGGCAAGCAGTAAGAGACGTTGCCATGGTAACCTGTAGGTTCGTTGTCGGTCTATCGGTCACTCAATGCAGAGCATGATACCCCCAGTAAATAGTAAATTTCTCCGTCATGTGAAGAGTAAGGTAAATTATGAACATAACGAAAGTTGTTTATAATGAAGAGACGTTTCACGTACGGTCCACGGAGTTTACAGAAAATCAATAGTATAAGAGAAAATGGAGGAAAACCGTTCTGGTTTTCCTATAAAACCCCCGTCTGTTCCGAGATTTTGAAATGATATGCATATCGAAACCTTCCCCGGGATGGGTATACTCTAAATATGAAATTTGGTTGAGATCTATCCAGCCGTTTCGATGTGATGGTGGAACAGACAAACAGACAAACAGACCAACAGACCAACAGACACGAAAAGTAAAAACCACCGATTTGGTCTTGAGTTGACCTAAAACAGACAAATATCTGAAAAATTGGCAAAACAAAAGAAATTGCAGACAGCGGACTTTATTTATATAGACTTTAACAATTGTATATAATTCTTTCTCTTTCTATTTTTGTTTTATATTCTTCTTCCTCTTTTTTATCTGTTTACCGTTCAGGGTCGTTTTCTTCCCTCGGACTCAGCGAGTGATACCACCTCTACCGCCTCAAAGGCAGTGTTCTGGAGCTGCAGACTTTCTGTCGGGGGTTACATCTAGGGAGAATGACCAGCACCTAGCCCAGCCAGCTTCACCTTCTGTGCTGAACAGGGGCCTTGTGAAGGGATGGGAAGATTGGAGAGGGACAGGCAAGGAAGATTGAAGGAAGCGGCCGTGGCCTTAAGTTAGGTATCATGCCGGCATTTGCCTGGAGGAGAAGTGGGAAACCACGGAAAACCACTTCCAGGAAGGATGATGTCGGAATCGAACCCATCTCTACTCAGTTGACTTCCCGAGGTTGAGTGGACATCGTTCCAGCCCTCGCACAACTTTTCAAATTTCGTGGCAGAGCTGGGAATCGAACCCGCGCCTCCGAGGGTGGCAGCTAATCACACTAACCACTACATCACAGAGGCGGAGTTGTTTTATGTTCGCTACCCAAATATTTGGAATGACGAAGAAATTTGCGTTATCTTTTGTATGGAGTATGATATTGTATAGATATGAATCTTGGACAATCAGCGATCAGGATTGGAAACGACTGGAAGCGTTTGAGGTGTGGGTCTGGAGACGAATGCTACGGATTAAATGGGTTAAAAAGAGAGCAAACAGAAGCATTGTGCATGAAATTCAAGGGAGGAGAGAACTGGTGCTAACGATACAAAGAAGAGGAGCGTTCGAATCCCACTGTCGGCAGCCCTGAAAATGGTTTTCCGTGGTTTCCCATTTTCACACCAGGCAAATGCTGGGGCTGTACCTTAATTAAGGCCACGGCCGCTTCCTTCCCACTCCTAGCCCTTCCCTGTCCCATTGTCGCTATAAGACCTATCTGTGTCGGTGCGACGTAAAGCAACTAGCAAAAAAAAAGAAGAGGAGCTAAATTCACTGGCCACGTCTTGCGACATAGTAACTTTCTTACCAAGCTGCTGGAAGGAAAAATCACGGGGAAGAAAGACGAAGGACGATCGAGGTAAAAATTCCTTCAAGACGTGTGACGGAGTCTTTAATTATTGTTTCTGTTATGAAACGAAACGAGGGGCTGAGGACAGAGAACATTGGTTGTATTGCATTTAGACACTGATGATGAGATGATGTTGATGACCCAAATGTTTAACTCTAAATGCGTGAGTTCCGCTACGTACTCTCAATAGATGTGCCTCTTCAATTGTTTCTCCATAATATAAACAATCAATTTCGTTATGTTTCTCTCTCTGGTCCTTATTTTTGTATATCCCCATTAACCACCACACCATGCCTCTTACTTCTCTGATTGAAGGTCTTTCTTTCCTTATTGACATATTTTTGATAGTTTTGCAGAATTCCAATTATGTTCTTTTAGTCTCATATTCTGCCATAATCGTCTGCTTCTCAATATCTTTCATTCTAATCGTTATTGCTAAATTTCTTATCTTAGTTCTTAATCTTTTTACCCCAGTAGTCTCCCATTCCTATTCTTTCGAACATCCTTTTCACTTTCGTTAGCCAGTAATCACCATTTAAATGTTTCATCTGGCGTTGGTATGCTGGATTCAGTATTTCCTTCCCTTCTCCCCTGGGGACTGGGTGTTTGTATCCCTGAAACTCATACACCACAGACAACAATATCCTCCACTACAATAACACGCAGTTCTCCCATACACGGCCAATGCCACCTACCCTTCTTGGAGGGTATGTCTTACAGGTGCTGCGGTAAAAACTGCAACGAAATTATACATTAAAGGAAAATGATTTCGACTCGTGGTATTCAATATATGCAAAGAATTTGAAATTAAAATGTCGACAGAAAATTTCAAGCCCTAATTGACTGGAGACTTTCTTTCGAATAACTCTGTCACGTAGTTAATATTCTAAGAAAAAAACGCTGCTATGAAACGAACACATTTCTACTCGACGCTTTTTAATGTTACAAACACTTCTCAGCCGAAAATTGCAGAGCTAAAGGGCCCGGAATGTTTTTTAAATTATGAATCTTGGATAGCTCTATCAGACTAAAACGAAATATTCGAAAATCACTTCCGGTCTAAATGCAGTTCCAGAAAAACTGCCTAAAACCGCTTGTTTCATTACCCGTTTCTCATTATAATTATAGCCAAATTAACTTATTTACATAATTCTTTCCGTAATGTATTCCTTGGTTCAGTACCCTCAGGCGGTTTTTTTATTTTTTACTTTTTGTTCACACCGAATGTAGTAATTCCAGTGAAAGCCTGCGATCGTAGTGGTGCTTAAGTGAAACAATGTATTCACTCACATTAGCGTTCGTAGTGGTAGAAAAAGGCAAACTGTCAATCTAATCGACCGGATAACGATGATTAAGGAAAGGATTATAATTTTTAGGAATAAATAAAGAATATATTCTCATACTTTATTATAATTTATGTACCTAAAATTCGTAGCTCATATCCCTTGGATATTTTCAACACTGAGTTGCTTACCTGAAGGGCTAGAACTGTGGATTTTTCTTTTACCAGATTAAGTAAGAAAGTATATTCTATAAAGAATGAAATAAATTATAAATGCAATTCTTTGACTCATAGTGTTTGTACCTCATTTATTCCTTCTTTAATGAGTTTTTGAGGTATTTTAACACGCGACACCAATGATTCCTTGTAATATGAGTTGTAGAAACCCGTTCTCCTAGAACATGGCCTAAATGCAAGTTACTTTACGTCGCACAGACGCAGATGCGTCTTATGGCGACGATGGGACAGGAAGGGGCTAGGAGTGGGAAGGAAGCGGCCGTGGCCTTAATTATGGTACAGTCCCAGCATTTGCCTGGTGTGAAAATGGGAAACCACGGAAAACCATCTTCAACGTTGCCGGCAGTGGGGTTCGAACCCACTATCTCCCGAACACTGGACATTGGTCACACTTAAGCGACTGCAGCTATCGAGCTCGGTTGGTCTAAATGAGCTGTTTTCCTGGCTTGATTATGTTTGCAAATCGACAAGAGTGTGATGATATTGTTTATTATTATTATTATTATTATTATTATTATTATTATTTCATGATTCATTATACCCAGCTAACACTTTTTTGCTTTTATTATTCTCTTCTCAATATCTCTTCATCCTATCACTGTGTTTCCTTTTACGTTGTTCAGTCTATCATGTATTTAGTCGGGTAGACTTTACATAAAATTTGTGTTTGTGAATTAAGGTTCTGAATTTTATTCTATCTTGAATACTTTCTTCATTAGTGCCAATTTCATTTAGGTTTTCACTGATTTCTTTTAGCCAATTATTGTGATTTTTCATTCATAAGTTGAAGTTTAACATTTTATTTGTGAATTTGTTATTGTACATTCTACACCATAAAATTGTAATCGCCGTTTCCTGATTGTATCTGTGTGTTTTTTTTCTTTGTAACTTGATAGATTTCATGTGAATTTTTCATCAAATTCCATTTTTTTTTTTTTGCATTTTCGTCCTAAGATTTTCCTGAAGTTTTTTCTTGTTTTCCGATCATCTTTATTCGAGATTTGCCACAAATTATAATAATTTCAGATGCATAAAGTGCTTCTGATTTAACTACTGTGTCATGATGTCCTAATTTTGCCCTTATTGATATAGTTTTTTATTGTATCTGTTCCAAATAATTTGTATTCCTGTCGAAATTGAATGCATTGTCTCTTACGTGAAGTTGATACACCAACGCGCCTTGGGGAATGTGTATGGAAAGAATGAAGAAATAAAATACAAAGACGAATTTGATCTGGCGCTATTTCTCGGCAGCATCCAATTTCCGAGAAAAGCCGAGCACTTACACAAAGATGCGTGTGAAGCAGGGAAGACGTGCGGTGTTGAGTAACAGATGACACGTGTCAAAAAGAAACAAGCCACGAAAGAACTGGGGGGTGACAAGCACAGATCAGGCTAAGGGAATGAAGAAGCTTTCCAATTCCATAAGATTACAGTATTCTATTAATAGCTTGCCTTGAATGGTGATGCATGTCTGTATATAATATTGATGTTCATAAGAAGCTTTAATTTTAGCGCATTTATTAGAAAACGTTTAATTCATATATAGTCGACTCTCGCTTTGGCAACATCTGATTTATTTCCTTTTCTTATCAGTGATATTAGGAACTTCATTTTAAGATGGTATTGAATTTATTGAAGAGGAAATAAGCCAGCCCCGTGGTGTAGGTGTAGCGCAACTGCCCCTTAACTGTAGGCACTGGATTCCATTCCCGAGATGTTCGGAGATTTTTACTTGGACATGAAAGCCAAGAAAACGGCCGAGAGGATTCGTCGCGCTGACCATGCGTCACCGCGTAATCCACAGGTCTTCGAGCTGAACAACGGTCGCTTGGTGGGCCAAAGGCCCTTTGGGGCCGATAGTGCCCGGGCATTTTTAAAGAAGGAATAACAAACAAGAATCAAAAAAAGAAAGGAAAAGAGGTAGTGATTGTTAAATTTGTCACCCAATATTTCTTTCTCTTTTTCTCTCTTTTCGCCGACACTTCTCATTTCAGTCTCGAGGCAACTAAATAGTAGATGGGTAGCTGATCTGTTAACTCTCCAATGTCACACTGACATTAGGTAAGGACTGGGAACGTCGTAGCCGCGTTCTTAATTGAGTAGAGCCGCAGCATTAATCTGGTGAGAAAATGGGAAACCATGGATGATCCTCTTTAGGTCTGCCGATGAATGGATTCTTCCGACTGGAAACTCACAATTATACGACCTATACCACGTAGCTATCTCGTTCGATATGTGACTGTTTTCTCTGTGACTATGATAACAATACTCAGTCTTGTAAAACTCGAAGTCTCCTTGCTGGCTTAATATCATACAGAGTTACGGATGGAGAATTTCGTCCTGATGGTAATTTATGGTTACCTGTCGTCGTCGAAGGCCTGGGTTCGAATCCCAGTACTGCCAGAGATTTAAGATTGACAGGAGTGCTAGTCCGTGATTAAAAGCGTACATGCACATCACCTATATTAGTGGTTAGCCTGTAAAAAGCAACACCAGTTGGAGGAATACGGGAACTCCAGTTCATTTTTTTTCTGTCCTAATGATCGAGTTCCGCATTTCAGTGACTGCTAGACAGTCTATCACTGACGTACTGTGAGGAGGAATATCAGGACTTAATTTTTAAAATTATTTAGATCAGACAATAGAGGCGCCGGCCTACTGAGGCCAAGTTGTTGGGTTGGATCTCCGCTGAGTCCGGTGGTTTTGAAGGCTGTAACTATGCTTGTCTTGTGTTGGTAGATTTACTGACACGTTATTAGAGATATCCCGTGGAATATAATTCCAGTACTTCATTGCTTTTTAGAAAAACCGTAAGAGTAGTCAATGGGACGTACATTTTAACAATTGGTTTTACGTCGCACCGACACAGATAGGTCTTATGGCTACGATGGGAGAGGAAAGGCCTAGGAGGGGGCCAGACGGCCGTGGCCTTATTAAGGTACCGCCTGGTGTGAACATTGGAAAATAATGGGTAACCATCTTCTTGGCTGGCAACAGTGGTGTTCGAACCCACTACCTCCCGAATGCAAAGGTCACCGCTGTGCGCCCTTAAGCGCACAGCCAACTCGCTCGGTTTAATGGGAATTAAATTAAAATGGGAAATTCATTTAAATTAAGTTGAATGAGAATAAATTAAATCTTACCCCATGGCACTACAGCCCTTGAAGGGTCTTGGCCTACCAAGCGACCGCTGCTCATCCCGAAGGCCTGCAGATTGCGAGATGTCGTGTGGTCAGCACGGCGATTCCTCTCGGCCGTTATTCTTGGCTTTGGAGACCGGGGTGCTATCTCACCGTCAGATAGCTCTTCAATTCTAATCACGTAGGCTGAGTGGACCTCGAAACAGCCCTCAGGTCCAGGTAAAAATCCCTGTCCTGGTCGGGAATAGAACCCGGGGCCTCCAGGTAAGAGGCAGGCACGCTACCCCTACACCACGGGGCCAGCGAATAAATTAAATGGAAATTATTATTATTATTATTATTATTATTATTATTATTATTATTATTATTATTATTATTATTATTATTATTATTACTAGTGGACCCGTGCTGCTCCACAGCATTCGTTATAAACAGGTCAGATAACTCGTTTTGATATGCCTGTTGTTGTCATATGCTTTGCCTGCCCCTTTCAATAGTTTTATGAACATTTAATCATCATCATCATCATCATCTGTTTACCCTCCAGGTTCGGCTTTTTCCCTCGGACACAGCGAGGGATCCCACCTCTACCGCCTCAAGGGCAGTGTCCTGGAGCTTCAGACTCTTGGTCGGGGATACAACTGGGGAGTATGACCAGTACCTCGCCCAGGCGGCCTCACCTGCTATGCTGAACAGGGGCCTTGTGGAGGGATGGGAAGATTGGAAGGGATAGGCAAGGAAGAGGGAAGGAAGCGGCCGTGGCCTTAAGTTAGGTACCATCCCGGCATTCGCCTGGAGGAGAAGTGGGAAACCACGGAAAACCACTTCGAGGATGGCTGAGGTGGGAATCGAACCCACCTCTACTCAGTTGACCTCCCGAGGCTGAGTAGACCCCGTTCCAGCCCTCGTACCACTTTTCAAATTTCGTGGCAGAGCCGGGAATCGAACCCGGGCCTCCGGGGGTGGCAGCTAATCACGCTAACCATTAAACAACAGAGGCGGCTTATGAACATTTAATACTGGTATATAATAATTGATTCGTTCGTAGTGTATAACACTTTCCATACAGTATTCACTGTGCTTTGACCATTTGTGCGTGTCTGGATCTTAATATTTTCAAACTATCTTGCCGGAGATAGTGTAACATACTATTGGCCGTGACTGAATGGTGGTTTGGCATTACTGATAATGGTCATACGGAAGGGTAGTCGACTTGATACCTTCCCGTCTGTGGATACGTCGATGTTTTCTGTTAGCAGCATGTAAGTTATTAGGAAAGTTCTGCCATCTGTTGAGTAAATTAAGAATCTGGGGAAGGTCAGAGAATCAAAGAGTAGCTAACAGAGAATAGTATTCTTCCATCATCAGAGGAAGTGTATACTCTCCGGCTTGACAGGTAGTAATCAAACATGGCTGCATGCAATGGCATTACTAAGAATGAAAATCACATAATTATCTATATAAATAAAATCTTAACGACCGTGTGCCTGTATATTGACTATTTTAGCGAAATTTTAATTCAGTTATCCTCTTCAGATGTAATAATGACCATCTGCATATTTGTTAGATTTAGTGTCCTGAAAGTCCTCATTTTTACACACACACACCCCCCCCCCTCCTCCATAGCAAGATTGAGGCACAATCTGCCAGACGAGCTAGAATATTGAAATTTGTCAAAATTATGTGTCTTTGCCTCTAACCAACGGAAAGCTTCCAAATGTTTCATATTTTACCCCCGAAATATTTCGAAATATTCAGGGAATTTTAATGCCGGTGCAGACCTTCGTTTCGAGGTATTTCGTGGATAAACGTAAAGTTGTATCACAAAATGGATGGCACAATCTCCGTTCAATTTGGAGTGATCTACAACTTTAGTCCTATGACGTTTTGTCATATCTCTAGTCCTTATACGTTA
Source organism: Anabrus simplex (assembly GCF_040414725.1). NCBI lineage: Eukaryota > Metazoa > Arthropoda > Insecta > Orthoptera > Tettigoniidae > Anabrus > Anabrus simplex. The sequence continues at coordinate 99,226,001 of NC_090268.1, read as the reverse complement.
CATTTGTCTGAAATTCTCGATTGTACGTACATTTGGCAATTTCTACACTTATAATTCGTAGTTTAATCACGTATACGAAAGACAAAATCTTGTAATTCTACGCGAACATTGGACCACCCAGCATCCATATGTCCGCCAAATTCTATGTTTGTATCTGTCAAATAAGTAACCAAAATTAATGCACTCTGAGAAATCCTTACACAAATTACACCCTATTCAACGTTTCTAACTTAATCTTACCCATAAATATATTCGATAGGAGAAAATATCGAAAAACCAGCCATTTAAACCGCTAAATGTGCGTCTTATGATAAAATCCGTTAGTCGATATGACGTATCGTATAGCAGCAGTTAATCTGTAAATGAAGTTTTGAAATATTTTAAACATGCATATACTTCGTGTGTCGATTCATATATATTCATTGAAGTCGATTTGTAGTGATGTAGAAAGGGTGTGTCTGCCATTATAATTAATATTTTACAAATTGATAGTGACTCTCAGCAGGAGGGCGTCTGCTATTGTAAACACTACTCTCCACATTGACTTTGACTGGCAGTAGGAATGGGAATCTTCTCTCACCTCCTGTGAAATTGGCATTAGTAAGGAGGGACTACCACTGTAATGAATAATTCCCTTCTGGATTTGATTGGCAGAATTCAAGGGAGCATGCAGTTTTTCTTCAAAATTCCCCTAACTGATTGTGTTAAGGACTAGGCAAGTTCCCCGCCATTTTAAACAAATTTGCTCATCTAAAATGTGACTGGCATTAAGCATAGTGGCCTGCTATTATAATGGGAACTGACCAACTCGGTGAGAGTGACATTAAGAAATGGGGCCTGTCATTATAATGATAACAGCACAGCTCAATTTTGACTGGCAGTAGGAAAGTTACCTGCCATTATAATAAGAACTCCTCAACTATAATCTGTCTGGAAGTAGGAAAGGGGACCTTCCATTGTAACGAAAACTCCCCAAATCGATTGTGAGTGCGCAGCAGGTAATGGGGCCTTCCATTATAATTAAAACTTCCCTACTTGATTGTGAATGGCAGTAGGCAAGTGATCCTGCCGTTGACACCACAACTCTGCAACTCGCACGTTATATTGGAAACAACGTATGGGTACCTCCCCCTGCTGTTTCTGGATAACGCTAAGAGACATGCAATTAAAACAAATCTTATTCACTGCATGTAGAGTAATTTACTTCGATGTCCGTATAAAACGTAGAATACCGCAGCAAAGCACGAGTACATTTGCTAGTATCTGTATATTAATGAAAGTTTTAGTCACTTAGCAACACGCTAAGTACAGAATGTATTGCGGGTTAGGGTAAGCCTTCTCATGCAATTATTGGGGTGTTGATTTAATGGTTTAATTTTATGATTACTGAAAGTCAACTGTCCCATGATTCATCTGCAGGTGATTCCGGAGAGAATGAAACAAAAAATAAACATATCTGTCCAGTAGAACGGACGAAAGGATTCACCAGCGCTGTTTTTAGTAAATTCTTTTCATATATTATAATAGATTATTATTATTATTATTATTATTATTATTATTATTATTATTATTATTATTATTATTATTATTATTGTCCGCCTCTGTGGTGTAGTGGTTAGTGTGATTAGCTGCCACCCCCGGAGGTCCGGGTTCGATTCCCGGCTCTGCCACGAAATTTGAAAAGTGGTACGAGGGCTGGAACGGGGTCCACTCAGCCTCGGGAGGTCAACTGAGTAGAGGAGGGTTCGATTCCCACCTCAGCCATCCTCGCAGTGGTTTTCCGTGGTTTCCCACTTCAACTCCAGGCGAATGCCGGGATGGTACCTAACTTAAGGCCACGGCCGCTTCCTTCCCTCATCCTTGCCTATCCCTTCCAATCTTCCCATCCCCCTACAAGGCCCCTGTTCACCATAGCAGGTGAGGCCGCCTGGGCGAGGTACTGGTCATACTCCCCAGTTGTATCCCCCGACCAAGAGTCTGAAGCTCCAGGACACTGCCCTTGTGGCGGTAGAGGTGGGATCCCTCGCTGAGTCCAAGGGAAAAGCCGAACCTGGAGGGTAAACAGATGATGATGATGATGATGATGATGATGATGATGATGATGATGATGATGATGATGATGATGATTGGCTTTACGTCGCACCGACAGAGATAGGTCTTATGGCGACGATGGGGCAGAAAAGGGAAGGTAGTGGTCATGGCCTTGATTAAGGTATAGCCCCAGCATTTGCCTGGTGTGAAAATGGTAAACCACGGGAAACTATCTTCAGGGCTGCCGACAGTGGGGTTCGAACCTACTATCTCCCGAATACTAGATACTGGCCGCAGTTAAGCGACTGCAGCTATCCAGCTCGGTGTTATTATTATTATTATTATTATTATTATTATTATTATTATTATTATTATTATTATTATTATCATTATTATTATTATTATTATTATTATTATTATTATTATTATTATTCATTACTGTTATATTATTATCATTACTAAGTTCTTCACTTTTCTTTATTCCTTTCTCTTCACGGACAGGCCTTTCAGAGAACGAGGAGGATTATCGTGGAATAACAGAATATGGTGTTACGTTCCAGGAAGGGCTCCACCAATTGGCAAGTGACTAGCTATCTAGAATACCTCATTACTTTATGATTAACGCCGTTCGTCTGCTTTCCCACAATCTTCCTTCAGTAATCCTCTCTACGCCAGCAGTAATATCAAAAGGCGTACTGTAATAATTACAACGCTCTCTCACTTCCTGGACGATCGCAGGCGGTACGCGAGGTGCGTTGCACAGGCAGGAGTTTCACTGCTATTTGATTGGCCGATCAATACTTGTGGGCCTCTTGCCATGCTCACTCTGTTTCAACACTGCTTGCTCTGATTGCACAGATGTTGTTCTGTCTTATATACAACAGAGAAATTTCTAATTTCATCACACATCAAACAACAAATACAGCTGAGGACAACGGCAAATATTACTGAGAGCAGTCTGGTCAGGCCGAGTGGCTCAGACAGTAGAGTGCTGGCTTTATCAGCAAAAGTTAGCGTTTTCAGCCCGGTGATATTTGTAGGTGCTGAAAATAGTCTCTTACCGATGGGTTTACTCGCACATGTTCGTCTCCATGGCTAAATGGTCAGCGTGCTGGCCTTTGGTGAGTGGGGCCCCGGGTTCGATTCCCGGCAGGGTCGGGAATTTTAGCCATTATTTGTTAACTTCGCTGGCACGGGGCCTGGGTGTATGTGTCGTCTTCATCATCATTTCATCCTCATCACGACAAGCAGGCCGCCTACGGGAGTCAAATCAAAAGACCTGCACCCGGCGAGCCAAACATGTCCTCGGACACTCCCGGCACTGAAAGCCATACTTGTCCGGCTCCTTGGCTAAATCGTTAGCGTGCTGGCCTTTGGTCACAGGGGTCCTGTGTTCGATTCCTGGCAGGGTCAGGAATTTTAACCATCATTGGTTAATTTTCCTGGCACGGGGGCTGGATAAATGTGTTGTCTTCATCATCATTTCATCCACATCACGACGCGCAGGTCACCTACGGGTGTCAAATCAAAAGACCTGCACCTGTCAAGCCAAACCCGTCCTGGGATCTCCCGGTACTAAAAGCAATACGCAATTTAATTTTGTTTTTTACTGGCACATACAGGATTTCCGGCGGGACAAAATTCTGCCACATCGTTGACTCTGGAATAGTTATCGGAACCTAAAACCAGCAGTTTTATTATTAAGAATACCCTGGCGCCATTCGGGAAGGATGCATGTACTAACTTATATATAGATCTCAACAACACGAGCAAAATAGCCAGAAGGCTAGGGTTACGGATCGCGTACAAAAAGATAAAGACTCTGAACACCACCGGGGATTGGAAAACACCAGAATGCACCGTTGCAGAAGTTTGAAAATTTTAACTACCTTGGAGAATATGTAACAGTAAGGAACAGGAACAGCGATGAGCTGATGACTATCTTGGGACCAGATAATTGCACCATAAAAGAAACACATCAACAATAATAACAATGTCACGCAGTTTCCCGCTGGCTCCGTCCGCAATGTACGAAGTATGGTGTTGTTCGTTTCTCTCCTCAAAGATGTATTTGCAAAGTTTCGAGTTAATGGAATAAAGCACATGATCTGCTGTGGGAATAGAATGTAATATTATGTCAACAAAACACTTGAAAATACATCACACAAAGAAATTGGATTAAACGTACCTTGGAACAACACTACGCGCCGATCTGTTAAAAAGTCCTTCAAAGATCTTCGTCATGGAGACAAATGTCCTCATAATTTTTCTCAGAATCTATCAATTTAAGTAGTTATTACCGCAAGAGAAAGCTTGATCCACTGAGTGTTTTTAGACCAAAACGAACTGCGTACCTCAATTAGAACGAAATATATGATTGCTTCAATGAGAAAAAAGTGTTGATGAAATGAGACGTCAAATTGAATGTGCACTCATAACTTTCCTCAAATCAACGAGTTTGAATAGTTAAGAGCTGAAATGAAAGAGCTTGATCCACTGAGTGTCCTTAGGCCAAAATAAACTCCGTACCTCAATTAGAACCAAAGATATGATTGCTTCAATGATACAAGAAATTGAAAAATCAAATAATTTGAGGAAGGCGGAAGTTCAGTGATTTATAGTATCTGATGACAAATCTGTGCATGAATACCTTTCAGTTAAAAAATGAAGGAAATCGACCGGATAGAATGGCCGGACTGACGGACTTTAGTTTTCATCATTTTTTTTATATATTGATTGGCTTTACGTTCCACTAACTACTTTTCGGTTTTCGGAGGCTCCGAGGTGCCGGAATTTTGTCCCCCAGGAGTTCTTTTACGTGCCAGTAAATCTACCGACACGAGGCTGACGTATTTGAGCACCTTCAGATACCACCGGACTGAGCCAGAATCGAACCTGCCAAGTTGGGGTCGGATGGAACACATCGACAGACGCAAAGATCAGGCACTACAAGGCAACAATGAAGAATGCAGTACTGTACGCGGCCGAGATGATGACACTAGGAAGGCAAAGAAGGAGGTGAAGGATGGGAACGAATATCAAGGGACGAACTGCACTGAAACATGGGACGATCTCCGAAGACAATATCGCTCATAGGGTCGGTTTGTGCGTGCATTTCAGTTGGTTTGGCAGACTGATATTTAATAGCGACTTCTGGCTCGGCGAGGAAAACAACGGGAAACTACCCCGCTCCTCATTTCCCTAGTACGCCTCATCAGTGACGCCTAGGCTATTTATGACAGCTGTTGGCGGATCTGGACATGTGATCAGGATGGTCATGGGCAGAATGATGGGTAGGACGAGAGGAAAGACGGGAACTAAAAGGGTAGTCGAATTGCAGAAGGACTGGACTGAGATGGAGAAATAAATACACACCAACCAATATGAGCTCAATGACACAGAAAGGTACAGGAATACGATAGAGAAGAGGATACTGAAAATATCAGCTGAAGAGAAGGAGAGAGAGGATGAAGAGGTTCTAGAAGAAGGATTAGAAGAAGAAGAAGAAGAAGATGAAAGCCCAAACCATGACAAAGCAGCCCGTGGTCCTACAAAGGCCATCAAATAATAATAATAATAATAATAATAATAATAATAATAATAATAATAATAATAATAATAAGAAGAAGAAGAAGAAGAAGAAGAAGAAGAAGAAGAAGAAGATCTCAACACTATGTTTTCCCCTTTTAAAGAAAACGATGTCGAACACTATTGAAACATTTAATAGCTATTGAACTGTTTGTTTTATATTCGTGTTCATTTTTATGATTTATGAGTGTCCTTTTCAGGGTAACTTTTAGTTAGTTCATTATAGCGAATTGTTATCAGAATATCGTACTTTTGGTAAGCTCTTCTTCTTTATCTGTTTACTCTCCAGGGTCGGATTTTCCCTCGGACTCAGCGAAAGATCCCACATCTACCGCCTCAAGGGCAGTGTCCTGGAGCTTCAGACTCTGAGTCGTGGATACCACTGGGAAGGATGATCAGTACATCGCACAGGCGGCCTCGCCTGTTATGGTGAACAGGGGCTTTGCGGGGGATGGGAAGATTGAAAGGGATAGACAAGGAAGAGGTCGTGGCCTTAAGTTAGGTACCATCCCGGCATTTGCCTGGAGGAGAAGTGGGAAACTACGGAAAACCACTTCGAGGATGGATGAGGTGGGAATCGAACCCTCCTCTACTCAGTTGACCTCCAGAGGCTGAGTGGACCCCGTTCCAGCCCTCGTACCACTTTTCAAATTTCATGACAGAGCCGAGAATCGAACCCGGGTCTCCGGGGGTGGCAGCTAATCACACTAACCACTACACTACAGAGGCGGACGTTTGTTAAGTCCATTTCCCAAATATAGTGTATGCTGACTTATTAAAGTTTCTGTTAGTGTCGGGTATATCTAACAACAGCAGAGTTTATGGTGGTGGTTAATCTGAAAAGAAAATTATATAGAATTCGCAAATAATCATCTCAACGTGATTAAAAAGTGTTATATACGTCCCGTAAGGAACATTCTGAATGGTTAGCCGAGCATTTCCTTGGGCACTCCAAAGAAAGAAGAGGTGGTGCACTAACAAACGAAGAAAATATGAACATCTTCTTGCGTTATGTTGGTGACCCTGGATTTCGGAGTGGAGTTGGTGACCCTGAGTTTCGGATTGGAGTTGGTGAAGGCATCTCGAAGCACTGTATCAAAAACATTTGCGCAGGTTTTGACATGAATATAAATGGAAGCATATTATTAGATGCAGTTCCAAAAAATGTTGGTTAGATGCAGGAAGCACAGGCTAACTGGCAAGAACTTTTTAGCTTCTCTTCCGCTGTCGGAGCTGTAGACTGTACTCGTGTACAATCTCAGAAGCCACATGTTCATGGGAATGACTACATTTACAGAAAAGGCGTTCCTAGCATTAATGTACAGGACACTTGCAATGGAAAGGAAGAGTTCAGCCAGTGTAGATGTATCAGCCTGACTCTGTCCAGGACTCCCGAATTTTGGGGAACTCCGATGTTTGCAGAGATATGACGCCTCTGTTGGAAGTCGAAGGAATGACAGCTCCTCTAGACCCGGCTCCTTAAAAATACATTCAATTGTCAATATACTATTTTCATCAAATTAATTTTTGTTGTTTACGTTATACAATTTTCCTCAATTTATTAATGTCGTAATTTTCACGCTATGTTTTCCTACCTTTCGGATGGCCGATGATAGTTTTATTCTCCTCCTGCAACAGATTTAAGAGCGTTGGAAGTGTTCAAGCCATCATTAAGGACAGATTGAAATTTCGCTAAAAGTGCGCCCAATGGATGCTTCACAGTATTCAACCAGTACATGAAATATGTCGAAAGGAACTCTCTCTTGAACATCTGCTGAGTTCTGCCAAGGAAGGGGATGAGTTCCTATCACAAGTGGTCGCTGAAGACGAGACATGGTGTCATCACTTCGAACCCGAGTCAAAACGCAAAGTCTGCAGAGGAAGTGGAGGGTCGCCGCGACCCACACAATCCAAGGCTCCGAGAGACAAACGATTTACCTCGGACAACGACGTCAAGCAGTACGTTCGGAACTGCTTCACAACGCAGCCTCAGGAGTTTTATTAGATGGCCATTCGCCGCCTTGTGTCGCAATGGGACAAGTGCCTCAGCACTGCTAGGAAATACTTTTGAAATAACGTAACAGGTTTTCGTTTTATAGCCACCGGCTGGATTCCTTTTGAATATCCGTTATACGTACTCGGCACGATCTAATAACTGAGTGGGTTAGACAGTTGAGGCACTGGTCTTCTGACCTCCACTTGGCAGGTTCAATCTTAGCTCATTCCCGTGGTATTTGAATGTGCTCACGTCGGTAGATTTACTGGCATCTAAAAGTACACGTGCGGGACAAAATTTCAGCACCTTGACGTCTCCGGAAACTGTAATTGTAATTAGTGTGACGTAAAATCCAAGAATCCAGTATTCGGGAGATAGTGCGTTAGAACCCCGCTGTCGGCAGCTCTGAAGATGTTTCTCCGTTGTTTTCCGTTTTCACACCAGTCAAATGCTGGGGCTATACCTTAGTTAATGCCACGGTTGCTTCCTTTCCACTCCTATCCCTTTACTGTCCCATCGTCGCGACGTAAGACCTATCTGTGTCGGTGCGACGTAAATCAACTTATGTAAAAAAATCAAAAACTTTATTATTTGAAAATAGCTTCTAGGTATTAAGCCATGTCCAACAAATATAGTATATGCCGCTGGGTAGCATGAACCCGGACTGGTAAATTCGATCCTGGCACAGTGTTGTATTTAAAGTTGCTTGAATACGCTAGCCTCGTGCCGGTAAATCTAACGGCATGCGAGAGAAATAATCTTGAGAGGTAAAATTCTTTTTTTTTTTTTTTTTTTTTGTAACTTTTAGGTTCTTCAGTTTGCCGAAAATTATTTTGAATAATACATTTATAAACCACCTGAACAAAACCTGAAAAAGGAAAAATACATTTATTACTCAAAATTAGTTTCGGTAGACTTAAGAAGCTAACAGTAATAAATTACCAGAGTTGAAACTGATGAGAGATAATTACAAACAAACAAAACAAAAAATAATAATTCTGGCACCTCGGTATGTCTGGAAACCGTAAAATTAGTTATTCTATTTCTTTTTTTTTGAAGTGATCTACATGCCAAAGCGGTGACTAAGTACAGAGTAAATGTGACCATCCGGACACCGGTGAGACCACCAAGCAAGTGCTATGCGGCTGAGGTCACGTAGCCATCAGCTTGCATTCGGGAGATAGTAGGTTCGAACTCCACTGTCGACACTCGGTAAGGAGGTGGAAGTAATCGGCTTTGGCTTATGAACAGGATCTGTCCCGGTATTTTTCTGTTGTCTGGAAGTGGAGATCTGGAAACAACTCAAGACAGTTGACAGTAGTGTTCGAACCTGCTCGTCTCCCAAATACAGAACATGGATCCACAGCCGTAGAGCATTAATTCGCGCGGCCACTACACTCGGTAATAATAATAATAATAATAATAATAATAATAATAATAATAATAATAATAATAATAATAATAATAATAATATTCCAATAATCACCAAATATGGAAATATCCCTCAAGTAGACAAATTAAGTACCTAGGTGAAATTATTGTACCAGCAGGGTTCAAAATTTCTTAAAACAGATATATAAGAACTATATAAAAAGGGCAAAAATACGACATTATAATGAAATAGTTAAAGAGATCCTCCGTGGCTCAGGCGGCAGCGCGCTGTCCTCACACCGCTGACTTACATGGCTCAAATCCCGGTCACTCCATGTGAGATTTGTGCTGGACCAAGCGGAGATGGGACAGGTTTTTCTCCGGTTTCTCCGGTTTTCCCTATCATAATTCATTCCAGCAACACTCTGCAATGTAATTTCATTTCATCTGTCATTCATTAATCATTGCCCCAGAGGAGTGCGACAGGCTTCGGCAGTCGGCACATTTCCCATCCTCGCCGCTAGATGGGAGCTTCATTCATTCCATTCCTGATCCGGTCGAATGACTGAAAACATGTTGTGGATTTTCAATACAGTAGTTAAAGCCGAAGCACTTTATGCATCTGAAAATATTATAATTCGTGGCAAATCTGGAATAAAAAGATCGAAAAACAAGAAAGAAAAATCCTCAAAAATCTTAGCACCAAAACGCGAAAATGGAATTTGGATGGAAAAGAAATCACATGAAATCTATCAAGTTATAGAAAAAATCACAGATAGGCCTACAATCAGAAAACGACGATTACAATTTTATGGTTACTCATGTAGAATGGATAATGACAAGCTCACAAAAAAATTTAGACAGCCTTATCAATGTACAATCACAATAAGTGGCTAAAAGACATCTGTGAAAAGCTAAATGAAATTGGCATCATTTAAGAAACCATTCAAGTAAGAAAAAATTCAGAACTTTAATTCACAAACACAAATTTCCTGTAAAACTCGCCAGACTAAATACGGAATGCAATGAACAACGTAGAAACGAACACAGGGAAAGGATGAAGAGATATTGGGAAGAGAAGAAGAAAAAAAGAGCTAAAAAACGTTCAGGTGATCCAAGTACTGTCACATTTTATTTTTATTTTCTATTCTGTAGATTCTCGTGGTGTAACAAGTATTGGTAAATTTTGAGAGGTCCGAGAGTGATGCAATACTTGTTATCGGTAGTATCGTATCACCCGCTCTGTTGTGGCGACGTCGTCGTCTTCTCTTTCTCGTTCTGAGGTCTTGTATTGACTGGTGCTTATCTTCCGCCCGACGAGAAGAAAAGATCGTTCGTTGCTTGTGGTGACAGTTCGAGTGATAGTCGATTACTGTGCCATTTCAACCGTACCGTGCTTCATCTTGACGCATGAAGTATTTTTACAACGATCTCGCTGAAATGACCATCTGATTTTTTTTTTTCATAAAATACTTTCGGTATCTCATGTCAATCAGACTTCTTAGTCGAATGGTCGGTGTTGAGGCCTTCGGTTCAGTGGGTCCCGGATTCTATTCCCTAGAGAGTCAGGGATTTAAATCGCGTCTGATTAATTCTTCATACTTGGGGACTGGATGTTCGTGTTTATCCCAGCACGTTCCTCTACATTCAGACAACACACCAAACTACCAACCAGCACAGAAAAAGCACAACAGTGATACATCCCTCAACATAGGCTAGGCACCGGGAAGGACATCCGGGAGTAAAACAGGATCAAATTCACATCTGAAGTACAGTTCTCACTCACGACTCCACAGGTTTGGTAGAAGTATAAGAAGAAGAAGAAAAGAAGAAGAAAATCTCGTTTTAAAGGTTACTGTAGAAGTAGTTAAATCTCTCTTATTCTTACAGTCAGATCTTATTTGAGAATATATTGACATTTTCTCCGGATCAAACTGAAGGCCTTGCGAGTCCAAGGTTCACATAGACGTCTGGCATTTAAGATTACTTATTTACGTAAGGTCCGCCGTGCTGAATGGCTCAGACGGTTGAGACACTGGCCTTTTGATCCCAACTTGGCAGGTTTGATCCTGGCTCAGTCCGGTTTTATTTGAAGGTGCTCATATACGTCAGCCTCGTTTCGGTAGATTTACTGGCACGAAAAAGGACTTCTGGTGGACTAAATTACGTCACCTCGGCGTCTCAGAAAACCGTAAAAGTAGTTAGTGGGACATAAAGCCAATTAAATTTTTATCATCATTACGTAAGGTCCTTGTTAGAGAATTCCTTTTCATGTAGAAATTCCAGCCCATTTCGCAGTGGAAAGGATGTCATAAAACCCACATTATTATTATTATTATTATTATTATTATTATTATTATTATTATTATTATTACAACTTTCTATACGTCCACCGACACAGGTAGGTCTTATGACGACTATGGGACAAGAAAGGGCTAGGAGTGGGCAAGAAGCGGCCGTGGCCTTAATTAAGGAACAAGTGTGAAAATGGGAAACTATGGAAAACCATTTTCATGGCTGCCGACAGTGAGGTTCGAACCCACTATCTCCAGAATTATTCTTATTATATTGCTGCTTATAAGAGAGATAACGTGCTGCCTAGTCGAGTTACGTGTTTTGATATGTTTCCCACTGGAAATTGAGCCGGATTTTCGTCATGAAAAGGTGTTCTATAATGTTCAGTTAGGTGTATTTATAAGGTCGTCATGTAAAGGTGCACTCTCAAATACCAAAGTACTCTTTCAGATTTCGATCCTACAACTTTGAACTCACAAGGCCTGTGTTTTGATCAGGACAGAATTGCAGTATGTTCTCTAACAGTTTGCGTGGTTGGGTTACCTGGAAGGACGTTTGTTATTTGCCGCGGCTGGAAGTTGACAAGTTTAGAAACGAGGTTTCCTCTTTGTAGAGACGTGTGGTCCTGAGGTTCACTAATCCTACTCCATAAATTAGTAGTGGTGATGGTGATTATTTTAAGAGGAAGTACAACTAGGCAACCATCCTCTATTAACACTAATCAGAGGGAAAAGAAAGAAGGGGTCCAACACTTCGGAAAATGAAGGTACCGACAAAAGAAAGACAAGGGCCACGAAAGGCGTGAAAATGAAAGACTCCCTGACAGGAGCCTGACACAAGAAACTTGAAGCAATGCCAGGGCTCGCCAACCCGTTCTCCCAAGTTAAGAGTTCTTGGGGCCCCTTTTTGTTGCCTCTTACGACAAGTAGGAGATACAGTGTGTGCGTTATTCTACCACACCCACCCACAGGAGAACCAAAAGTGAGTACCAGATTAAATGATGCAGAATTGCCCCAGAGGAGTGTGACAGGCTTCGGCAGCCGGCACATTTCCTATCCTCGCCGCTAGATGGGGCTTCATTAATTCCATTCCTGACCCACCCGAATCACTGGAAACAGGCCGTGGATTTTCATTTTCATCAAATGATGCAGAACCTGGCAAAAATTTTGATTTGTGATTACGTTTTGACGCGCTATGTATTTCTCTTGCTTTATAACCCCTCCAACCTCCAACCCTTCTCCTGATGTAAGTCGATCTCATTTCCATTTGTATTTGATGTGCTGCCAGTGGTGATCGATCAGACTGTTGCTTCCCTTACCGATCGAGTTTCCTCCCACAAGAGAGGTGCTATGCGAGCTGCACAGTGTGTCACATTGAACTATCACCGCTCTATCCTACTTAGTGTGCCGGATTACGGACCGTGCAAGCCTTTGTCTTCCACTCCAAGGACCTTCATGGACAGCGCTGATATGGCTTTGCTTTGTTAATATAAACGTCTTATAACATTCTTATTAAGAGCTCCGTGCACCTTGTGAATGTTAATTCAGCCTGATGACCTGTCTTTCTTTAATGCAGGGCCTCTCAGAGTGCATGCACCTGGTGCATTCAATGTGCACGGTGCAAAAGACGACTTCGCTTGGTTGACCAGAGTGCAGAACCCCACTCCTCGATTTGGAGCAATCGCGCTGTCTCTCTCTTTCCCCACGTCTGTCTCGCTCGCTCCGCCTGTCTCCCTCTTCTTCACTTGCTCCGTAGCGCTCCACATCCGAGCCGAGTTTAGCCGAGCTTAGCCGAGTAGTCCAGAGATGACGCGCTGGTCCGAGCCGAGCCGAGTGGGACCGATGCACTGTGCACAGGAACTCTGCGCCCCAGTTTGTACACATGAGAGTTTGGGCGTTTGAGAGGCCCTGCTTTAATGTTCGCCCTAGTGCATGCATTTGCATATTACTTGTAATGTGATTGGAGAGGAAGTAGCTATGATGTGCACGTCAAACTATAAGAAACCTTGGTGTTTTACATAACTGCTGATACTATGTTCAAAGCCACGGGACTCGAATCCGACATTTTGTAACGTGGCGTTTTATTTCAAGAACCCCACAGGTCGCGCTGGCTTCTCATCAAGCTGGCCTTAGATCGAATCATGGCCAATATGTGTAAGATTTTTGAAACTAACATTCACATCCTTGTGGTTCGATTTCTACGCAAAACGTGATCGGAATTTGACATTCACATAAAATTACAAGAGTGCTTGCTTCTTTTCTTCGAGTTGTTGTTATCTATAATTCTCCCTTTTATTTCGTCACATAAACAGTTTCAAAATTCTAATGTTGTGCCTCCTTAATATGAAAAACAGTCCCCCCCGAAACATACCTTGATATAGATTTCTTACTGAGCGAAGTGGTATTCTAACCCTTAAAGTTTAGCATATTATTATTATTATTATTATTATTATTATTATTATTATTATTATTATTATTATTATTATTATTATTGAATTACTACAGCCCAAATTATGGCACTTCTTATTCTTATCTTACCTGGAATTTTACCATTAGTGGTTTAACCTCGTTTTACAGCCAAATAGAGTAGTGATAATAATAATAATAATAATAATAATAATAATAATAATAATAATAATAATAATAATAATAACGCAATTGAATGGTTTTTACATCTCCCTGACTACTTTTACAGTATTGAGCCACCACCGAGGTAAGGGAAGTTTGTCCTCCAGGAGTTGCTGGACGTGCCGGTAAATTCATCGACACGGAGCTGGTGTTTAAGAGCACCCTCAAATACCAACGGACTCAACAGGAATAACATGATAACTTGGGACTCTACTAGGTTAAGTGCCATTGCTGACCTCGGTAGCCCATTCGCTACGTCTTTCTGTTCCTAAGACAGCGGGTTGGATCTTGTCTGTGAATGTGTTTAAATGCGAAAAGTCGCATGTCGCTGGCTTCCAGCTCGTTAAAGAACTCTTTCAAAACAAAACAAAATTCCGACACACTCGTGTCTCCTATTATTGTGTAACAATTGGGGGGAAGTTATAAAAATACCAGTGTTATTTATTACTGACAGAAGTTGATAATCGCAATGTATCGCTCCTTAAACCAAGAATTGCTGCCGTCATTATCGCAGATGAATTGTACTTCTCTTGTAAACCTCGTTGTTTGACAAATACATCATCATCATGGCAATTAAATGAATCTCGTGACAAAGGATCTGATTTAGGTCAAAATAACAAACCAATGGTTATTTACAGTAATTGACTTCTGACTGAATTGCCCTGACGTTGCTTTATATGCAAATGGCATGTTTACGCATCCATTAAGCATGAAAACGTCCTTTAAAAATTTGCAATTTAATGATAAAAACGTTCTCTTCAACTCCGTATTGGGAAACGGGACTATGGGGTGGATATACAATTAAATAATATGCAAAAATAAAGTATTTCTGAATACTTCCTCTCTAGTTCCTCTCCAGTGGGTTGGGGTTGTAGAATACATTCACGATATCTGCTAGACTTTCTACCCAATGGTGCAACAACCCCGAAGTGCCATGGTCTACGTAGCGACCGCTGTTCAGGCCGAAGGCCTGCAGATTATGAGGTGTCGTGTGGTCAGCACGATGAATCCTCTCTGCCGTTATTCTTGGCTTTCTAGACCGGGCCGCCATATTGCCGTAAGATAGCTCCTCAGTTGTAATCACGTAGGCTGAGTGGATCTCGAACCAGCCCTCAGATCCCTGACCTGCCTGTGAATCGAACCCAGCAAGTTACTCCTACTCTGCGGGGCAAGCTTACCTCTCTTAAGAGGTGACTAAAAGACGGTAACCTCCGGGGGCCCTCAACTTGGAAACGTGGGCTGTCGACCGCGGTTCCACTCACGCGTCAGGCCCTTCACCTTCAACTCTCAAATCTGACCTCTCTTGGCTAACTCGTGTTTTCTTCCAATCCACACGGTATTAGGGTTGCGAGTGCTAGAGAGTCTTTCATTTTAACGATATGCGTGACCCAGCCCGTCCTTTTACCGATACCATCATTTTTCAAAGGATCGAGCCCCTGTCACTTTTCCTTTGATTACTTTTTCTAGAGGTATAATGTCGTACTAACACATAGAAGATTCTCGGCGGCGCAGGAATTGCGAATGTAGCGTACGTGGCCTTAATTAAGGAACAGTTCGGTTTCGATTATTGTTGAGGGGATGATGGCCATGCTGTTCCTCCCCTTAAAACAACAATTTTTTTTTTTTTTTTTTTTACAAGTTGCCTAACGTCGCACCGACACATATAGGTCTTATGGCGACAGCGGAATAGTGCTAGGAGTGGAAAGAAAGCGTCCATGGCCTTAATAAAGGTACAACCAGGTGTAAAAATTGGAAATCACGGAAATCCATCTTCAGGGCTGTCGACAGTGGGCTTCGAACCCACTTTCTCCCGAATGCAAGCTGACAGTTGCGCACCCCTAACCGCACGGTCAGCTCGCCCGGAAAATCAACAATAAATACCCAACATATTCAGATACATTTCAGATATATTTTACCGAGCAAGTTGGCCGTGACCTTAGGGTCGTGTAGCTGTTAGGTTGCATTCGGGATATGTTGCGTTCGAATCCGACCGTCGACAGCCATGAAGATGGTTTTCTGTGGTTTATCCATGTTATATCCAGGAAAATATTGGAGCTGTACCTCTATTAAAGCCACGGCCGTGCCACCTTCCCATCCTTAGCCCTTCCCCATACTTCGGTCGCCGATAACCTTCGATGTGTTAGTACGACTTTGAACCATTAGTAAATCTATTTTCACTGGTCTGTACATGTTAACAATGCCTTAAGTTTCAGTTCCGAACAAAAACACATGCATGTGCAACTGCCCTCTCCCTAATGACTATTAAGATGTATTTTCTAGAACTTGTTTTAAAGTGTCCCTTAATGTTTTTATGTTATCGAAACTTAGCTCAAATATTCTTTCAGTTTAGCCAACTTCATAAATATGAATGTCTTTCAGAAACCGTAAGGCTATTATAAAAATGTTAGGGCTAACAATATCTGTTATAATGTCTAATTTATGTAGCATATTTCACAAAGTTTGTCATAAATTTGACAGTGGAACAGCAGCGCCATATGTTGGTGAATGAAGAAATGTGTATGGCTTCTCTCTGCATATCGCGGGAGGTTTAACATTTGAATAGGCGTTTTGGACTCCTCAGTCATTAGTTACATACATAAAATACGTGTAGAGTCCAAGCAGGTAGTTCTTCGTGGAATTCGAACCAAATGAACCTGACTGTTCGTTTAAGAAAATGCTGCATGAATTCGAACTACGAGCACTTCGATGAACAGCCGGTGACGAATTCTGTCAGATTACCTGTGCTAATATGATGTCAGTAGGAGGATGCAGAACTGTAATTAATTTTGTTTTGGATTTTGTATACCTTTTCCGCGACTTGAACTAAAGTTGTACCTCAGTACCATACGGAACGGGAACATATTTCATAAGGACTTAACTTGAGATGCCCTATGATATGTCCGAGATCAGATACATCCCTAGGAACTCACACAAATTCAGCGTGGACTAAAATGAAGATCCACAGCCTTACATTCATTCGACCGAGTCAGGAATGGAATGAATGAAGCCCTCGTCTAGTGGCGAGGATAGGAATTGTGCTGGCTGCCGAAGCCTGTCGCACTCTGCTGGAGCAATGATTAATAACTGACAGATGAAATGACATTGAAGAGTGTTGCTGGAATGAAATATGACAGGGAAAACCGCAGTACCCGGAGAAAAACCTGTCCCACCTCCGCTTTGTCCAGCACAAATCTCACATCTAGTGACCGGGATTTGAACCACGGAACCCAGCGATGAGAGGCCGGCGTTCTGCCGCCTGAGCCACGGAGGATCAGCGTAGACTAATAACCACAATATGCCAGCTGAGTTTGCCAGTATTTCTACGCACTTTTACAAGGCTTCCCACATACAATTTTCCTGTCTGATTTACTACCTCTTGTCGTTAATTACTCTTCATTTCTGAGCCAGATGGTTTTAGGAGTATGAGGTTTAGTTAGGTATTCCTTTTCTTGCTTTCTACTTCAATTTCTTTAGCGTAAGCCTTAATTTTTTCTCCTATAATTTGTGTTATGAAGAAAGGAAAGGAAAATCCCGCGGTGATGGAGTAAAATACTTGGACGTGCTGGAAATCAGATTTGACGCGTCTGGGTAGGAGACATGTAGGCTACATGTTTACGTCGACATTCGATTTTTGAATGCTTGATTGTAACTTACTTTCATTCAAACGACGAATACACTATTCTTGCAGAAAATTTCCACCACACTGTATCATATTTCTATATGACAGCACTAGATATGGTTCACGTAGCTGTCAGTTTGCATTCGGAAGATCGTGGTTCGAACTACAGTGTCGGCAGCTCTGAAGATGGTTTTTCGTGGTTTCTCCATTTCCACACCAGGTAAATGCTGGGGATGAAACTTAACTAAGGTCACGGTCGCTTCCTTCCCATTCATAACCCTATTCCATCGTCATGACCTACCTGTGTCGGTACGGCCTAATACAAATTGAAAAAAGGAGATATAATCTAAATTATGATATTTTCCACTATTGAACTTTTTTAGAAAGCAAATTCTTAAAATCCCAAACTGTTCAGTTTTCTTTGACAGCTGGTGAGTTAAATCAAGACGTATGATTAGGTGATTTATCTGTTGAAAAAATTATTAATTAGTGTGTACAGAATATAATGTTTTCATTCGGGAGGGTGTGGGTTCGAACCCCACCATCCGTAGCTCTGGTTTCCCATTTTTACACTGGATTAATGTTGGGGCTCTATCTGAATTACACCTATGGGCGCATCCTTCTCTTTCCACTTTTATCGTCACTGAAAACCTACCTGTGTTAGTACGACGTTAAATCACTAAAACATTAAAAAATAAGAAAACATAATAAGAAAAGTTTCCCATCTCCCCCACAAGGCCCCTGTTCAGCATAGAAGGCGAGGCCGCCTGCCCGAGGCACGGGTCCTCCTCCCCAGTTGTATCTCCGATCCAAAGTCTCACGCTCCAGGACACTGCCCTGGGGAAAAGCCAACCCTAGTGAACGGATTAAGAAAGAAGGAATAATAAATGCAGAAAAGAAAATAAGTGATGGTGATTATAAATACAACAGTAGCGGACGATACATCACTCAGGTCTCATGGTTATTACGAATAGGAGAATAATTGAATTCTAGCATTAATCTCATAAACTTTCAATTAAGTCTCATTATTCTCTTTAATTTCCATTTTACTGTCAATGTCATCATTACGGAAACTAATGCGTCGGTGGTATAAAATCACAATAGGACCTAGATTATCGTGATAGCTGCGAGAATTAATGTACTTGGTGTACTATTCTTTGTGACCAGTGAGTGTTGTAGATAAGACGCTATTGTGTGGAGCGACTTGAATTAATGTGGATGTAGATACTGCTATAGGAGCACTAGAACTCATGTTTCCATATTCAACAGATAAACTATACTTCCCTTCTAACTTAATTACATTCCTAGTTTCCCTGTCCTCCTTCATTCACCCTTTAGTGTTACAGCTTCTAAATACAATACCTGACACAAATTTCTCACAAGTAACAGCATGAGCCTTGGTATAGAGGTTATTCTAAAATTACCCCCTGTGGGCGGGAACGCAGACGAAGAATACACCCACGGTATCCCCTGCCTGTCGTAAGAGGCGACTAAAATGAGCGACCAATGGATGATGTTATTACGACCATGAGATTACCCGCGATTAGTACCATCACCCGAGGAACACCATGAATCGACTTTTCTTGCGATTAGTACGACTATGTGAGGAATACCATGGGTCTGTTGGCGGATCACTCTGGCTTTACAGTAACCGTCCATACTGTAGTATCCGCCACTATGACGGAGGCTTCCCCTTTGCCAAGGTTCGATTGGAACACCCCAAGGAGAAAAGAAGAGGCTATCCTCGCTGAGGTGTTTCAGCATTTGATTGTGGACATCATGGGTCTGCATTTCGAGGAACACCACGGGTCTGGGCGTTGCCTGTGATTAGTACCACTATATGAGCGACAACGTAGGTCTGCGTTACCTGTGCGTAGTATATTACCTGTGAGTAGGACTACAACGTGAGGAACAGCATGAGTCTACGTTACTTGTGATTAGTACCGCTACATGAGAAATATCATGGTTCTACTTTACTAGCGATAAGTACCATTATTGAGGGGCCGTTGACCTGGATTTTGGACCCCTTTAGACAACAAGCATCATCGATTCAGGACTGTGCTTTGGAAGCAGTCCCTTGGTTACCATTGTTTTAAGTTTGTTTGTTTTGAGTTCATAAACATTGTTCATCGTCGCCTTTTGCAATTCTAGTCAGTGGATTGATTTTGTAATTATTTTTAACTTTTAATATTGTGAGTTGGATCCACTGATTATTTTACATTCGTATTCATCCATTCATTCTTCATCATCAAGTTTTGAATTCTGGTCAGTAGACGAATTTTAGAATTTTAATTGTCATTACATTTCGTCTCATTTCGTACCACCGGGCGAGTTAGGCGTGCGGTTAGGGGTGCGCTTCTTTGGGCTTGCATGCGAGTGATAGTGGGTTCGAACCCCACTGTCGGTAGCCCTGAATATGGATTTTCGTGGTTTCCCCTTTTCACAGCAGCCTGTACCTTCTTTGAATCCGCGGCCGCTTCCTTCCCACTCCTGGGCCTTACCTATACTATCGTCGCCATAAAGTTATCTGTGTCGATGCGACGTAAAGCAAATTTCAATTAAAAATATCATTTCGTACTATTAGGAGCCGATGATCTATATGTTACGCCCCTTTAAACAACATGCATCATCTTAATCTTAAATAAATTTATTGCTCAGGACATAATTTTGTCGCCAAATTCAGGCCTTATAATGTAGCAAAAAACAAGTCTGGATCCTTGGCTGAATGGTGAAATACTGGCCTTCATTTCAGGAGCCCTGTGTTCGATTTACTTTCTGGCCAGGAATTTAACTGCATCGGGTTAATTCATCAAGCTCGGGGACTGGGTATTTGTGGTCGTCGTAATACACACATTTCATCTTGATACAACACGCCACACTACCAACCACCGTATTTATGAATACGTAGATCCATATGAGTTGGCGTCAGCAAGGGCATCTGCCCATAAGACTGGGCTGAATTGACACTATGTGCTGATCCCAATAAATTCGGAGGTCAAGAAAAAGAACTGTAGTAACAAAAATAATGAACATTTGTGAACTTTGCGACAGAAAATTACTATCAAATTCGAAAATAATGAGAATAAATAATAATACATTAATACATTATAATACATTACTAATGTTATTTGTTGTCCGACTCGTTGGCTGAATGGTCAGCGTACTGGCCTTCTGTACAGAGGGTCCCGGGTTTGATTCCCAGCCGGGTCGGGGATTTTAATCTTCATTGGATAATTCCAATGGCTCGAGGGCTGGTTGTTGGTGCTGTCCCTAACATCTCTGCAACTCATACACCACACATAACGCTGTCCTCCACCACAATAACACGCAGTTACCTACACATTGCAGATGCCGCCCACCTTCATTGGAGGGTCTGCCTTACAAGGGCTGCACCCGGCTAGAAATATTCACACGAAATTTAAAATGTTATTTGTTTACCTTCTCTTAATTTTTGTAGATTTTAATAGATGATGAAGTGTCGAAATGTGAGTTATGTAACTTATTGGAAGCCAACGACTCTGTGTTGTGGCAATTAAACAGCCGGGGTCAAAAGCGCCATCTTGAGAACAACATAAAAACGTATAATAAAAATCTTCCGGGCTATTATGCCGTGGTCCACTCCTCTCGCTTCTCCCAGACGTTTCGACTACTGCTGCGGTAGTCATCTTCTGTGGCGTCATGTCGATATGCTCTCCTGTATCCCGCTGGCGACTCCGGGTACTCCGGTTTTTCCTGTCATCTTTCATTCGAGCAACACTCTCCAATATCATTTCATTAATCATTTATTAGTCTTTGCCCCAGAGGAATGCGACAGGCTTCGGCAGCCTGCACAATTCCCATCCTCGCTGCTAGAAGGGGGCTTCATTCATTCCATTCCTGACCCAGTGAGATGTCTGGAAACAGGCTGTGGATTTGCATTTCAATAATAATAATAATAATAATAATAATAATAATAATAATAATAATAATAATAATAATAATAATAATAATAATAATAATAATAATAATAATAATAATAATAATAATAATACGTAGGCCACTCATGAATTAAATTTCCTTAGTTCTTTCACTGTAAAATAAACGTATTTAGACGGTAAATATGATCATTCGCGACAGATCTATGACGTACCAAAAGTAAATCCCGGCAAGTCCCACCTGGTGTCAGTAGTGCAGCCACAGTGGCTCGAAATGGCGGCTCGTATTCTTTCTCCCGCCACCTGCGACGTTCTGTCTGTGATAAAAGTTCTACGGAAATTGCGATGGGCTTTTCAAAACAAGAGGCGTGGATTGCTCTGTTCAGGTGTTGTGCTGATCCCTGGCAATGCTCGGTCACACACAGCTCGGCACTCAGCAACTGTTATGCAAGAGTTCGGCTGAGAGGTGCTTAATCATGCACCGTGCAGTACTGATCTTACTCAAGTAATTTTCATCTTTTCCTGCACCCTAAGAAATTCCTGTCCACCTCTCAGCATTTCCACATGGACGAAGAGCTGAAGACGAATGTCACACACTGGTTCAGTTTCCAGGTGAGAGACTTCTACGACAACGGCAAACAAAATTTGATCCCACAATATGACAAGTGTCTCAATTCTGGTGGTGATTATGTCGAAAAATAGCTCCAAAACTGCTGTGTCGAGTACCAAAAACGTTTTTCATGTAACTACGCTGTCTGTCTTTTAAAAATAGAGAAACTTTATTTCTAGATAGTCCTTGTAATAAAGGCGTTGCGTGTGGCCTGTGTAGACGTCTTTCGATTAGGCGTCTTGGAGGTGACCTGCGTGTCTGTGGGAATGGGGCCCTACCTGAGATGAATTCTAATGATGAAGACGGAATAAACAACCAGAGACAGAAGAATTAACTAATGAAATTTAAAATGCCCGATCTGGCCGGGAATCGAAGCAGATGTTCCATAGATTTGCTAACCATTTAGTCATGGAATCAGACTCCTTCTTCATCTCCTTCATCTTCTTCTTCTTCTTATTATTAATGACCGCAATCGAACGAAGTCAGGTGATGCAGGAAATACTAGGTTAGGAAATGAAGTACATGAATATTGTTACTACTGTAAAGTAACTAATGATGGCAGAAGTGCAGAGAACACAAACTGCAGACTAGCAGTAGCAAGGGAGCCCTTTCTTAAGACAAGAAATTTGGTCACTTCGAACATTGATATAGGAATTAGAAAGAAGTTTCTAAATACTTTCATATGGAGTGTGGCATTGTATGGATGTGAAACATGGGCGATAACTTGCGCACAAAGAAAGATTTTGAAATGTGGTCTTACAGAAGAATGCTGAAGGTGAGATGGATAGATCGAATCACGAATGAAGAGATTCTGAATCGAATTGGTGAGAGGAGATCGATTTGGCGAAATTTGACCAGAAGTAGCGATAGAACTATAGGGCAAAGAGGAGGCGAGACAGGTTTTTTTTTCTTTCGGATAGTCCTACTTCGATTTTCTCTATCATCTTTCATTCCAGCAACACTTTCCAATAACATTTCATCTGCCGTTCATTAATCATTACTCGAAAGGAGTGTGACATACTTCGGCAGCCGGCACAATTTCTATCCTCGCCACTAGATAGGGGCTTCATTCATTGCATTCCTGACCCGGTCAAATGACTGGAAACAGGCTGCGAATTTTCATTTTAACTGACAAGATACTTTCTTCTGTTTATATCTGTCACGAGGTACTCATTCTACGTTAACACTAGCGGTCGCAAGCCCTGTTAAGTTTTTAAACTGGAGTTAGATAATCGACAGAATTGTATTGTTTTTGAACGTTATTCTAAGGTCTTTTCCGAAGCTGTTTTCATTAAAGACTTTGAATTAAGTTATATTACCTCCCCATGCCACATAACCCTGATGGATGAAGCGACTGGTGCTCAGACCAGAGGCCTGCACATTACGAGTGGCGCATGGTCAACGCAATGAATCTCCATGGTCGTTATTCTTAGCTTTCTAGACTGAGGTCGTTATCTTACTGACATATACCTCTTAGTTGTAATCATGTAGGCTGAGTGGTTCTCAAATCATCCCTCAAATCCACGAAAAATTCTTGACCTGCTCTACAATCAAACCCAGGCCCTCTGGGGACCGCTTAATTATACCAGATATGCAAGATTTAAATCATTCCGTGTCGTTGACTGAAATTTTATTTTGATTATTCTTTGTAAAAGAAGTAAAAATGAGGCTCTCTAAGAGCGTTTTCTGTTCATTGTGAACGACCAAGATCTCTACCGCGGAATTCACTGTCAAGAGTCATAGCTTTCCGTGTCCGACTCCTTGGCTGAATGGTCAGCGTCGATGCCTTCGATTCGGAAGGTACCGGGTTCGATTCCCGGCCAGAATGGGGATTTTAATCGCATCTGATTAATTCTTCTGGCTCGGGGGTTGGGTGTTCATGTTTATCCCAACACTCTCCTTTTCATATTTAGACAACACACCACACTAACAACCATACGCAGTGGTGATTACATTCCTCTACATAGAGTTGGCATAAGAAAGGGCATCTGGCTGTAAAACAGGGCCAAATCCGCATTTGCGACACAGTTCGCACCCGTGACCCCTCAGTGTGGGAAAAGGGGGTAAAAGAAGAAGTTATAGTTTTTCGTGGTGTCCACATGTCACCATCAAGCGAATGCAAGGGTTGTACGTTACATTCCTTCTCAGTCCTTCCCTTCCCTATCCCAGCGTCATCAAAAACCTAGAACAGTGTCTTCGGGGACCCGGGTTCGATTCCCGGTCTGGTTGAAGGATTTCCTACACATGCACAACCCCTCCCAACTTCGTCGGAGGGTTTCCTTTATAAGGGATACTGCTGGCTAGCCATACAAAATAATAGTAATAATAATAATCATCATCATCGTCATCAATGGAAATGCTAGTTGCTTTACGTCGCACCGACGCAGATAGGTCTTATGGCGACGATGGGACAGGGAGGGGCTAGGAGTGGGAAGGAAGCGGCCGTGGCCTTAATTAAGGTACAGCCCCAGCATTTGCCTGGTGTGAAAATGGGAAACCACGGAAAACCATCTTCAGGGCTGCCGACAGTGGGGTTCGAACCTACTGTCTCCCGAATACTGGATACTGGCCGCACTTAAGCGACTGCAGCTATCGAGCTCGGTCAATGGAAATGTATGTGTGGAAGTACGTCATTGAACGCCTTGGCAACAAATGCAATTGTTATGTCCATTCATACATATTGCGAGGTTCATGACATTTTGCTGTAGCCTTTAATGTGTGGAGAACGATTTCGTATTCACATTTCACGGGAACCTTTCCACTATCAACAGAATCACGGCGAGCAAGCAGAAATTAGTTACTACATTGAAATGTGCTGTTTTCAATACATTAAATACTCCCTTGTTACGGCCAGTGAAATGACTCGGGCATGGCATTCGAACAAATGGACACATTCGCGCAGTGACCACTGTAAATTATTAACCTGATAGAAAAAAATCTCTGACGAAGGATAAAATATATTGAATTACAGTGTTGTTATTGTTTCTGTGGTTGTTTTGTTGACATCTATTATAGTGACAATACATTCGATTCGTGACGGGAAAACAGCGTATCCGTTGATTATATGCATTGTGGCCTGGGATCCCCATTGAGTAGTATAGAACCACTGCTGGATTGTTCCTGGCTCTATAATAAAACTGGAGAGGAAACAAATAGAGAAAACTTCAGATTGTGTCAAAAGTTACTACTCCATAGACACAATACAAACTATTTTCATCACAGCGAGCGAGAGTTAATTATTTGTATCATAATTTATATAATATATCGCTCGATTTAATTACTGTGGTCCCCGCATCATTGAATGTTGATCATTATAACAACATAATAAAGTGTACACTGCCAAATGTTTATAGATGTGGATGATATTATCGTCGATAATTTGCAAATATGTCACTTTCTCTCGTAGTTACTGTTGCAGGGTGGATTAAATAGAATAGAATGTGAAATTGCAGCCCTGTTGATGAAGTCCATAAACGTGAATGTAACCAAATTTATAGACAAGCATATCGGGAGAATATGTGGGCTATTGAATTCAGGGCAACATAATGGGAACAGGAAATGTTTCACGCCATTAACAAATAATTTCTTTTTTTTGTTTTTGCTATTTGCTTTACGTCGCACCGACACAGATATCTCTTACGGTAACGATGGGATAGGAAAGGCCTAGGAATTGGAAGGAAGTGGCCGTGGCCTTAATTAAGGTACAGCCCCGGCATTTGCCTGGTGTGAAAATGGGAAACCACGGAACACCATCTTCAGGGCTGCCGACAGTGGAGCTCGAACCCACTATCTCCCGATTACTGGATACTGGCCGCACATAAGCGACTGCAGCTATCGAGCTCGGTACAAATAATTTCAAAGCGATGGATACTGTCTCCTTAACCGAAGAGTTCATAGCTGTTATAAAAGTCTAACAACCATGTATTTTATTGATTGATTGATTGATTGATTGATTGATTGATTGATTGATTGATTAACACTTTATTTCTTCTGGAAAGTTTAAAGCCATATGTCTTTCTGGGCCTCCTTCTCTTCCATCTACCCTCAACCCCCATGTCCAACACCCTTTTTCCCACATATCCAAGCCCTCTGATGAGTTCTTTCCGGACTTGGTCCGCATATCCATCTTAATATCTCCACCCCTCTTTCACCCGTCTTACCAACCCAGTTCTGCTCTAGTTGTCATACATAATGTTAGTTCTACCACACTGTTGAGTTTTTAGTTTATTAGTTTATTTCTGTTCATTAATCGTTTCTGTGCTATTATAGCATTTATCGAGACGGAGAAAGGTAGGCTATGTGGTTTATTACATGGTGCTGGTTAGCAACAATTTAGAATTAGTAAATATGTTACCACACGGATTTGTTTGAAAGAGGAAACGAAGAAGAAGTGCAAAGGAAAATTATTTACCAGAGAAGAAAGGGTACTCAGTCTGGTTGGCGATAATACGCACTTGCACTAGTAATAAAAGTCCAATATGGATGTTTTATTTCACAAATGCTTATCTGTAGGAAACAGTATCTGGTATCGAGGCACATCGAGCCTATTATAGGGTGTTAGCAATGAAGATACAATCGAATGGGGACAACTCTGGAACGAGCTGACACTCTTCCGAAATATTTTGTGTCCGCAATCGAGACGATTAATAGAGTGTCCGCAATCGAGACTGTTCGCAATGGGGACGACACCACCCAAAGTGCAGTGTCAAAACGTTGGAAAGGTACTGTGAGACCAATGATATTGTGACTGTCAGACCGAGGGAAGCTCGACCGAGAGTGACAACGCCACGCCAAAATCGATATACGCGCGTAACAGCTTAGAGGAGACCATGTTTGACTGTTCAAGGATTACGGGATGTCTTCTTGAGGGCAGCCGGAGTCCGGAGTACCTGATTGAGAACGAAACCATTATATTTCAGTTTAATTGTAATCTCTTAAAAGTCCTAATCATCTGGTGACCGGAACAGCATAATGAACGAGGAAGTTCATGTTCTGGTTCTGATAGCATTTCATTGACATTCTTTGATCTGAGCTACTCCCAGATCAGTGGATCATTTTGTATGTAGAGGTATATTGCAACAACTTCGAGAAATGTATCAAAGCAAGCATCAGAAAACGTCCGAACTAGCACAGACAGGAAGGATGCTAGGCCTTACGGGCTTTAGATCACTCGTAGAAAATTGGTAATTTTCTTCTTAACCAGATATTTACTGTACTTGATTCAAACAGTGGAAAAAATCATTGGATAAAAAATGAAATTAGATGGACGATTTCCTCGTCTCTTGATGAATCCCTATTTTAGTGTACGGATACTCTAAAAGCCACCACACACAGAAAGCAAAGATAAAGCTACGCTGTGCTAAGCAATGCTAAGCAATGTTGTACTATGACACGAATGAAAAGCTAAACTATTATACCAAACCAAAAAAAAAAAACACGGCACTTGACGCCCTTGAAAGGGCCTTGGCTTGCCTAGCGACCGCTGCTCAGCCCGAAGGCCTGCAGATTACAAGGGATCGTGTGGTCAGCACGACGCATTCTCTCGGCCGGCATTCTGGGCTTTCGAGACCGCGGCCGCCATCTCACCGTCTGACAGCTCCTCAATTCTAATCACGTAGGCTGAGTAGACCTCGAACCAGCCCTCAGGTCGAGAAAAAATTCCATGATCTGGCCGGGAATGGAACCCGTGGCCTCCGGACGAGAGGCAGGCACGCTACCCCTACACCACGGGGCCGGCTTAAACTGTGATAGGCAGCTATTTAAGGATATTTGAATTAATAGAGGAGGAGGCATTTCTTTAATGGCTGCTGTAGTGGAAGACGAGGAAAGTGGAGAAGATTCTGGATATGTGTAACTGGAAGAAGGAGAAGAATGCATTGTGAATTCCATTAATTGATTCAAGCATTGTATGGAAATGATGAAGAATTTAAACGTCACTTTCGTCTAAATCAGGAACAGTTTCGTGAACTTCTGTCTATTATTGAAGTTGATATTAAGAAAAAATGAATATGAAGTACCAAAATTATAGAATATAGGGTAAATATTAATGTAAACACAATAAATCATACGTACAATCAATTTCCCGAGTTTCACTTATTTCATGCCAACAGTTGCCTTTTTTGGTTGTCTCTACAATAATTTGACGTATCACACAGACGAAGATGTCTTCTATCAGTTGTTCTTCCTTTCTTCTGCCTTTCAAGATTAATTACATCTGTGCTTGCTATTTCACAATATAATAATTACCGTTTTGATGTAATTCAAGAAATCTATACACATGGCAAGACCATTTACAAAATGCCGGGAAAAATAATTTATTGTGCGCATGCGCAAAGCCAGCTATAGCAAAGAAAATCACCTCCTTGGCGATCTGCAAAATGTAGATTTGCGTTGTCAAGATTGGTGTAGCTTAACATAGTGGTTTGTGTGTGCCATTCCATATAACTTCATTGGAGCGAATTTTTGTCATTGGGTTACGTAGCATAGCGTAGCTCAGATTAGTTTTCTATGTGTGTTGGCCTCAAAACTGACATGCGAAATATGAACTCATGGAAAGTTACTTCAACGACCATTAGTTATTTTTAAACGAAAATAAATAAATAAATAAATAAATAAATAAATAAATAAATAAATAAATAAATAAATAAATAAATAAATAAATAAATAAATAAATAAATAAATAAATAAATAAATAAATAAATAAATAAATAAATAAATAAATGAATAAATAAATAAATAAATAAATAAATATTTTTTTTGCTAATTGTTTTACGTCGCACCGACACAGATAGGTCTTACGGCGGCGATGGGATAGGAAACGCCTAGGAATTGGAAGGGAGCGGCCGTGGCCTTAATTAAGGTACAGCCCCAGCATTTGCCTGGAGTGAAAATGGGAAACCACGGAAAACCATCTTCAGGGCTGCCGACAGTGGGGCTCGAACCCACTATCTCCCGATTACTGGATACTGGCCGCACTTAAGCGACTGCAGCTATCGAGCTCGGTAAATAAATAAATAAATAAATAAATAAATAAATAAATAAATAAATAAATAAATAAATAAATATCCTCATTTACGTAATTAGCCATACATTAAAATTTAACATAACCTGTTGGATGCACATAATACGGGTGCCGTCTCTCTGAGACGCAGTAATTCAAGCTGAACTGTTTTCTTCGTTTCGCTGAGTAGAATGTCTTTCTCTCTTCAGCATTCTTTTTAGGAATGAAAGACAACTTAGAAGATGATCCCCATAAATGAACTCTCTCCTTCCCACACAAAAAGAGCGCTTATTACGGAAGCACTGAGACTCTTATAGAGAGTGTGACACCTTCAGCTCTTCAGGCGATTTGGCGATGCCATGTATAAAAGATGCTGTCGCAGTGACAACGGCCGGAATCGGTGAGGTAGGAACCTTCTAAGGCTATACTTGGATTTCTTGTGTTGTCTTAGGAACATCAAGCGACGTCAGAGAATATCTTCAGTATAATATATTCTATTTCTCTGTGTGATCAATATATAATATTACCGAAGTGATCCCTTACGTTTCCTTCACCACTCAATAGTACAGTCACATCAGGTTCATACTTAACAAAACATTGACATGTAAATTTTGAATGTTGTGTTTTATAAAACTCGTGAACAGATGGCTAGAATGTTTATAGAAAATATAATAGCTTCAACAATTTAATTTGAAAAGATTTTATTAATACAGGATAGAGACTCCGTGGCTCAGGCAGCAACGCGCCAACCTCTAACCACTGGGTTCCATGGTTCAAATCCCGGTCACTTCACGTGAAATTTATGATGGACAAAGTGGTGGTGGGACAGGATTTTCTCTGTGTACTCCGGTTTTCCCTGTCATCTTACATTTTAGCAAGACTCTCCAATATAATTTCATCTCTCAGTCATTAATCATTGCCAGTAAAATTCCTATCCTCCACGAGAGATGGGGGCTTCATTCCATTCCTGACTCGGTCTAATGACTGCAAATAGGCTTTGGATTTTCATTTTCATGATTAATACAGGGTCATAGGAAAATAATACCCATATAAAAATCCTGTATCAAGTAGGATAAACATATGAAGCGATGAAAGGAAATGAAGCGGCGTATGGCTTTTAGTGGCGGGAGTGTCCGAGGACAAGTTCGGCTCTCCAGATGCAGGTCTTTTGATTTGACTCTCGTAGGCGACCTGCGCGTCGTGATGAGGATGAAAGGACGATGAAGACGATACATACACCCAGCCCCCGTGCCAGCAGAATTAACCAATTATGGTTAAAATTCGCGACCCTGCCGGGAAGCGAACCCGGGAACCCTGTGACCAAAGGCCAGCACGCTAACCATTTCGCTATGGAGTCGGAGATATGAAGCGATTATGGTCTTAAACTGAAGAGGGAAGATGCGATATATTTTTACATATATTAATACATTTCTATGTGTTCCCCATTAGTTGCAAGGGAGACACTGAACCGATAATTAGTTTCTTACCTCGTACGCTGAAGGGTCCAAGTGACAGTTACGATGGCAGCAGTGATACTTTATCCGAAATGCACTATGTCATGTACAATTATCAGAAACCATGTTCTTAATCTATCCTCAGGAGGAGTCCATTGTAATGAGATCAGATGCTTGTAGGTGGGACTTCCAACACATGACAAGCGAATACGCTCACCATTATCTTCTGATGTTCCTGACCGGCCTTGTGATTTTCCTTTGGTTACGTATCCTGTTCCATCAAATTGATTTTACCATCGATGAATGGATTTATCGTTCGGCGCATCGCAACACTGATAAGTTGATCTAAAGTGTTACGTTGAACAGTAAATTTTGATTTTAATTCCACGTATGCACTGAGCTATCTGCTGGGCGGTCCACATCGTACTGGCATGGCTACACATCTTACGTTCAGACGCGTTATTCATAGTGAGGATCACATCTGCCGATCAAGGGTAAGGTCAGGCAACGACTACTAGCAGCGGTTTAAGGAAAATATAACCTCCTACCTTTCCCCTTCAGTTAGAGACCACAGTCGCCTCAACATGTCAGCCCGACTTGTAACAAAATGTATTTAAAATGTGGGTGTCATTTTTCGATGATCATGTGTAGTTCTGAATGGACATTGGTTCGATTTCACTAGAAATGCAATTTATACTTTTGGAGGGGTCTTGAGATTCACTCATCGTACTCCAAGAAAAAAGAAGAATACCATAGTAATACATGGGGACTCCGATTAAAGCCTAACCACTCTATATCCCTTAGTGTCGAGATTACGGGTGGTGAAGACTTTACCATCCAATTTCCGAGGCTTGTATGGGAATACCTTTACTTTTACTGTTGATATAGTATGTTTAATTTGGCAACGAGACAACCAACTTAAGGAAGCTGTCAACAGAATAATGAACCATCGAGTGAATTGGCTACGCAGTTGGAATCATATAATCGGGAGACGGTGGATTCAAACAACTCCGTTGCCACGCTTGAAGATGATTATGAGATCATTTTCACACAACGTCGAGCTTGTACCTTAATTACCGACTTCACGGCCGCTATCTTCCCAGTCGTAGCCACTTCTCACCTCAGCACCGTCGGATATCTATAGCCTATATGACGCTAAACTGCTACTGCCGGGCTGAATGGCTCAGGTGGTAGAGCGCTGGCCTTCTGCGTTCAAGTTAGTTGGTTCGATCCCGGCTCAATTCTGTGGTATTTAAAGATGTTTAATACGTCAGTCTGATTTTGGTAGATTTACTAGCGCGTTAGGAAAATCCTACGAAACTAAATTCTGGCACCTTGGCGTCTTCGAGAACCGTATGTGTAGCTAATGGGTTGTAATAAAGGTAACTTAACTTTTATTAAACTACTATTGAAGAAGGAATTAGGAACTACTTTCCAGATTTCATTAATTAGTACGTCGCAGTCTTTGTTGAAAACTTGTATTTTAAATAATAATAATGTTATTTGATTTATGTCCCACTAACTGCAGCAATTTTGTCCCACAGGAGTTCGTTTACGTGCCAGTAAATATACCGACACGAGGCAGTCACTTTCGAGCACCTTCAAATACCACCGGACAGAGCCAGGATCTAACCTGCCAAGTTGGGGTCAGCAGGCCAGCGCCTCAACCGTATGAGCCACTCAGCTTGGCATGTTGTACTTTTAGAAGAATCTTACATTGGTCTCTTTCGCGGTACAAATAAAATTCACGACCCAACTTTTCAAAGCCTCGGAAATTAATATCGTATTTATTTTCAGCACAACATGACCGGGGTTTGCAGGCCTGTATTCGCCTATTGATCCTAATCAAAATCTCATTCGAAATTGCAGAGATTCTAACATTCGACACTCAGTTTAGGAGCCAAATAACTAGATCACTTAGTCAAACCGACATTCCAAATGAATATTCTGCAAAATGTGTTGAAATCTCTGGTGAGAGCGTCCGAATTAAAAAAAGAATTAGATACCGGTCAATTATAAACGGAATTTCTACAATTGTGCTGTAAAGCCTTTTCTGAACAATTACACAACCTTTTACTATGGGAGTCACTAGGGATTCTGTTGACTGGAGCTAGACGTCAACATAAGGAACTCTTGTGCACGGTTATCGATTCAGTGTTGGGGTAGTTGATAATCAAAGCGCGAAACACGCAATTGATATGATTATGCTAGGCTTCAATACTGCATTTAATTCTAAATTAGTATGTATTAACTCAACTTTGCAGTCTTGTAGTGTAGGGGTAATGTATCTGCCTCTTGCCTGGAGACCAAAATTTCCACACTCAGCCAGTCTAGGGATTTTTTATTTTGGAATGAGGGCTAGAATAGGGTTCACTCAGATTTATGAGACGAACATAAGAGATGTTTGGCAGGGCAGGCAGCAGACCCAGCCACGAAAGCCAAGCAATACGGCTATAGATGTCACGCTGATCAGGTGATGCTCCAAAATCTGCAGAACATACGGAGCTCAGATTCATCTCTGTTGAGACAGAGCGTTTAAAGTGCACTGCATATTTTGAAATGAGCTAGAAGAAGTTTGTTGGTTTCATAAAATTGTCTCGGTCTTGTTTGCAGCTTTGAAAGTATGAAAGACCA
Source organism: Anabrus simplex (assembly GCF_040414725.1). Classification (NCBI taxonomy): domain Eukaryota; kingdom Metazoa; phylum Arthropoda; class Insecta; order Orthoptera; family Tettigoniidae; genus Anabrus; species Anabrus simplex. Next base: position 99,192,862 of record NC_090268.1, on the reverse strand, counting down.
TGCAAGTCACATAGTTATTATCTTGCATTCGTTATCTAGCAGGTTCTAGACCCACTGTCGGCAGTCGGAAAGATAGTTTTCTGCGATTTCCCAATTTTACACCGCAATTAATGCCATGGTCACTTCCTTACCTGTCTTATTCCTCTTCTATCCCATGGTCGCCATAAGACCTATCTGTGTCGGCTATACAAATAGATAACTTATTTATCGTGTCAAAGTTAGGGACAGCTGTCCCTGTGTTACACGTGACCAGCATCAAGGTTGACAACTAATCTATATATTAGAAGAGTTTACTGAAAACACCTTCGGAAAATCCGTCCGTCCGTACTCTTGGACCGATTTGCTTCACTTTTAAATTTTCTCCGGCATTACCTGCTGGTGAATCATGAGATATTGCTAGGTCCCCACGTTTGGCCAACTTTGAGTAATCATAAATGATCACTCCAACAATTGCAGGCTAATGCTTACCCTAACCCGCAATGCATTCTGTACTCAGCAGGTTGCTAAGCGACCAATACTTTCATTAATATTCTGATGCATGTGATTTTCATCCTTAGTAATGTCATTATATGCAGCCATGTTTGATTACTGCCTGTCAAGCCAGGGAGAATACACTTCCTCTGATCACGGATGAATACTATTCCGTGCTAGATACTCTTTGATTCTCTAACCTTTCCCAGCTTCCAAATATGTTCAGTAGATGGCAAAACGTTCTTAAGAACTTACATGCTGTTGAGAGAGAAAAAGTCTACGTACAAACAGACTCCATCATGACATATGCCTTAGACATTATCTGGGAACACCTATCGAGGGATAATTTAGCTGCACTAGAAGGCCATGCATCTTAGAAAAGTTAACTGCCTGGCAAAAAAAAAAAAAACCCGCTCCTTAGGGACTAACATACATGAGCTCACAAGACAACCGTTCTAAATTCAAGAACTGGGATTAAAAATATAATTGCCTTCTACGACACAATACCATGCTTTACATCGAGAACCGCAGAATAAAAAAGGGAATATATGGATATATTTTTACCAAACAGACGATATGATGATATTAGAATGGACGAATTCTGACTACGAACTGCGGCATACCATTTATTTATTTATTTATTTATTTATTATGGCTTCTTTCATGTGGCGAAGTTAGGGCACACGGCCCTCTCTTACACTTAACCACAATACAATAAATAATATTAAGGTTACCTATTACTGATTATACTAATTACACTACTTATACTATTTCCTAAATTAAGCTTAAGTTACACATCCACACAATATGCAGCTTATTAGCTTATTAGCTCGTTACTTCAGTCCTCTTTTCTATCTCACACAGACACTTGCACATACACTTACAATGTACACACTTATCAACTACCCTTACGTTTATATTATATAAAACTAACAGAAACAATTTTTAATTTTACAATAACCAATCACACGCACACAATACACACCAATACACACTTCAATCGGTATCTCTCAACAGGAAGTCTCGGCAAGATATTTTAAATTTGAGGAAGGAGTCAATGCTCCTGACACTTACTGGCAGGGAATTCCAAAGCCTGGATCCGGTTACAATGAAAGATTTATTATACACAGAAGAGTGGTGAAGAGGAATAGCTAAAGTGGAGCCCGAGCGAGTGTTACGATTATGGAAGGAAGAGAGGAAGTGAAGTTTAGATGAAATATACCGGGGGGAGTTACTATGCAGGAGTTTGTGTATTAAGACAAGTATATGATATTCACGTCTCTTATCAGGTTTTAACCAGTGCAGTGCCTGATAATAAGGAGTAATATGCACATCATACCTTAGGTTAAAAATGAATCTAAGGCAACAATTCATAATACGCTGCAGTTTCCTAGTTTGTTCTTTAGTAGCGTCTACCAAGATAACATCACAGTAGTCAAGGATAGGAAGAATTAGGGTCTGTGTTAATCTTTGCCGCATGTTTAGTGGTATAATATCTTTGTTTAATTTCAGTGGGTGTAGAGTAGCAAACACCTTATGACTTATGTTTTTGATATGTTCTGTCCAATTTAGAGTTTCAGTCATAGTCACCCCAAGATTTCTCACTGTTTTACTGTACGGAATTGTGCTATTATTTATTTGTAAAGGAGGAATGATCGAATCATTGATCTTGTGTAGGAGCTTCTGGGAACCGACAATGATAGCTTGCGATTTTGATGGATTTATGAGAAGTCTGTTTGCGAGAGCATATTCACTGAGTTTTTTAATGTCATCATTTATGCATTTTACTGCGTTTGGTAATTCGCTTAAGCTGCAATGGTAGTAAATTTGGAGATCATCAGCATATAGGTGATAATTACACGTTTTTAGAGAAGATGAAATGTCATTGATATACAATGTAAAAAGCAACGGTCCTAAAATACTACCTTGTGGCGTGCCAACTTTCCTTGTACGCCATTCTGAATTTCTTTCGCGAGTTATCACCCGCTGCCTCCGATCTTTCAAATATGACGTACAAAACTTCAGTACTAAAGGGTCAAACAAGTAAGATTCCATTTTCTTAATTAGTAGCTGTACGTCTATTGTATCAAATGCACCACTGAAATCCAGTAGCGTTAGTACTGTAAGTTGTCGTTGTTCCATAGCTAGTCTGATGTCTTCTGTCACTTTAAGGAGAGCCGTGGCAGTGCTGTACCCTTTCTTAAAGCCCGATTGTAATGGGTCAAGGAGAGAATAGTTATTTAAATATTTCAATACTTGCTCGTACACCATAACACTTTTCTTATTAAATGTTCATTAAACCATTGAAGATGGCAAGCAAAACTATATGACTACGACAGGCTTATCAAGACGAGTTATCTGACTTGGTTATAACGAATGCCAGCACTGTCCTAGAGTTACATATTATCAAAAAGTAACCTATCATAAATTTAAACCGTGTAGAATTATTGGACTATAGCCAACAGTAACTACTTGTACATTAAAATGACAAAAATCAAGGGGGAAGGAGTACAGTTTTTAAGATATTCGTAAACAAGTTGTAGGAACACAAAGAAAATTAATAAACAAAAGAGAATTATCTGTGAAATTTAACTCTTGTCCTCTGGACTCCCACCCGAGTTGAGAAGGATACTGAGGAAAGGATAAAGTAGACGCGAGGAAGAGGATTTAAAAGAAAGGAGGGCGAGGAAGTAGGAAAATGGCTATATATTGCTGCCTTGCTATTTTTAAAGCAAATTCTAAAAAAATAAGTATGAAGTGAGTCAGACTTGAGCAATGCTAGTAACACTATTTCTTACGCAGTCTCTGTGATGAATTGTTTGAATGTATCACTCATAAGGTTGGTTAGTGTATGCATTTCTGTGGATTTAGGTGACCGATATGAAATTTAAAAAAAATCTGGATTGGTAAGAAAAGTAACTGAAATATACCTCACTCCTCATTCCACTTTCCACTTTCACACCAGGCAAATGCTGGGGCTATACCTTAATGAAGGCCACGGTCGCTTCCTTCCCACTCCTAGGCCTTTCCTATCCCATCGTCGCCATAAGACCTATCTGTGTCGGTGCGACATAAAGAAAAATAGCGAGAAAAACTAAAAAAACTCCTCATTTCACTTGTAAACCTCTTCATTGATACCTAGACTAACTAAGATGATGGTGGAATTAGTACCAGCCTTTGAGATGAGAACTCGGCATACATGTATTGTTGGGAGATGAGAAGAATGCACATGCCCGGTGAGGCACGGGGCGAAGGGGTTTTCACCAGCAGGGCCAGTGACTCAATGGTTGCCATAGCAACTCCGCTACAACCCAGGCGACTTTATATTATCCTCTACTGGCAGCTCTTCGCTCTTGTCAGTTGTAATCCAGCAAACTGCAAAGTGTGAGTCAATGTTTTCGTAAAGCAGATACGAGCAGATAAGAGCCAATATGTCTGAGCGAACAGGAAGTTCGTGGTTGCAGGCCACATTCCTCATTCTTGCATTCTTCTCATCTCTACACAGTACAGACCATTTAACTGGGCAGCAGTCGACTTGGCGGAGGAAACTCTTAATAAGCTGTATGTACCACAGGCTTTTCAGAGAACTTCTAATTCATAGCCACTTGTCTCCTCTATTCAAACTTACGGGGTTGAGCCATGGTTACGTCATTAAGATTTTAGAAACGATAAATCTGAGTCAGTAGACTTATTAGCATGTAAAAAATTAAAATTCTGGCACTCATTAGTTTCTTAAACGCAGTAATAGTTAAAGTAATATTAAGCATATAACATAATTATTAGTATTGTTATTATTATTTTCCAGAACTTCAACAGCCTAACAGTAAAGTAATTTGCAATTCAATCATCGATAAAGTATGTTCTTATATCGAATATTTACCATCGGTTATCAATGGGGTTAAGTGTAGGTTTTCAAAAGATTAGGTTTTATGCTAACATGTGCGGATCGGATGAGTTGGCTGCACGATTCGAATCAGGTAGTTGTGTGCTTGCATTCTGGAGATGGTTTGCACTGCCCTGGAAGTGATTTTCCATTGTTTCCCATTTTCACACCAGGCAAGTATGGGATTGTACCTCAATTAAATTCACTGTCACTAACTTCCCAATAATAGCTCTGTCCCATCCCATCGTCACTGTAAGACGTCTTGGTCAGTGCGACGTAAAACCAACAAAGGAAATGTCGTAGTGCTCGTAATGATGTAGCGGTACGTTTATGTAAGAATAGAAACTACAATGGCGGCGACGAATAAAGTGTTGAAACCACAGCAAATCACTTCTCTGTTGAACCTTAAGTCACTTCATTATTCAGAAGTTTCCATAGCCTGAATGTATTCGCTCCAATCCTTATTAGAATTGCAACACTCATTATCACAATATTGGAGTAAATCAGTAATAGGGAGAGGATCTTCCAATAATTCTCTTAAGCTAAAGAGTCACATGTTTTGGGTAGTGTACAGAATTATATTATTATTGGAGGTTAGGCATGCTTGGCGTGAGCTCTATTCTCAAATTCGTAGTACTGCAGTAATCCATTAATCTAGGAGTTTATTTGCGAAATAACTCAGCACAGATGTAATTTAAGGCAACACTCTCGCCAACTGTGCTCCCTCATTTCGATATCGACGACCCTACTCCTAATGTGTTCATTGCCTTATTTCCTTTCTGTTGCGCAGTTCTGTAATATATTTTGCCACCTCTTCCGTCGATATACATAACTTTACTAATTCTACTTAATCTGAATTTATTGGATATAAGTAATATTGTAATTTAATAATCTGAAATGTCCGTAATTGGGCGCCAGAGTTCATCAAAATTGATCCCTTGAATTCCTCTTCTCTCCCAGGACGTGTACATGAAACTGTGTTTTGACTGGTACATCCACTACGGACGTAAGATATCTGCATCAAGATCGTCAGCATCAAATTAAACCGCCACAAGTAACTGAAAAAACTAGCTTCATTTCGACATGACATAATAGCGGAGATCCGTTTCAGCGGACACTTATGGCAAACTTACCTTTCAATATAACCATGGAAGTTTGTTAAGATTCTTCTAATACATTACTATATAAAGAAACATCTGCGGCTGAAATGAATACTTGTGTATTTAAACATTGCTATCTAGTGACATCTTATAAGCAACGGCGTAAAATGATATCAGCAACACACTTTGTGATAGTACATATATCACACCCTCGCACTGTATTCACAAATAGGAGATATTATTATTGTCATTATTCGTATTATTAATACTGTTTCATTTGTATATTTTTTAGTAATATTTACCACTCGGAATGTTTTCGTGAGTCATGTGGAACAGTCCAGAGTCCGATGACGTGGCCTTGTCATTATTGCCTTAGAAGTCGAAAGAGGTTCGGGGCGTGGTTTCGGAATGGAAAAAGGATCTTTCACTAGTGATTAAATGGCCGGGACCAAAATAGACTATCATGAGAGAGTAGGGGGAATCTGAGGTCTTTATAGGCATGTGACAAAACAGCAGAGACTGGCCCTGAAACTTTTGTGGAACGTAGCGGTCTTAAAACTTTGGTAGAGCTTGCTTGATTTAACACTTTTGTGGAACGTGGTTGACCTGAAATGTTTGTGGAATGTGAAGTGTGGTACTGAACTACAAACTGTGGCGGCTTGGTGTCTTATATGTTGGTGAAACCTATGGGGATACTAATTTCAGACTTTCCATAATTAATGGTCTAGAACAACAAGCGCGTGTTGCTCAAGTGAAAGTATCTTTAAACCAAGTGTTAGAATCAGCGAGCAGAGAATTATAAGGTGCAGTATTAATGTTATATAACAAGTGCCAATAGTGAGAATCTGCAAGTGGTGTTGATGCATAGAGACAGTGACGGGTATTTATCCATATATATGAGGGAAGATCAGAAAATAAGTTGCACTTCCCAGTTATGGCCATTTATTACACCGCCTATACAACAACAACACGACTATAACGACATGCACTGCAACGTCACTTTTCCACATGGTTTCCAAGAGACTCCAAACATTTCTGCGAACGCACAACCAACTTGCCGATGCCGGATGCATAGAAATTTCCTCCAGCGTTCTGAAAGCACTCGTAGACAGCGGCCTTCACCTCCTCATCGGTCTGGAAACGTCGACCACCGAGCTCCGTTTTGAGCTTACTGAACAGATGAAAGTCACATGGCGCTAGGTCGGGACTGTAGGGTGGATGTTGCTAGATCTCCCACTTGAAACGCTGCAGCAGTTCTCTCGTTTGGCGGGCCTTGTGAGGTGTTGCGTTATCGTGCAACAAAATCACACCGGCGCTCAATTTCACCCAGCACTTATCTTTAATCGCTTTACGCAAAAGTGCAACGTTTGACAATACGACGCCGCGTTGATCGTCGTTCGTTTCGGCATAAATTCCACGTGCAGCAAACCCTCCATGTCAAAGAACACTGTCGCCATAACCTTACCGGTTGAAGGTTGAACCTTGGCCTTCTTTCGTTGTGGTGATAAGGGATGCACCCATTCCATTGATGTTCGCTTCGTTTCGGGGGTGAAGTGGTGGACCCACGTTTCGTCGCCGGTGACGATTCGCCGCAGAAACCCGTTGCCGTCTGCGGCATAGCGTTGCAAAAATGCCAGGGAGGATTGGAAACGTTGTCCCTTGTGCTCATCGGTGAGAAGATGTGGGACCCATCTTTGACACAGCTTACGATATCCAAGGTCCTCGTGAACAATGGCGAACAGACTGCCATACGACATGTTCAGCTGCGTCACGATTTCTCCCAGTTTAATGCGCCGGTTCTTTCTAATGATCGCATTCACATTGTTGACCTTTGCACGGGTCCTGGACGTTGCGGGCCTGCCTTCGCGATGGTTGTCCGTGATATCCGTGCGTCCGGCTTCGAATTGCTGACACCACTTTACGATACCTTGCCGGGAAATGGCCCGCTCCCCATACACAGCACTAATTTCACGATGAATGTCCGTGCAATTCTTCCTTTTGGCCCATAGGAATCGGATTGTCGCACGCACCTCATATATTTGGAGTGAACGTCCAGTTGACGCGCCATTGCATTTGGCCGCTATTCATACAATACTAGACGAGAAACCACAGCGACTTGCCTAACAGACGTGTGGGCAGTGTCTGTCCCTTTCTCCGCTGTGCCACGTTTGCAACACACAGCACGCTGCTACGGCGCGTTAGTGCAACTAACCTTTTGATTCACCTACGTATGTATATGTGTTTTGTAATTAGTGGTAATTGGGATAACTACAAACGGTATCTTGATCCTCGCTTTTAGCTTCTCACCGTTTTGTTGATGTTGTTCTATAATTGTGTAAATATGGAGTCTACCAGCAGTATATTGTGAGTGTAACTGGTATGCTGATGAGGTGCTCATGCACGGATATTATTCAGAATAAGTTAGTTAATTGAGAATCAGTGGATTTACTGTTGAACCTAGGTGCAGTGCATACCTACTGGTATTTAGTCGTTTACAGAAGGTTAGGTATGGCCTGAAGTAGATGTGCCAGTACGCAGCTTTATGTACACGCCCTGGGAGAGAAAATTATTACGCTCAATTAAAATTGGAGTGATCCATTATGGTGAACTCTTCGCCCATATTACGGATATTTCGAGTAATTTTTTTACGATTGATTTTATCTCGCACCAACACAGATAGGTTTTATGGCGACAATGGGATAGGAAATGCCTAGGAGTGGGAAGGAAGTGGCCGTAGTCTTAATTAAGGTGCAGCCCCAGCATTTGCTTGGTGTGAAAATGGGAAACCACGGAAAACCATTTTCAGGGCTGCTGACAATAGGGTTCGAACCCACTATCTCCCGGATGCAAGATCACAGCTGCGCGGTCCTAACGGCACGGCTAACTCGTCCGGTAATTATTTTATTATAATATTATAATTATTTTACTTATTCAGATGTCTTATTTATATATTCAAATGACGCTCAAACGTGAGGAGTTTTATTGTTATTTTAATCACATTTCAATTGACTCCCAACAGTGGGGCAATGGTTATAAATTGTTATTTTAATAATTATATTACATCAATATATTGTGCGATATACCCAGTTTCCACGCGGATCCTGATAAATGTACAATAATTTGGCTTAGTGTAAGGGAAGACCCAGTTGACTTCACTACCGATCGGGCGAGTTGGCTGTGCGCATAGGGGTGCGCAGCTGTGAGCTTGCATCCTGGAGATAGTGGATTCGAAACCCAATGTTGGCAGCCCTGAAGTTGTTTTTCCATGGTTTCCTATTTTCACACCAGGCAAATGTACCTTAATTAAGACCGCGGTCGCTTCGTTCCCACTCCTAGGCCTTTCCTACACCATCGTCGCCATGAGACGTAACTGAATCGGTGCGACGTAAAGCAAATTGTTTGATTTCACTACGCAAATGTGTCGAAAAACTAAACGTAATACGGGCCGTTTATATTTCATGCACTTATCCGTGGGAGGAATTATTAACGGAGATATTATGATTCTTCTTATTATTATTATTTATTATTATTATATTTTTCATAAACTTTCAGCTAATCCAGAAACATAAGTTCTACCGAGCTCGATAGCTGTAATCGCTTAAGGGCGGCCAGTATCCAGTATTCAGGGGGTAGTGGGTTCGAATCTCACTGTCGCCAGCCCTGAAGATAATTTTCCGTGGTTTCCCATTTTCACACCAGGCAAATGCTGGGGCTTTATCTTAATTACGTCCACGTCCGCTTCCTTCCCACTCCTAACCCTTTCCTGCGCATTGTCGCCAGAAGACCTATCTGTGTCGGTTGGACGTAAGACAACTTGTAAACTTGTGAAAAAGAAGAAAGAAAATAATATATCTAATAATTGTACCTAACAATACTTTAGAGAATTTAACATCATTTGTGTCCGAAATGTTTTACCGTACGAGCAACAATAAGTGTGATATTCTTAAATTTATATTTCAGTTATGAGTCCATCAAGAAATTAAGCGACGATTTTTAAAAGATGCAGAATTGCGTGGTTATTAGTCTCTGTTGATCAAATATATAATGGACAATCGAAATGGGAAGAAAACCTATGGAACGTTCACTCGAGAAAATGAAAGGTGGGGGTGGGGTGGGGGAGAATGGGCCGTAAAAAGGTGGGAAGAGTTGAAAGCCCTAATATCACAGAGCCAGAGGAAAACTAAATATTATGACCTAGGACGTCCTAAGCTCCTAAAATATATAAAAAATAACGTTACACCGACTTATTATTGTTGTTCGTTGAGCCATGTATGTCCATTCCGCTCCCTCTTTCTTCCACCAGAAGGCATTAATGCTGAAATTAAAAAATCAACCCGTCAACGAGGGGTAAAGGTAGGCTTACTCTGACATTATGTAAAATAGTAAGCAAGATTTAACCCATTAAAGAATGGCCACAAATCCATTTCAAGGGGACCCGAATTAGATACTCGCTCGCGGCCCGTGGATTTTAGTTGAGTTCTGACTTGGGAACTGGGTATTTGTGATCATCATAATAGATACCAAAGAGCCAACCACTACAGGGTCACGCAATAATGAATACATTCCTCCTCAAAGGTTTGGCGTCAGGAAGGGCATCCGGCCGTAAGAATGATCTTTAAGAGTTAAACGGCCGAAACAACGGACATCAGTATCTTTGAAGAGGTTAATATCATTGAGTCAATAAATATTAACCTTCAACTGAGATGAGCTGAACGCGTCACCCTTAGGTCTAATACAGCCCTTATAAAATGGCATATTTTCAATTGAATGATAGACAACGTGATCAGGGAGGTTAATAAAAACAACACAAGATAATGCTATATCACACTACCTTACATGAACCTCTTATTTTTCAGATGATACTGCTGTTCTTTTAAGTATCAGAAGTCTCCTCCCATTGCCACATGACTATTGTTTCTAGATGCTGATAACCGAGTTGTGTTTCTCTCGCTAAGCCATAAACAACATTGCCTATTTCGCTTTAAGAAATACATTTGCAGGACCTCTTTATTACACTTGTACTGCGTATGATCGGATCGGAAATTAATATAATGCCAAATGCACTGCGGAGGTGTTTATTTCAGTTTCGTTGTAATTGGGTTCCACGTCTCATTGTCACATCCACTGCACAGTACTGTACTTGGATCCGTTGCCAGGCAACAAGCCCCAGCGCGACCTGGCTCTCAGCAGTGTCACCATGTAACATTATATAACATCTCTCGCTTGGGAGAAAAGGGTATGTTTCGAGATTTACACCGTAGCTTTAGTGCTCTCCGCAGATCTAAAGGTGTACTTAACAGCTTTGCCTTAATTGGAACTGTATATGCTTTGATAAAATTAAATTTGTGTGTTAGAGAACAATGCATGGTTAGGACCGTATGTAGTATTTTTTAGAACGGACTTAGAAGAATGGCTGTGGAAGATACGTGACGAGAAATAAGAATTATAGGGCCTACGTAAAACTTTTAGTGAAGTAAGATAGGCATTGGGAAAATGTGTAGATGCTAAAAATATTTCGATTCACTCACCAATGTTACACAACAATTGAAGAGTGTCTATTCCAAAGGGGCCATTTCCACCGTAAGAAAGTCGTAGGAAAACGCTCAGATTTTTTTTGCTATTTCATTTACGTCGCGCCGACACAGATGGGTCTTATGGCGACGATGGGACAGGAAAGGCCTAGGAATGAGAAGGAAGCGGCCGTGGCCTTAATTAAGGTACAGCCCCAATATTTGCTTGGTGTGAAAATGAGAAACCACGGAAAACCATCTTCAGGGCTGCCGACAGTGGAATTCGAACCCATTATCTCCCGGATGCGAGCTCACAGCTGAGCGCTCTTAACCGCACGGCCAACTCGCTCGGTACGCTAAGAAACGTACAATAAAAGACACACAGAACATACCCATGATCAGGTATGACACTATTCCCAGACAATACATCTCTATTCAAAAGTTCTTCTATTTCGACCCGTGTATGAACTACTTCACTTTCTGTGCAACCTCTGCAATCACACAGTACAGCTATTTCTTTTTTGCTAGGGGATTTACGTCGCACCGACACAGATAGGTCTTATGGCGACGATGGGATAGGAAAGGCCTAGGAGTTGGAAGGAAGCGGCCGTGGCCTTAATTAAGGTACAGCCCCAGCATTTGCCCGGTGTGAAAATGGGAAACCACGGAAAACCACCTTGAGGGCTGCCGATAGTGGGATTCGAACCTACTATCTCCCGGATGCAAGCTCACAGCCGCGCGCCTCTACGCGCACGGCCAACTCGCCCGGTCACACAGTACAAGAGCCATGGACATTCTTGTAAGTTCTTCAACGTTGTAGCGACTCAGTTTGATCTTCCGGCAAGAGTAGCATAGGATAGGGCTAGGACTGCGAAGGAAGCAGCCTTATCCTTTAGTAAGGTACAGCCTAAACATTTGCCTTGTGTGAAAGTGGGAGATCACGGAAAGGCATCTTTAAGACTACATAACGCAAGTTCACACCTAGCAATGCAAACCTGCTATTGAGCTTACTGGATCCTTCCTTTAAGGCACCTCTGGTAAATTCCAATGCAACTAAATCATCTTCGAATAAAAAATAGGTAATAACTCTTTATAGCATCGCACCGTATTTATTGTCTTTGACTGACAAGGCTACTGTCATCATCTGCTGTACAGTGAATTCATTTGGCGAGTTTCCCATTCCACAAAGTTTTTTACGTACAATTCTCTTACTGTAGTGCTATGGAAGTAAATGTGACTTCTCTTATATTCTGGAAAAGTCTGACAGCATTCCTTGTCTTCTCATTCATCAACCGGATGTTCTACGACCACAGGAATTTCGTGAACTCGGTGCACTTTGTTTCCCCTTCTGAACTCAGACTGTGTTTGTAAAGAAACTTGTACAGTCCTTACGGCGAAAAATAAATAAAAGTAACTGGTAAACTTCTTGCTACAAAAAGCTTACAAACTTTCGCAAAAGAGGTAGAGACTGTATTCTAATAATCGAAATGATATGTAAATGATTAGTCTTCATTTTCTAGTTGATTTACTAAAAGATAGCAAGTTCAATAACTGTAATAGGTAAAGAAAATCAAGTCATTGCTTCAACTTGGCGGGCTCTTGAATCTTTCTTGCAGTAATCACGTTAACGAGGCTGTAAGGTTGCAGGGTATTTAGGGATTGAAGTACAGTAAGCATATCAAAGAGTGGCGGAGATGATTTTTTTTAAGGTAAAGTACAATTATGTAATCATCCTCCATGAAGAAATTAAAGGAAACCTAATAGTAAAATAAATCTAATTATTCAACCGGGGTATTTGTAAACGAATCTATATAAATCAAATCGCAACGACCTTGTTGTCTATACATTGACTATTTTGGCGAAATATTCGTACAGGTGTAATAATTCGTACAGGCGTAATGATGACCATCTGCGTATTTTTTAGCTTTGGTGTCTGTCTGTTTGTCTGAGTCTGATAACTTGAAAACTACTGGATATATTTCTACAAAACTTGAAAACTAAAATCCACCTGTCCTTAGGTAGGTTTTAGGGCCAGTATTATTTCTGAATACCTAAATTTACTGGGGAGTTTATACGAAACCGAAATCATAATTTTGAGCTCCCACGAAATATACAGATCCAAATTTAGTGGAAATCTAAAATCCTTAAAAGAAATCAGTTTCTAAAACTTTTTCTTTTGTGCATCATTTCGATGGGAGGATTAATAAGGGAGATATCATTAACGGTCGGTTTTTCAGGCTAAGTCCAGCGAACATAGCCCAAAATGTGTTGGACGTGGAGCAGATTCCTTATCTACATAAATCAAATCGTAACGACCGTATGTCTGTACATTGACTATTTTGGCGGAATTTTCGAATAGTTGTGCGTATAAGGTAAAATAATGACCAATGACTATTTTTTAGCTTTAGTTTCCTGAAAGTCCTAATTTTTATCCCCCTCCCCTCCCCCCCAAATCAAGATTGCGGTACCATCTGCCAGACGAGTTAGAAAGTTGAAATTTGGCTTAATTATAGGATTTAGCCTGTCACCGACGGAAAACTTCCTAGATCTTTAGTGTTTTCACTTTTTATCCCGGAAAAATATCGAAATATGGAGGAAATTTTTATGATGGTGCAAACCTTCGTTTCGAGGCATTTTGCGGCTAAACGGTAAGTCCTATAACAAAACGGATGGAACAATGGAATGATCTTGTACTTTGGCCCTATGACTTTTTGTCGTGTCTCTATCCGTTATATTATAGATCTGTCTCTACTTCTCGATTTTAAGTAAATTTTGCACTTTTAACGGGTATAATTCGTAGTTTGACTCACTTATAGGAAAGATAGAACCATCAAGCTTTACACGAACATTGACCCACCCATCAGACATATTTGTGACAAATGCTAAGTTTGTAGGTGTCACATAATTATCCAAAATGTAATGCACTGTGAGAAAATCTTACCCAAATTTCACACTATTCAATGTTGCTACCTCAATCTGACCCATGAATAGATGAGATATAAGAAAATGTCACAGGATCAGACATTTAGACCGCTCAATGTGGCATCTTGTGGTATACTACTTTTGTCGATATGACTTACCGTTTAGCAGCGGTTAATCTGCAAATGAAGATCTGTAATAATTTAAACATGCATATACTTTCGTATGCCGATCTATATATACTCACTGATGCCGATTTGCAACGATCTAAAAACGGTGTGTCTCCTGTTGTAATCAGTACTCCACGCACCGACTTTGGCTGGCAGTAGGAAAGGCGTACTTCTCCAACTCCTGTGTAACTGGCATTGTAATGAAAATACCCTTCGTGTCTGGCAGAAAGCAAGGGAGCATGCAATTTTATTCAAAACTCTCTTACCCAATTGTGTTTGGCTGTAGGCAAGAATGCATGCCATTATAAACTCATTTACTCATCTAAAATGTGACTGATATTAGGCTTAGGGGCCTGCTATTTTAATGGAAACTCATCAACTCGGTGTATATCGCAGTAAGCTGGCTGGCATTAGGAAAACGGGCCTGTCATCATAATGATAACAGCACAACTCATTTTGACTGGCAGTAGAGAAAGTGCCTGCCATTATAATAAAAACTCCTCAAGTGTAATCTGTCTTGAAGTAGGACCGCGCATTAGGTAATGGGGCCTGCCATTATAATGAAAACTTACCAACTCGGTTGCTAATGGCAGTAGGCAAGTGATCCTGCCGTTTTCATCACAACTCTGCAACTCACACTTTACATCGGAAAGAACGTAAGGAGACCTCCCCATCCTGTTTCTCAGATAACGGTAAGAGACATATAATTTTAAAAGATCTTATTCACTGCATATACATTAATTTACTTCGATATCCGTATACAAAGTAGAATACCGTAGCGAAACACGGGTATATTTGCTAGTTTAAAAATATAACAAAAATTACTTTTAAGGTGAAAAGAACACAGATGGATCAAAAGGGAAAATAAGAAGTTCCCTGAGTAACAGAACACTTGCAATATATATGCCTTGATTAATCCATTCTCACACACAAATCGAGTGACGAGATTAACAATATTCTCGCCATCGGCTAGTATGAGTTCCAGTGTCTCTTGCAGACCGAGATTCCTTCTTAGGCCAGGGAGATCAGCGCACTCTGTGATGACGTAGGCCACGGTGAATTTGGTCTCACACACTGGAGAGGGGGCTTCCTCCTTAGGGTTTAAGAGTGCGTCGGTCTCCCATGACCTATCCTCAGCCTACACAAAACAACTACAGCCTCCCAATGTGAAGGTACGGGAAAAAGGACAGCCACACGGCAGATGCCTTCTTAATAGCCCTCAGCTTGTTGGGAGTTTGGATAGTAAGCCGCTCCGAATCCAAGGATGCCAAGATGGTTCGACGTACCTGAGAATAAATATCTCTGTATGGCACATTTAAAGATCTAGGTGGTAAACGTATGGCTTCTTTTGCAGTTGGATCCGCAAGTTCATTCCCCGCAATCACAACGTGGCTGGGGGCGTATAAGTCTCCGGTAAGAGCCCAATTAGATTATGGGCCCAGATTATGATATCCACATAAGGATTACTCGATACGAGTACTGGAAAGATCCAAAGGAAAGCAGCACGATTTGTTGTGGGTGATTTCCGACAAACGAGTAGTGTTATGAAAATGTTGTAAACTTTGGGATGTGAAGACTTGGGAGTAAGGAAATGAGCTGCTGGACTAAGCGTGTGACATCCAGGTCGTTACAGACTTGTGAAAGATTTTATAGTGTGTACAATTTAAATTGGTGTTTGATTCATTTAATATCATGTCATATGTGTATATATCTACATCTATAGATTTATTTATAAGGTTATCTGATCATTTCATATTGTTATTTCATTCCATGTCCAGCTCTGTGGCTAAATGGTTAGCGTACTGGCCTTTGGTCACAGGAGTCCCAGGTTCGATTCCCGGCAGGGTCGGGAATTTTAACCATCATTGGTTAATTCCTCTGGCACGGGGACTGGGTGTATGTGCTGTCTTCATCATCATTTCATCCTCATCATGACACGTAGGTCGCCTACTGGCGTCAAATCAAAAGACCTGCACCTGGCGAGCCGAACATGTCCTCGGACACTCCCGGCACTAAAAGCCATACGCCATTTCATTTCATTCCATTACATTGTACGGTAAAAGCGAGAGCTGAATAGAAAGGTATCATACAAATAGTATATTGCAACATACACGCTAAAATTTACTTACGATTTACTTGAGCGCTCACGACAACAGCAAGTGGTACTTACGCACCCCAAGCAGAGGTTAGCTTTTTCCTGGAATTTCAAGGCAGTAGCCAGCCAAGGACAACGTTTAAGTCTTTCCTTGTTCGCTTCAATTTGAACACGGCAACACCCCTTCAGCATGTTAGCGTGGTGGGACGCTATGTACGAAGCGAAAAAGCTCGACCTATTAAGACGAAGCCGCTAGAATGGATTTGATGGAGGGAATGATTGCTGTAGAAGAGGGAGAGTAAACTTCAATATGATTGGAACATGGGATATATCAACGGAGGAGTCCAGTAAGTTGCTGAATACGAGAGACTAAGGTTCCTAGGTCTCAGATGGCATTGGTATTTCGAGAGTCTCAATTAGTATTATAACTTAGGTACAGCCACATGACAGAACATCAGGGGAGAGACTTACTTCTGAATTGCGATAGCAATGACTTAGTGCAGTACAGCGGCAGAGCTGTTATACTTTGATTTCTTATATTCTGTATATGAACTCATGGCGAGTTACTTCATTCGACTACTTGCAGTCACATTTTCCAGTCCGGAACGGACAAGTGATAAATTCCGATCTTCGAATTTTCTTATCTCTAGAGAACTCATGGTGGTCTATTTCAGTAGGACTGATATCTGCTTTATAGATATTGATGGAATAGGGAGTGGTAATGTTAGAGAAGGCGTCTTTCACTCCTGATTGACCCACGCAACAGTCAGGCTAATAGTAAGATGAGATGAGCAGTCCCCATGAAGGAAGGCAACAGCCTGGGGACCATCCCATATCAGAAGTATGTCCAAATGAACGAGTCTACAATCGGTGAGCGTTTGATTAAATTAAATCAAGCATATTCACAGAGTAAATTAAAGTTAATGAGTCAATTTTCAATAAGTAATCTTTTAGTTCTTAGCACAATACCAGCATTTCACTGTCACCTTAATAAATTGGGTTTTTTTGCTTTTTAATTAATCCAGATTACATTCATTATCCTTGTTTCTCAAGATAGTACTTAATGGTTAGTATCCTATCACCCTACCCCTGGGATTATCTTGTGTGTCTCCTTTTAAATATAAGTTTTGACCTAAAGCCTTCACCTCTAGTCTGGAGCCCAATCACCTTACAAGAGAGAACTTGGGTAACCACGGAATTATTTTAAATAAAAGTAATAATTTGAAGTATCAGAATCTATGTTCTATCGTGTGGCGATTTATGGGCACGTCACTATTAATGAGATCCTTCAAGGTAGTAATTGGTAATATACGTATTGTCGCCCGTGAGTGGTACAAGAGCAGGTCTACCACAAGCGGCATGTTCCGACCTGTCAGCGGAGAAAGTGTAGAATTACATTAGTAGACCAGTAAGTTTGTTTAGAGCTTTCAAATGTCGTAATATGAGGAAAAATCTGGAAATCAAGAGGACAAATTGGGGAATATAATCGTTTACAGAAAGAGGGGTTAGGGGTTGGAATAATTTACCATAAATTTCGAACTTCTTTGAAATTACTAAAGGAAAGACTGGATAAACAATGACAGGGAATCTGCCACCTGGACGTCAGCTCTAAATACAGATCAGTATTGAATGATTGAGTAAATTTTATTGAAAGTAGCTCTCTTTATAAATCGTAAGAGCGTCGGCTTACAAATCGCTTAATTTCGGGTTCAAATTCTACGGAAGTTGTCGAATTCTTAAAAGCCACGAAGAGGTCCATTCGGCACTCCATGCCGTACGATGTCGGCAAGTAAAAGGTCTCTGGTGAGAAATTCAATGTCTATTCAACATGATTAATCAAACCACCCAATAGGTTTCTGGTTTCTATGTAGTCTGGTAGAGTAAAATATAACTTTCTTTAAAAAAAAATTGGCTTTCAGCCGTATGAGCCATACAGACAGCAAACTATTCAAAATTTACAAGTCACACAACACGACAGACACCTGAATGAAATGGCATTTATGTACTAAGACCGTTGAAGGAAGAAGATAGAAAGTATCGCTTGAGATAGTCTCTTTCATAACACACATTCCCTGGATGCTCCGACACTCAGAATTCGTGATTTTTCATAAAATTTATTAAATAAGGGTAGTGACATTTAAAACCTATCTAAATTGTATATTTAAATCACTATGTGTGAAGAATTCGGCAATAATTGTATACATGATCTGCTTAATGGGAGAAAATGCAACTGGCACGCTTGTAGGAAATGCAGTTCCAATTTTAGTCAGTTTTGTGAGCATCACTGTTCGGGCTGCACTGTACAAATACAACATGGTTCATGTCTGCGACACATGGGGTGTCATATTCACACGTGGGGGAGTCCAACACTTGAATACGGTAGAGGTGGTTAGGGTAACATCTCTTTTCGAGTTTCATGCGTATTAGTGATATAAGGTGACGTCTGGCGACTTTTAAACTGTCAAACCATGATTTCTTAGGAATATTAGCTCGAAGTGCAGCACAATATCGGCCTTTGTGCAGATCCTTTGTAGACCGTTCCATTGACCATTTTCTTTGAGCTTTCATACGAATAATGGGGAGAAAATCTATGTAAAATACAAAAAATGTACATGCAGACGGTCTATATGGTGTAAAATAAATATGCCAGCTCACAGTCGCTTAGGACAGGGGTGCCTACGAAGGCATTTTATGTGGCCCCCTGTTCGAATTTTTATAGTGTGCGGAAGTTTCGGTTTATGTTTTTCGTAGGTAGTAAGAACTCCTTTGTAATTTACGGATAAAGGTGATAAACCATTAAGAAATCTCTGAATTATTCGTAGTTTCTTTCTTGACGTGGTGTTTCTTTCGCCGCCTGCAGGAAAATTGTAAGATGCATAATTATTCTCACATAGGAGCAGTACCATTATACGAGAAACACTACGGGTCCGGGCTGGTCGGTTCCACTGTGTTGAGAATGGGCCTGTGTTAATGAGAAGCACCATGGGTCTACGATGCTTGGAATTAGTGCCAGCAAGTGAGAAACACAATGGCTTTGGCTGGCGCCCGTGATTAGTACCACTATGTGAGTAAAACCATGGGTCCGCGTTGCATGAGAGTAGTAGTACAGCTATGTGAGGAACACCATGGGTTTGTGTTGACTGTGGGCGTTGCCATAATGTGTGATACACCGTGTGTCTACATTGCCTATGATTATTAGCAATAGGTGAGCGACACCATGAGTATACGTGGCCTGTGATTAGTTCCACTAAATGAGGAACACCACGGAAATGCCGGTGCCCGTGATTAGTCCCTCTATGTGAGGAACACCACGGGCCTGCATTGTTTGTGAGTAGTACCCTTATGTGCGAAAAACCATAGGTTTGTGTTACTTGTGAGTGCTGCCATCGTGTGTGACATACCATGTGTGTACATTACCTGTGATTAGTACCACTATAGGAGGAACACCATGGTTATGAGGGGCCGGTGACCTGGATTTTGAACCCCTTTGGAACACAAGCATCATCTTTGAAAATAAGGACTTTTGAAGTGAATCCATTGATTGGTTTGGATTCATGGTCATTTTTTCACCTCATTCGTTTTAGATTCTAGTAAGTGGATACATTTTGAAGTTTTAATTTTCGTTTCTTTCACCTCGTACCCTTATGGGCCGATGACGTAGCTGTTAGGCCCCTTTAAACAATAATCATCATCATCCAGTACTGAATTGATCGTCATCATTGGCATCCAGACAATCATAACGGCCTCCTAGCTAAGAAATGACAAATATGAAATATAAAATCATTCTGTAAGCGCAGGAGTGCTTCCTGTTATTGACAAAGTCTGGAGAACTTCCCAGTATTAATTTACTGAGATAGAAATCTATAACAATGTGCTTCTTCGTTGCGTTCATGATTGTTCGAGAAATACGTAGAAATATTCAGCTGATCATCCTTAAACGTGAAGAAGTATACAAGACCGTGGTGCGGGTTTGCTGGACTCAGAGAACGAAGTAATATATTCAAATATCACGCTCTAATAATATTATTTTGTAAGGGTAGTATGAATTTGTAAAGAAATATGCTTCGTACTCTGTTGTTGACAGAATTCTATAAACCTCAGGCGCACGGTTCTGGGAGTTGTGTGTTACACGAATAATCCTCACGAGATATTCCTCGTAATTCTTTAAAAGGAGGATCAGAAGAGATTTACATTTCTAACGTGGGTTGAGGGGTTTCATATGCATACATTCGTGAATATGTTATGAATTGTAAGAATACTCTCTCATGAAGAATACCTAACTCCTTCAAAGTAGTTCATGTCACTGCTCGCATTCAATCTGGGACGTAAGGGCTGTATTATGCTTTGCATTCATCGATGTCTGCTCAAAAAGTACGCATTCAGGTTTCGGATGAAAACTATACAATTCTATCAGTTTGTTTGAAGTCCGACTCGTTGGCTGACTGGTCAGCGTACTGGCCTTCGGTTAAGAGGGTCCTGGCTTCGATTCTCGGCCGGGTAGTGGATTTTAACCTTAATTTGTTAATTCCAATGGCTCGGGGGCTGGGTGTGTGTGGCGTATTCAACATTAGAAATCATCCTAGGTAGGGCCCTCATCTTCACAGACATGAAGGTCGCCTATAAGCCGTCTACTAGAAAAAGACCTGCACCAGGCCTCTCCAGAGGCCATACGCCATTATATTTGCTTGAAAATTGTGCAGTGAAATTCTTGCATTTAGGGAAGATATTTGCACCGTAAAAGTTCACCCTTAAGGTACCGTTTCAAAATTAATTTACAAGAAGTCCCGAATTTTGTATAAATTTCCAAACATCATAGTTGTCTGGAAAATAGTACAATTCCAATTTGTTTGTGCACAATTGTTTATAATAGTGCTTGTAATGCGCTGAACTAAAATGAATACAAGAATTTACTGATGTGATAATTTTTGGACATATTTGTCACGATATTCAACATTTTAGATTTTTAGAACTTTTTTTACGATATCTTTTTACCACAGTCTTTTTTATTTATATGTTCAGTTCAAAATATTCTACGTTTAACAGGCTTCAATTTGGAATATCAATGTATTCGATAACTTAAAATTTGAAGACAATATGATTTTTTTAATGATGAAGCATTTGGAGAAATTCATTGTGTGGAAAATTAAACTTGAATTTTAGAAGTTTATTTCAGGAATGAAATTACTTAATATGGCTAATTAAAACCCCCTGTTGTAGTTTTTGTCCTCTTTAAGTAGTTTTCTTCCTGTGAGATACATTCTCCGTTGTTTCTGCTTGGGTGTCCTCTGATTTTTGTTTATTTGCTTCCCGTAGTAAGGATCAGTCTCTGAAAAATCTGTTTGAGTATGGAAAGGTAGTGAATGTTAGCGCCTGACCACGTCCTAGATCAGAGCGATCATGAGTGCAGTGGTCCTTTGAAATGCAATTTATGGCCTTTCTATATGTCTCAGATCAATGATATTTACATATTTGGAAACTAGAAGCTCCAGGATTTCATATGACATAAAAGTCAAATATTGATTACTTTGAGCTAATTCACTATTTCAAACGTGAATAATATGAGATGTTTGCTCGTTTCTAAAGTGGCTGATGTTATATAATACCTCGATTAACTACCAGAGGCATGATCAGACGTGAAGAACTTTGGCCTTAAGGTGAACACCCCATCCCCATGAAGCAACAGCCTCCATGGACCTTGGCTTACAACGTGACCGTTGCTCATCCCGAAGGTCTCCAGATCATGAGGTGACACGTGTAACGCGACGAGCACACTCCGCCGTTATTCTTGCCTCTTGAAGCCGAGGCCGCTATCTCACAGTCAGATAGCTCCTTAGTTGTAATCACTTAGTCTGAGTGGACCTCGAACCAGCTCTCAGATCCAGGTAAAAATTCCTGACCTGGCTTAGAATCGAACCAAGGGGGTCCGGGTAAGTGACAAGTTAGCTAACCCTAGACCGGTGGATCGGTGACTTTGGAGAGGGATGTAGAATTGAAGATTTTAAAGATTTTTTGTCTGTTACAATAGCCATACAATTGTTTCTCACAATATCTCAATGATCTACATTTGTGAAAATTACTGTGACATAATTTCAAATTTAGAAAGTTTCCAGATTGTTTACAAAAAATACATCCTCTAAATCGAGGAATGATATGCGAGTTACTTGAGAGTTAAATCACAAGTTTGTTACCTGAATCTGTCAGACAAACATCTTACAGAGAAATTCATGGCTTAAGCCTCCTATAACTTGCACTTAAGCCTCCTATTACTTCCAACAATTTCTATAACAACAATGTCACACCTGGCATTGGAGGGTTAACCTCTCAATTGTCCTGGCGTAGTTGTTTTGGATGGGGGAAATTGGTCGATGGTTGGATTGCTTTCAAGTTTCTGGAGAAATATTATGCTAGGGTGCAACTCACACCAACTGCTTCCTGATTCGCGTGGAGTTGACAAGCTTCTGTTGGTAACTAAAAAGCGTCGCTATTACTCGATCCAAAGATACAGGGGTGAGGTTACAGGATGTGAGTAACGCTATCTCTTGATTGGCTTCATCAGGAATGCAACGGGGAGCATACGAACATCAGTTGTGTTAGACACAGACAGCTTTACGGGGTGGAAGCTGACTGCGGCTGTGGTATTTCATGTCGACTCTGAATTAGCTGTATCACTGAGATTGACATACGTGATTTCATACACTATAAATAAAAACTCATCTATAGCTATTCCCTTCCCGTAGCTCAGTCTTTACAGTTTAGGGGTGTTCTTCTCCAAGGCTACGTAGAATTTCTTCCCAGGATTGGTGACGTATTTGCTGTCAGTTCCATCACCTCAAAACTCCCGTCTCCTTAACATACAAGGAGAAATTTCTTGTTTAAAATATGAGTGAAAAGGATACTGGAGGGCTATGATAGGGAACGTAGTTAGATTCTTAATGTGAATACGTCGTCGCGTGATTTTTTCAGTGTAGTTCTAAGAATACCGAGCGAGATGTTCGTAGGTTTAGGGTTTCACAGCTGTAAGCCTACATTCGGGAGATAGTGGGTTCGAATCCCACCGTCGGCAGCCCTGAATATGGTTTTCCGTGGTTTCTCATTTACACACCAGACAAATGCTGGGGCTGTACCTTATATAACATGATATAACATTGTTCATTTCACGAACGAGCCTCCACACTGGATGTCAACAATGTCTGGTGTTTGTAGCGACATTTTAAACAGGTGTTATGGTACCTCACAGGTTTTCTAACGTCATCCATTTCAGGTATGCACATGCCAATGTGTGAGGGACAATGGCATCTTTTTCAAATGGCGCTGCAAATACAAGATACACCTGACATCCAATATGTAGTCTCTTACTTGGTACAAACAACATGAACAAACTGTTAACGGTTGTAAATATGTTTACGTCGAACGTCGGAAATGGCTGGTTCCTGATTCTATGTTTATTACAAGTCTTTACTTGTTCCATTGCCCCGAGCACTCTCCTGAAATTGAATGGGTGATACTAAAAAGGAAAAGATTCCACTTTTTTTCATATTAAACTGAGATAGACTGTATGTAGCGTATACGCAGTCGCATCAAAAAGTGGAAGGAAGTAAAAGCATGAACGAATTTCTATGGCGCTATTGGAGGTTGAATATCAGAGTGAGTCTGGAATGTTTTCCTTGGTAAACTCAGCTTGTAACCAATTTGCTTTTGTAGCGCTAGGAGAATATGATAAAATTATCACAGAGGCAAAATAAGACAGCCTCCTAAATGAATAAATTAAGGACTACAAAAAACGTGCCCTACTCATTTTAAGAAGGCGTCTAAGAGTTTATTCAAGCCTAGAAAGATTAATTCAAAAGAAGTAAGTAAAAACATTTGACTTTTACAATAAGGAGGAACTTACTGGAAGCTTTAGTCTGTTTAGAGGAGGGAACCTTCCTTCGCAAAATACATACGGCGGTAAAATTCCCATTAAGGAAAGAACTAGATGATGTCGCGAAAGTTATGCTCTATATACCTGATTAGCACAAATAGTTTTACGAGAACATTTTGACTTGTCCACCAACAAGTCCTCTGGGCGATGATAACAGGGACTAGTGTTCCAAAAGACGAAATAAATAGTATACGCTGCTAAAAAATGTTTTTTTTTTTACGTTACGGTATAATTTACTCAATGTTGATGGGTGTGAAAAGCATTATAATATTGATTAAACAACCTAAATTTTTAAATTACATTAAATTTTTGTGGAAGCCTCCGTGGCTCACACGACAGCCCGTCGGCCTCTCACCGCTGGGTTTCGTGGTTCAAATCCCGGTCATTCCATGTGAGATTTGTGCTGGACAAAGCGGAGGCGGGACAGTTTTTCCTCCGGGTACTGCGGTTTTCTCTGTCATATTTCCTTCCAGCAACACTCTCCACTATCATTTCATTTTATCTATCAGTCATTCATTGCCATATAGGAGTGCGACAGGCCTCGACAGTCGGCGCAATAACCATCCTCGCCGCTAGATGGGGGCTTCATTCATTCCATGATTGGAAACAGGCTTTGGATTTTTCATTAAATTTTTGTAGACACTTCGCATTTACAAACGCAGTGAGATAAAGAAGGAAAATATTCCATTGACTTTAAATTGAGCCAGGAGCCACAATATACCGGTATATTACAGTATGGTAACTAATATACATTCAAACAAATATGTAATGGTACGCGTTTCAATCTGAGTAATAATTTTGTAGTAAGAAAGGTATTTTGAGTTTGCGAAAACTACTGTGGGTGGAATCTTTTCATTTTTAATCTCATTTAATCAGTTTATAATTTTGATACCCCTATATATAAAAAGATTAACGAATGAGCTGCCTTTACAGTGTAGGTCAGGTTGTAGCGAACTTGCATTCGAAAAATTGTTGGTTCAGACCCCAGCTTCCGTTGCTCTGAAAACAGACTCCGTTTGTTTCCAATTTTCATACCTTAAACAAATAAGGCCATGGATGTTTTCTACCCTATTCTAGGCCTTTTCCATACTCGCCTTGCCAAAAATTATCGAGTTTCATTGCACCTTTTTAAATAAATGTCATCAAGTTTATACTTCATCCATCTCCTGTACTTGTAACAACATCGGAAGGTCGAATTAGCGATTGTTTGTTCAATAAATAAATAAATAAATAAATAAATAAATAAATAAATAAATAAATAAATAAATAAATAAATAAATAAATAAATAAATAAATAAATAAATAAATAAATAATCCGTATTTAATGACATCGCTCAGGTGGCAGATTCCCTATCACTTGTTCACCTAATTTTTCCTTAAACAATTTTCAAAGAACTAGGAAATTTATCGAACATTTCCCTTGTTAATGAATTCCGACCCTTTACTCCTCGTCGTATGTATTTTTGAATTCCAACATTATCTTCATATTATGATCTTTCTTACTTTTAAAAACTCCGCGCAATCTTATTCGTCTACTAATGTCATTCCACACCATATCTCCACAGACAGATCGAAACATATCACATTGTTGAGCATCTCGTCTCCTTACTCCCAAGTCTTTCCAGCCCAAAGTTGTGCAACCTTTTTGTAACACTACTCCTTTGTCGGAAATCACTCAGATCAAATTGTACTGTTTTCCTGGGGATCTTTTCCATTTCTCGCATCAATTAGTTCGGATGTCGGTCCAGTTCACGGGCGCCATACTTTAATTGGGGTCTTCTCAGAGACTTACACGTCCTCTTCTTTACATCCTTACTTTAACCCATAAATACTCTTATAAGATTGTAAAGAGTTCTGTAACTTTTCTTAACAAGCTCATTAATATGATTACCTAGCTCAACTAGTGGATGTTTTGCTCTCTAGCTGTAAACAGTAGGTAGGATACATTTTAATGTTACAAATATTATTCCCCGCCTGAATAATTTTATTCGATAAAAGATACTAGATAATGGACGCCATCAACACTGTAGGTTTAAAAATTAATGTAGTGACAACAATGATATGATTGCCTCATTGCAGTCCGATAAGGTTAATATGAGCGATAGCACTATTTTATATATCTTTGACTCTGAACTTTGCCTGCTATTCACATAGATTTTAATAACTGTTCGTAAATTTTAGCTTTTAAATATGTCCATTTCTGTATGCTTATTAGTGCCTTATAACCCCCGAAAGTCCAAATTATATTTCGTGAACTTTCTGTGTAAATTCAGTTAGAATTTTCTAAAAACTACATCAAAACTAGTCATCCAGAGAGAGCTACCTTATTTTACCCAAAACGTATTATAACCCTTAACTCCATACCAGCTTTTCTATCGAAATTCGCTCGCGTCACCACTGGTACCAGAAATAACCAGGTTGTCATTAACTTCTCACCAAGGTACGCGTGGTTTAAATCTCAGCCAAAGTGGGTGGTAGTTTTGAAATGAAGAACAAGTCTCTGTCGTTCAATTTGACGTAAAACTAAAAAGATCCCATGGTTAGGATCACGAGGTAAATAATAACGTTAAACTGAATCTTTTGTTTTATAAATAGTCAGTTTAAGCTTATAATACTAGATCTACTCAAAGTTCCTATCTATTTCGAAGAAATTTCATTAATTTTTATTTTTCCCCTTGGGTTACTACTCACTCACTCACACTCCTGGTGCTACAGTCGCATGAAGTACCCTGGCCTCTCCAACAGCTTTCGCCCACTTCTTTCATCCTGGAGTTGTTCTTCTCCTGCCCAGGATCCCTAAAAACTCCAAATCTCTCGAGATGTTGTCCAGACATCTTGTTCTTGGTCTCCCCCGTCTTCGATGGCCGCCAGTATGTTGCTCAAGGATCATATTTGGTGCTCGGTCCTGCTTACAATGTGCTCAGGATACCGACGTCTCCTCTTTTTGGCCTCTACGTCTATCTCGAGGTCACCGTACAGAGCCATAGACTTCTTCGTTGGTCCTGATGCGCCACTCTCCTTGATCGTGAATGGCGCCGAAGATCTTCCTCAAAATCTTTCTCGTCCATTCCCACAGAATGTCTTCCTGGGTTACCAAGTGTAAAATGATATTTTCCTCTCGGCTTTCAGTGTATGGGGTAAGGCTAATATGATTTCAGACGAAAAGTAATACTTTCGCTGTGCATAAAATATTGTACTGCCACTGAGCGAGTTGGCTACGTGGTATGAGCCGCGTACCTGCGAGCTTTCATTCGGGAGATGGCGGGTTTGAAGCCCATGAATCGGCACCATTAAATAAGTTTTTCCTTGGTTTCTCATTTTCGCACTTATCAAATGCTGGGGACTGTACCTTTAATTAAGTTGGCCAATCTTACAGTTGGTAGCCCAGGTCTAAAGTGAAAATAGCTATATGTTCATACACTCAGTATGAAATACAGCTATTAAGGTGGCTTCATCGGTTTGAAGTAGTATGAAAGTGAATAGAATAGGAAAACAGGATTGGTCAAGAAGTTGGAACTAATGGAGAGAAAGATTCTGAGGAAGAAACTAGGATCCTAAAGAACAGAGGATGGATCATGCAGAAAGAAAGGAAACCAAAAATTATATCTCAAGATGGAAAATATCTCTGA
Organism: Anabrus simplex; assembly: GCF_040414725.1. NCBI lineage: Eukaryota > Metazoa > Arthropoda > Insecta > Orthoptera > Tettigoniidae > Anabrus > Anabrus simplex. The sequence goes on along the minus strand of NC_090268.1, from coordinate 99,165,164 downwards.
TACCAGCTGAAAGATGAGAGCCATGCTCTTCGGATATATCTACAGAATGATCCCTGGAAGACTGACCAATCAGATAATAAGATTTTTGAAATTGGAAAACTACGAGTCTCTGGTATCAGGAGGTGCAGAAGGACCTGGAATAAATGGGAATACAAGGAACGGAAATCAACAGAAAAGCTTACAAGTCAAGGACAAAAGCCACGAAGAAGTCTCAGGAAAAAGTTAAATATCGTACCCAAGCGCCGTGGACAGAAGAAGGAGGGCGATTTCAGAATGAAAGGATGAAGAAGAACTGGACGAGGATTAAAGTACAAAAAGAGATGAAGCTGAGTTTTGCATAACGTGGTTCATAGTCAGCCAAAAGGAAAGAAAAAGAAGAAGAAAAATACTCCTGAAATTGGAGAGAGAGCATTTGTTTATTGCAATTCATTAAATTGGATACATGCATCACATTCTCCTCCTTATGATTATTTAAGTATTACTACAATAACTATAATTTATATTGTCCTAGACGTTAGCAATGTTATATATTCTGGCACAACAGGTATCTTCCCCTTCCTAAGCTTTCGTTTGTGTCCCAAATCTTATAAAGATATCCTACAATTAAAACATACATTGTGACTGAAGAGAATGAGTGCATGAAATAACGAATGGATAATTTCATGATTAAATTATGGTCGTGCATGAGTGAATGCATGAATTAATTAAATAATTAATTTACGGGAACAACAGATGAAACTCTTAAAGGATGATTGACTGGCTAACGAAAGTGAAACGTACTCTCGACAGAATAGGGATAGGAGGTTACTGGGGTAAAAATATTCAGAATAAAGATACCGAATTAAGTAAGAAAGTAATGATTTGAGGGAGGGATGATGGAAACAAATTATTATGGCAGAATGTGGAACTAAAAGGACATTGTAAAATTATACATAATATGTCAATAAGGAGAGAAAGGCTTCCAAACAGCGACGTAAGAGGCATGGTGTGGTGGCTAATGGAGATATAAAAATTAGATGTCAGAGAGAGAGAGAGAGAACGAAAATCAGTGTTTATTCTGTGGAGAAGGAATGCAAGAGGTGCATCTTTTAAGGGTATGTAGACAGGGCGAGTTGGCCGTGAGGTAAGGGACGCGCGGCTGTGAGCTTGCATCCGGGATATAGTGGGTTCGAATCCTACTCTCGGCAGCCCTGAAGATGGTTGTCCGTGGTTTCCCATTTTCATACCAGGCTGTACCTTAATTAAGGCCACGACCACTACCTTCCCACTCCTAGGCTTTTCCAATCCCGTCGTCGCCATAAGACCTATCTGTGTCGCTGCGACGTAAAGCAATTTGTAAAAATAAACACAAGTATACCGATATACTGTATATAATATTAAACGTAGCAATATATAAATTGTTGCATTGCCGTGTCATTACTTTCTTTTCCCTTAATTTGATTATAAAAGTGCAGGTGAATTGAACGAGAACATCCCTTCATTTATGCATTCATTCTTGAAAATCTCTCCCGAGTTTGTGGTTATCCGTGACGGGGAGAGAGGACTTGGAATCCAGGAAAGCGAATAGATGGTTGCAAATGACGAAGTGAAACATTTCTAGGAAGACTCATTACAGTATATTTTAGATTTCCACCACTTGATACAGTTCATTGTCTAGCAGGTATCCCACCTCCAGATATTCGCCGTGAGTGTGCATCCAGACTGGAGAAATCTAAAGCAATCAACCTGAAGACCCATACTTTATATGGGTACCAACCAGCAACCCAACGGCTCAAGTCAAGGGAAAGCTTTCTCCACACAACTGAAAGCCTCACTAAACCACCATCGAACTTCAGAGTGAATTCATGGCGTTCCAGATCCAGCCACCTTGCAGGATGAATGACGCCTTCCGAAAGACTTCCTTCAGGCTACGAGCAGAGCTTGTCAACATGGAAGATGCTCAACAGGTTGCGTTCAGGAGTTGGAAGAACAAAGACCAACATGAGAAAGTGGGTTTTCGTCTGTGACTCCACTCTATGCAAATGTGGTGAAGAACAGACAGTGCGCCATCTTCTTGTTTGTAACTTGTGTCCAAGTACTTGCTCTCTCCAGAATGTGATCGATGCTACCAAGGAAGCGTGTGAATTAGCCGCATAATGGTCACACCACATGTTATTAAATTTGTATTTATGTAGAGCTTAATCACATCGTTACCTGCCATCATCAGAACTGATTAATAGTTATAGTACCCGATTTATTATTGTAAGATATAATGTATGTTTCTGACACGGTTAAATACATAAATAAATTTCTAGGAATATCTTAGGAAACAGCGGATGAATTTTGAAGGCCTAATTAAGGTTACTGCTATTACTTGTGAGATTTAAATATCTGATCTTCGAACAGTGCTGCTCTATATTTTGGCAAGTTCGAAGCATTAGATAGAGTTGTAAATATGAAGGGTATATTTTTGTCTTCACAACAAGCACTGCCAGAGAGTTAAACGTGCTTTTATTTCTTTTTTTCCACGTCTCTCTCCACGCTTCACCTTCCCATTCGCAGAGTTTCCATTGTTCACATTTCATCATGTCAGATAAAAGTGAATATTTTGGACGTTATCATGGCCTCCTGAAAGAATAAATTTTCAGCCTAGGTGAGTGAGTGTTGCTGTGACGCGGTTTCTCAACGCTAGAGCGCAATACCGGGGAGGGGGTAGGAGGCGAAAGATAAAAGTATGTGAAGGCAGATGGAGACATGAGGAGAAACGACCGCTGCTGCTCAAGGCTGTCAAACGGAATTTGCATAGCTCTTGTTGTTTTCGAGGAACCTTTCCTTGGCTATGCTTTTGTCGGAAATTGCATGTCACTCTGCATGTAATAAGGGAAAGTTGGCAACACACATTTGCCATGTATCGATTTCTGCTTGAAATTGGAATTCCTCTGCGCCCCAGTGGACCAAAGAGGAGATCTGGTACATGCAATTGGGAATGTTCATTCCCCATCATTACTCTGTCAAACATAAGTGGATGTGTTAGCAATGTTATTCGTGATTGAACCTCGATGCTTCAAGTACGCAAAAAAATGGGGGAGAGAGAAATTGCATTCAGTGGCATTAATGAGGAAAAATGGCCTTCATTTCGTATTCACCTGAAGTGTCCTTAATTTTACAACGTTTAAATAGCTCACACAATGCACTTAAGTTGCAGAATAGGTCAAAGGTTAGAACTTCATTTCAGTGATTTCAAAAGAGGCTAATGGTTTTCCCCTATATTGTACCTTGATGTTCATGTTATTTCAGACGAGCAGGACTACTCCTTTAAACTAATTGTGAATGAGGTTTTTATCAGTTGTGGAAGGAGTTTGACTCCTACTTAAAAAAGAATTAGCATTCCTCCAGTTTCGTAAACTGGATGTCCGCCACAATTTTAGTACTTAAAATTTCCGAGAACTTACGAAGCTTACAATTGAGTTACTTACACACAAGATATTGTATAATAATATGCTGTCTCTACAAACCTTTTCCGATTAATGAACACAATGAACACAGACAAAGGCGATACAAAAATTCTACACTTTGAATTCCCATATCGTAATGTTAAACAATAAATCTTTCATCTGCACATCACGGCCTTTATAGTATTTTGAGATCGAGCCAGTTGGACACGCAGTTAGGGTCACGTAGCTGTGAGCTTGCATTCCGGAGATGATGAGTTCAAGTCCCGCCGTCGGCAGCCCTGAAGATGGTTTTCCGTGTTTCCCCATTTTCACACCAGACAAATGATGGGGTTGTGCCTTACTTAAAGCCATGGTCGCTATCTTCACAATTCTAGCTCTATCCTATCCCTCGTTGCCTTAACACCTATCTGTGTCGGTGCGACGTAAAGATGATATGTAAATATATATCCTTGACTTAGAAAAAATACCAAGACCTACTTGCTACCCATTCTAACCTACGGACTGGAAGCTAAAAATGTGACTAATTGGGACACCAGTCGACTACAAGCAACATACATTAAGTTCCTTGGCTGAGTCACACAGAAGACCAGAAGAGAGAAATTCAGTAACGAATCAGTCTCCCTCCAACTAGGAATACAAAGGAGTGAAGAATCCGCAAGAAGGCGCAGTATCTACTTTAAAATAAATATTGATCGAAAAGAGACCGTGAGAAATACTTATGGATAGCTGGAGGAAGCAGGCTTAGAGGAATAAAATATGGGTGAAAATACTGGAAGATAAATGGTGTTTTGTTCATTCTCACATCCGGCCTACTGGAGTGGAGAATCGATGATTATGATGATGATGATGATGATGATGGTGATGATGAGTAGTCAAGCAAGAACAGGAAGTTGATGAGCTCTAGATTTATAAATAGCAGACACTAAAAAATAACTGCTGCATTCGCCCGTACTCATATATTCATATATGCATTGCGATTTTGTGAGAAATATAGGTCACTTCCATAGTCAGTGTTTTAATTGTATTAATGTGCATAAAACTCTAGTTTACACAACACGTATCAATACAAACAAATGAATCAATGCAGGAATAAACACTTCATATGTTCAGCAAAGGTTGTGTTTGTTGTATTTCTGGTCTGCCCTGTATGATATGGCATAATACAACGTTGTTATTTGCACTGGAGTTTTAAATAGTAAACAAATGTAAATTTGCATTTATATTTGGAAATATTAGTACTCTGATTGATAAGGACAAAGTGGATATAAAATTTTGCAGCTAAAAATTCGTCTGAATATTTCGAGCCTCGGTCTATTGTTGTAGAGATTCGCAGCAATAAACTATTTAGCAGTTGGGATAAGCTTCAACCAGATTTTATATCAGGTGGAATAATAAAAACGAACTTATAGAAAGGCCAAGAGTGGAATGGTAATTCAATTCCATTATCATTTATATGCTGGAAACTCAATGCACCTCGTTCCTAACCCTCAAAACTACTCTTATACTCATGACTGTGAAAAATAAAATAGACTCCTTACGCCTATCAAAAGTTTTAAGTTAACAGTAGAAAAAAACTGCTAGAAACCAATGGCATATTTATTGTATTGAAATGTATTTTGATTCCTCAAAATCGCGCAAGTCATTTCTTTGAAGAGAATGCTAGGTACAGATATGATTCACTATGCATCTATGACTTAAATGTAAACGTTGTTGGTTTTCTTGTTTGTTTCATCAGTCTACAGCCACTGCCACATATGCCACCTTATCCTCCGCTAACGTTTTAATTTCTCAGTACTTATCCATTGCATCTCACATCTTTTCTAATATGTTTGTAACATTCCTATTTTCGGCTCCCTCTACCGTTCTCTTCCTAAAGTTCCCTTGAAAACTATCTGAACAAGTCCTAGGTGTCTCACGACGTGTCATATCAGTCGTTCTTCTTTCTTGGTCAGATTTCACCAAATAATTCTCCTCTAATCACCTCTATTCAGTATTTCTTCCTTTGCATTTCAACCTAGCCATCTTGTCTTCAACATTCTTCTGTGACTCTACATTTGAAACCTTCTATTCTCTTTCTTTCTGAGGCGTTAGTTATTTATTTTTGACTTTCTACAATGCAACTTTCTGTACTAAAGTCTTCAAAAACAGATTTCTGATACATATATCTATGTTTTAAGTAAACATTTTTTCAGGAAGCCTTCCGTGTTTGCGACAGTCTGCAATCTGTGCTTTCCTTACGTCTGCCACTTTTGGTTATACCGCTACACAAATAACAACAATAATCTATTTCGTTGAAGACTCCATTTCCTAAATCACCTTCATTCGTTCGATTGCATTCATTACTAATGTTTTGAACGTATTTGCTTTCATCTTTCCTGCTTCAAGGCTATGTCCATCCCATTCACCAGTTTTGCTATATTTTCCACAGACTCAGTCATAATATTACCGTAAAATATCAGATATGTTTTCCTTATTTTCATCCGTGATTCTCTTTCCAAATTCTTTTTGATTTACTTTACCGCATATTCCATATCAACATTGAACTAAAACAAATGAACTTCCTTCCTTTTCGTAACCTCCAATTCTTATCACTGCAGGAGGATGTTTTTACAGTTTCTTGATATTTCTCTCTCTATTTTATCCCGATAACACTTAGAAACTTCAATTTTCTTTTTTCTTCCTGTCTGTTTTCTGACCTTTCCCGAATTATGTGGGGTTGGAATGATCATAATTCCAAATTCGTTGGTCTAATTAACGTCATCACATACCTTTACAACCGATTATTGTATTTTTTCAGATAGATTAAACCTGGGTAAATATTTCTGTACTTAGAATTACTTATCTCTATTATTTATTCGTGTCGTAGGTACTAAATATGAAACATAAAAACATAAAAATTACAAGCATGAAATGGACACAAGTACACACATACGTGTTCATAAAGTGACTTCAAACAGTTCCCACCCAAAATTTAGCCACTTCGAGAGAATTTGAATTAACTCATGGGCACAACGGACAACATAGAAGATGATGTGTTGTTTGAAATTCACCACAATCACATAGAACTGACTTGGTTGGAAAATTCCACTTATATAAGTTGTCCCTTGTTCTTGCAACTTCAGTTGGCAGTCTGTTCTCAGGGACTTCCAGACCGGCCAGTTCTGATGTGACCAGGGGGTATTACTGGTTCTCTCCTTCCACATGGCAACTCGTGCTTTTGCAACTGTTCCTTGTAACCGTTGTGTACTTGTCCTTTCTGTGGAACGATATCCGCAGAATGGGTGTGAGGTTATAGTAGATGATTTTCTCCTTTCTGATATCAGATAGCGCAATCCCAGCCACCTAGTTCAACTCTCGTGTAGGTAAATATAAGCCTGTTTTGCATGAGCTGACTTATACCACACATGACAGGCATGTTGTCCTGCTGAATAGCATAAGGTCAGTGCTATTGTTCTTAACGTTTACGGAGGAGGCATTTCCTCGAAGAGATCTTCTGCTTGAGCTTAAAGCACTGCTCCTTGTATGTAAGTTACTTCGGTGTATACAATATGAGGAATATACGCTGTGAGTAAATACACTGACTGACAGAGCAAATGCAACACCAAGAAGGAGTGGTCAGAACTTTATGCCAATTGCAGGGTAGACTGACGTCACTGAGGTATGCTCATGATGTGAAATGCGCCGCTGTGCTGCGCACGTAGCGAACGATAAATGGGACACGGCGTTGGCGAATGGCCCACTTCGTACCGTGATTTCTCAGCCGACAGTCATTGTAGAACGTGTTGTCGTGTGCCACAGGACACGTGTATAGCTAAGAATGCCAGGCCGCCGTCAACGGAGGCATTTCCAGCAGACAGACGACTTTACGGGGGGTATGGTGATCGGGCTGAGAAGGGCAGGTTGGTCGCTTCGTCAAATCGCAGCCGATACCCATAGGGATGTGACCACGGTGCAGCGCCTGTGGCGAAGATGGTTGGCGCAGGGACATGTGGCACGTGCGAGGGGTCCAGGCGCAGCCCGAGTGACGTCAGCACGCGAGGATCGGCGCATCCGCCGCCAAGCGGTGGCAGCCCCGCACGCCACGTCAACCGCCATTCTTCAGCATGTGCAAGACACCCTGGCTGTTCCAATATCGACCAGAACAATTTCCCGTCGATTGGTTGAAGGAGGCCTGCACTCCCGGCGTCCGCTCAGAAGACTACCATTGACTCCACAGCATAGACGTGCACGCCTGGCATGGTGCCGGGCTAGAGCGACTTGGATGAGGGAATGGCGGAACGTCGTGTTCTCCGATGAGTCACGCTTCTGTTCTGTCGGTGATAGTCACCGCAGACGAGTGTGGCGTCGGCGTGGAGAAAGGTCAAATCCGGCAGTAACTGTGGAGCGCCCTACCGCTAGACAACGCGGCATCATGGTTTGGGGCGCTATTGCGTATGATTCCACGTCACCTCTAGTGCGTATTCAAGGCACGTATAATGCCCACCGCTACGTGCAGCATGTGCTGCGGCCGGTGGCACTCCCGTACCTTCAGGGGCTGCCCAATGCTCTGTTTCAGCAGGATAATGCCCGCCCACACACTGCTCGCATCTCCCAACAGGCTCTACGAGGTGTACAGATGCTTCCGTGGCCAGCGTACTCTCCGGATCTCTCACCAATCGAACACGTGTGGGATCTCATTGGACGCCGTTTGCAAACTCTGCCTCAGCCTCGTACGGACGACCAACTGTGGCAAATGGTTGACAGAGAATGGAGAACCATCCCTCAGGACACCATCCGCACTCTTATTGACTCTGTACCTCGACGTGTTTCTGCGTGCATCGCCGCTCGCGGTGGTCCTACATCCTACTGAGTCGATGCCGTGCGCATTGTGTAACCTGCATATCGGTTTGAAATAAACATCAATTATTCATCCGTGCCGTCTCTGTTTTTTCCCCAACGTTCATCCCTTTCGAACCACTCCTTCTTGGTGTTGCATTGTCACTGTCAGTCAGTGTATTTCAGTTAATGTGGAAGCAATTTTCATTTATAGAAAATGAAGTTAGAATGTATTTCAAGAAGACTAACATTGATTGATCCTACTTGAAGTTTGCTCGTACTCCTTGCAAATGATCAATGTACTTTCACCTTTTACGATGATGGATCTTCGGAGAGATTAACCTGGTATAATTCTGTTTCCAATAAGAACCGTTATTGTGCTTTAATTGAAATGCGGAGCGGAGGTAACAGATAACCGGAAGAAATGCATGGAGATGTAGTTCGTTTCTGTTGTCAATTTTATCACCACCAGACGAAATCAATAATTCTCCTCCATTTGATTCTGCTATCTTCGAGTCAGTCTTTGACATTTAACCGATATCGCATCTTATCGATCATCATTATTATTTCCTTACCTTTGTGTGCTTGGATGGATTCAAAGTTGTACGCTAGTAGAGATTCACTCGCGTTCGTGTTTGAGTGTCACCATCATGCTAGATGTAGACGTCCGATTACGAATGTAATAGGTGTACGGTGATTATCGTGTCTACTCTCTCCACCTTCATGTTTTCTAACTTGAAAGGATCTGCGACGTTTTAAATTTCTATTTATTTTTCTCTTCAGGAGATGCGAGGTCAAAATTACATCCAGACGGTCTACTACGTGTCTTAACACTTGTTAAAAAGTACAATGAGGCTACTTCATTGCAATCGAGCTGTAGAGCACCTGCTGGCGTGGTGAATTAATGAACTGATGATCAAGAAGTATTCCTGTAATAATTTAGATCTATAAATACTTAGGTATTATATTTTTAGTTGATTCTCTTATGTATTCCTTGTGTCTTCACACTTGTCCTACATAATGTATGACCTTAGAAGTGAATTCTTAAGTGGTTAATTGTATTTGTATTTCTTAATCAACCTTATTGGCCGTAGATTGTTCGGCATAGTTAAGATAAAATTCCATACTCATTAACAACAAGACCGGGCGAGTTGGACGTGCGGTAAGGGGCGCGCAGCTGTGACCTTGCATCCAGGAGATAATGGGCTCGAACCCCACTTTCAGCAGCCCTGTTTTACCTGTTTTCGTGATTTCCCATTTCCAAATTCTGGGGCTTTACGTTAATTATGGCCCCGGCGACCCGGCACTTCCTCCCCACTCCTAGGCCTTTCCTATCCCATTGTTCGTATGGGACCTATCTGTGTCAATCTGACGCAAAGAAAATTGAGTTGCTTAACAAAAATACTTCATCATATAATCATACCCCTCGTGTGACTCTAGTTCACGTGCTCTTCTGTTGATTGAAAGAGTTGGATTCCACATGTTTGATATATAAGTGGCATTCAAATGAAAATGAATAACCGCTACGACGTGACCATGGAATTGTTTTTCAAAAGTTATTATCAAAATCGTTAATACATTTATCTCTCTGGGACACGAGATGATCAATTCCAGTTTTGTGGAAAGAGGTAAGTCGCTGACGGATCCACAACCTCACCCACTCTCGCACTTCTTCGTCCGTATGAAACCGACGTTCAGGAATTTCTTTCTTCAGGTCGCCAAAAATGTGAAAAGCACAACGTGAAAGATCCGGCATGTACGGAGGATGTTGAAGTGTTTCCCGACCGATTCACTGAAGCGAAGGAGTAATGGCTCGATGGATATAACCTGGGCGCGCATCATCTTGCAGTGATGCGATGATGTGTATTGCATACTCCAGCACGTTTAGCTACCAGAAAATGAACCACGCTCCTCTGCTCTTCTTTGCTTGCTTCCATTTCGACAGGTGGACGAACACACTAGTCTAATCCACGCACCTACAAAGACAAAACTAGAGATGGGAAATAGAGGCACGAAGAGTTTTAACCAATGCGCAAGTAAATGCTACCTGCACGACGGTTCTGCAGTGGGGTTTGCATAAATGTTAGCGATCTGAACAATCAGAAACCCTAAAACATATGCAACTCACCGGCATAACTGTAGTGTTGCTGGATGACACTTGCGCCTTGTTCAAATAAGTTTGCATTCTAAACTATTCTTGCCTATAGTTCCCATCTCTAGACATAACCCAACAACTGCGTGCACCTGTGAGTTGTCACTATGCAGTTCTCCTACCACAGCGATGGCAGTATTGATACGCTACAACAGTGTTGCCACCTTTCGCGCTGAATGTGTGTTATGGCGAGTGTTTGATTTTCATTTGACTGTCCCTTATATTACGAAAGCATTACACCAGCATCACTTTCACACGGGTTAGACGGCTGATTCAATGGTAATTTAGAACCATAGGGAAGGATTATATAAAAGTAAATAATTACTATCCTGGATAGCCAGTTAAATGAAAGTTTCAGTCGAACACTAATAATGTGGAAAATTATCTGGTGTTCATAAATATAATGCGAAAGTTTCGAAATACACTTCATTGTTTTAAAATAATTTATGATGTTTGCACACTGTCAGTTTTATTTAAATATTATTCTCTACCTTAGGGTGGTTTATTTAACTTTTACCTTTCTGACATGAAATGAGAGGAAAAATATTATATTATTTTGAATTTGATGTTGTTCGTGCATATGACGAGAGATAAAATATACATCTTCCTCAGAACGGCGAAGAACAATCAGTGGCGGCTTTTGAAATGGGTGTGCAAAATTTCTTTTTTTTATACTCACGATCTTTTTCCTCTTTCACATTAACTTTTTCTCCTTCTACCGAGATCGATAGCTGCAGTCGCTTAAGTGCCACCAGTATCCAGTATTAGGAAGATAGTGGGTTCGAACCCCACTGTCGGGGCTGTACCTCAATTAAGGCTAGGGCTGCTTCCTTCCCACTCCTAGCCCTTTCCTGTCCCGTCATCGCCATAAGACCTACCTGGGTCGGTGCGACGTAAAGCAACTTGTAAAAAATCTTTTTCTTCTTCTTCCCCGATTTTCCCACACCTATGGGGTCGCGGGTGCTAAATGTGTCGCACATGTGGATTTGGATCTCTTTTACGGCCGGATGCCCTTATGGAGGAATGTAATCACTATTGGGTGTTTCTGTGGTGGTTGGTAGCATAGTATATTGTCTGAATATGAAGAGAAACAGTTGCGGGGAAACAAAACCGCAGTCCTTGAGCCTATGGAATTAATCAGGCGCGATTAGAATCCTAGACCTGGATGGGAACCGAACCCGCTACCCTCTGAACTAAAGGCTTCAATGCTGGCTATTCAGACAATGAGTCCGAGCGCTCTTTCACATAAAAAATGCGCACATATACATAATAGCAGACATTTTAGTTCACAGGCGATGAGTTATTCCATCCTATAGTCCTATTTGCTGGTAAATTTATATATTACTGGAAACAAAGGAGAAGATCACGTGAGCAAGTAGTAGGGCGACAAGGGATCCGCACTGTAAGACACATTTCACTCATTTGGAATGGTTTAGCAAGTGAGAGTAATGGTCCCAAGAAGTGCTGCACCCTGAATTTGGCCATTGGTTGTGAAAGTTTACTTTCAATCATTCAACACTGAGCTGCATTTAGGGCAGTCGCCCAGGTGGTCGTTTCCCTAGCCTTCTCTTAAATTACCGCAAAGATTTGGAGATTTATTGGTAAGTTATTCCAATACCTAACTATCCTACATATAAATGAATATTTGCCTCAATTTGTTCTCTTGAATTCCAAATTTATCTTCATACTGTGAGCTTTCCTAATTTTAAAAACACCACTCAACCTTATTCGTCTACAAGTATCATGACCTCTCATCTCTCCAATGACAATACGGAACATACCATTTAGCCGAGTAGCTCGTCTCCTTTCTCGCAAGTCTTCCCAGACCAAACTTCGCCACATTTTCGTAACGATACTCTTTTGTCAGAAACCACCCAGAACAAATCGAGCTGCTTTTATTTTTTTCCAGTTCTCAGAACAAGTAATCCTACTCTAGTTCGGGTCTTACCAGAAACTTACATGCCCTCTCCTTTACATCCTTACCACAACCTCTAAATAACCTCATAACCATGTGCAGAGATCTGTACCCTTTATTTACAATCCCATTTATGTGATTGCCCCAATGAAGGTCTTTTCTTACATTAACACGTATGTACTTACAGTGATACCCATAAGGAATTTTCACCCCATCAACGCAGTAATTAAGACTGAGAAGACAATTTCTATTAGTGAAACACACTACTTGACTTTTAACCCCGTTGATCATCACAGCGTTGTCCTGGTCTTTTTGCAGTTGATCACAGTCTTGTAACTTATTTATTACTCTACACAGTATAACATCATGCGCAAAAAGCCTTATCATTGATTCAAGATCTTTACTCATATTATTTATACAGGGTGATCCGAAATTCGCACACTCGGGCGTCGCAGCGCGCCTCCTCACACGCCAGCAATAAAAAAAGTATCCTAGTATTTGAACATCTAGGAGATTGTTTACTTTCTAAGTACGACGAATATTTCTCGCGGAAATGGCATTTCTAAAAACACTCTTTGTATGCCAGGCTTCGGCAGCTCTGTTTGAATTAACGTTGTCGTTCATTAGCCGTCAAATACTTGTGTTTTTACTTACCTGTTACTTACGAGGTTGCCGGATATTTGCGGTCAAGGAGTTTTGCGGTCAACGGACATTTGCGGTCACTAACATATACTTGTGCCCACTCATAGAAATTCCCCAGCTGTCTCAGAAAATTTGCGGTCACTCCAACGCAAAGTGGGCCTCATTAGCTTTATCTCGGGGTATCCTCACTAACAATATTCTTCGCGCATTATTTAGAGACTAAGACCTTCAGCTACAAACACCAGTCTATATAGAAACTTCGTGGTGTAAGTACCGTATTGACTGTTGTAGTCTATAATGACCGAGCTCGATAGCTGCAGTCGCTTAAGTGCGGCCAGTGTCCAGTATTCGGGAGATAGTAGGTTCGAACCCCACTGTCGGCAGCCCTGAAAATGGTTTTCCGTGGTTTCCCATTTTCACACCAGGCAAATGCTGGGGCTGTACCTTAATTAAGGCCACGGCCGCTTCCTTCCCACTCCTAGCCCTTCCCTATCCCATCGTCGCCATAAGACCTATCTGTGTCTGTGCGACGTAAAGCAATTAGCAAAAAAAAAAGTCTATAATGAAAATAGACAGTTACTAATAAGGCAAATTGATGTGCACATTACAGCGGTTATATGCAAAAAAAGTACATGGAAAGTCAATATGGCATCACCACCTGGGTATGTCTGAAGGAATGAACAAGTATAAAGGACGACTAAAGACAAGAAGCAAAAAATTATTCACATCTGATCGAAACACTCTTTTAACACGATATATTGGAATGGATTATACTTTGTTTATAAATTATTTTGAGAAACAATATTTTACATTTGACGCATGGTCGAAACGCGTTTAAAAGCGGCAGTTTTTGCATTCAGAGGATCTCGAGTCAGTTTTCGGTCAAGCCGGGGATTTTAATCTCGTTTGATTAATTCATCTGTTTCTGGGACTGGGGCCTTTGTTCGACTTAATACACTTCTCTTCATGCACACACCGACGCATCGCCACAGAAATACACAATGCTGAATATATCCCTATACTTAGGGTAGTTGTCAGCATGGGCATCCGGCCGTAAAAGTAGGCCAGATCCACATGTGCTACACAGATCTCACCCGCGACACAACCGATAGTGAGTCGAGTTAGACGAAAGAGGAGAAGAAAAGATGTGTGGAAAATCCAACTTATTTCGAATGGTAAATCATTTTTTCCTTCTTTCCTTTCAACGCTAAATTTAAATGTCAGACTTGTCAAATTGTTTCTCAGTACTACTTGTTCCTTGTATGACCCACCGGCTTTACAGTTCTTTCATTGATGCTCAACTGGCGTGTTAGAAATACATTCCACTATTACAGTGTACGGAGTGTTTCGGAGATTAGTAATATTTCTACAGAAGGTAGGAATGAAGGTCCGCAGTTCGTAAATTCTGATTTTTTAAAATATAGCGAATAGTTTGTTCATGTAACGAACATGAAGTAGAATGTGATGTTTGTGAAGTAGGTAATAGTTTAGTTTGCCCCTCTGTCTATACTACCCGCTGTACAAAGATTCAGGCAGCATGCATATTTAGTGTGTAAGAAGCAATTCTGAGTACACGCATGCACAAAAATGGTGTCCCGATATAACCAATCAACACTGCCCCACTCCAGTTCTGAAAAGGTGGGGAGGAAGTGAGAAGGCAAGGGAGTGAAGATGCAGTGTGTGTATTCCTATACATCCACCACTGTGCCCATGTCAATTACAACAGTCTTGTAGCGGGCTGTCTACCTGCAGCAATGCATTAATGGGGTGGTGGGGGTGGTGGGGAGACGCCATGCTTTGTTTATCACTTCACTGCAACTCTACACATCACTTCACTGCGGCCTCAGAAGGTAATCTGCATGTGTAATATCGTCTGGAAAAGTTAAGCATTCGAAGCTTACCCTGTCGGAACCCACCTCTCATTTTGATGGTTTATTTCGCATGGTTTAAGAAGTCAGGTGCAGAAAAATAAGTTACTCCTTTCCCCGGCAACATCCTAAAATCGAAATTGGAATCTACTCTCACAAGCGACGTAGCGCGGCTTTACATCCCTGCGGGAGGGCGTACGGTGGTTGGGTACACAGCAATCTGCTGAACTGGCGAAGTGGAGTCTTTTGCTGCGTGTGTTTCAAAGACTACTGTTTGTAAAGGATGAAATTGAAGCAGTGATAGAATGTTTGAAACACATGCCTTTTCGACAACATGCACAATGAGTAAGCATTTCATTATCTAGCTGTTCCACACATATTTTTTATTTATGTTAGGGGCAATGCAAACCAGGCAGATCCCTCTGTTACGCATTTCCCTACAAGAAAGGAATATTTTGTCATATCCAGGAATCTTGGAAATGAGAACTGAAAATGAATTAAATACTAATTTAAGAATAGTGTCTCTCTGGTAAAGTTCAACATTAATGTCTTGACAAGACTTTCTAAGCTCTGACAGTCTGCGGTATAAAGATTTCCATTGTCGGAGGAAGTCTGGCTCCATGGGTAAATGGTTACCTTGCTGGCATTTGGTCACAGGGGTCCCGGTTTCGATTCCCGAAAGGGTCGGGAATTCTACCCATAATTGGTTAATTCCCCTGGCACGGCGCGCTAGTCGCCTATGGGTGTCAAATCAAAATACCTGCCCTAAGCCTCTCCGGAGGGCACACGTCATTGTTATTATTATTGTTATTGTCGGTGGAAGAGCTTGTCCAGGGGTTGAGTTTTCCAGTTGTGGTGGAAGGAATTTGTTATAACTCGATTGTTGTTCCTGATTGAAAAGGCAAGCAGTATCAGTATATGTGGCCCAGTTGTGTTGCATGGCAATAATATTATGAGCGTTAAACATATTTTTAAAACTATTGCTCCGGAGCTTCCTGGAGGCAATTGGAAGACAGTAAATGACTTTGGTAACAGGTAACCGTTAATGCTGATCGTAGGTGTTATGGTACCTGAGTAAGTTAGTGCAGTAATAGATTGTGCTAAAGTATGCATGTGTATTTAACAAATAAAAGATACAGTCCGTTTAGACCACATTTCTCACTCAAATCCAATCGGAGGCGTGCGGTAAATTGAGGAGGGGACTTAAAAATAAATCTTCCTTTAGGTGTCTTCAAAAATTCCTTCGCTGATATGTCAGTCTCTGCACCATCATATACAGGGTCTTTATTTCTGTGGCTTGGTTCTAAAAGGGCCAATGTCAAAAAACCTATTTTTGAGCTATGAGCATCTGAAGTTTTGCTTCTGCTATTAGAGACCCACCTCCGGTTTGAATCTGACCTTGTACATGCCTAGCATGAAATTCTTCATTTCTTTTTGCTGGTGACTTTTACGTCGCACCGACACAGATAGGTCTTATGGCGACGATGGGATGTAGCATTTGTCTGGTGTGAAAATGGCAAACCACGGAAAACGATCCTCAGGGCTGCCGACAGTGGGATTCGAACCCACTATCTCCCGGATGAAACCTCACAGCCGCGCGCCTCTAACAGCACGGCCAACTCTCCCAGTAATGCTTCATTTGGCCTTCGGTGCATTCGACGACGTGCGTCATTGGAATACAGGTAAAAGAGTGATTCGTCAGACTACATTACGTTCCGCTAGTCAGTTACCGTCCATGTTCGTTGAATTCTTGCCCATTGAAGACACCTAACTTTGTGGCTGTGAATGGTCTCTTGCCGAGGTGACCGACTCCAAATGCTCATTGCATGCAATTCCCGTCGCAATTTTCTCTCGGTAACAGGTTTGGATGGACCTTTATTCACTCACTGCAGTAATTCCTGTCGGGTTTGGAGACTATTTTGATTCGCAAGCCGAGAAACGCATCTCCGCTTCCTCTCAGTCAGGATCTTTTTTCGACCACAATTCTGACATCGTGTTTCGTGGCCGCGTGTAGGACTCCACTGCTTGTAGGCACGTTGAGCAGTACGATGCGAAACACAAACAAATCCAGCACCGTATGATCATGGGTACGGCCAAATAAGATCGCCCCTTTTTGCCAACATCCTACCTGTAGATATCCATCGGAAGTAAAGCGGAAAGGGACTTAAATAAATTTGCTTGTCGTTGACCATATGGATTCCAAGTAAGATGATAAATTCATAAGGAGTGTTATTGTGAGCCCTAACAAGGGGGAGGAGTCGAGTCTATATGGTCTGAACCATGGTTATCCGGTTCGAGTCCTGTTCGTGAAAAAATGTCACATAAGTATGTTGGCCTGCAGGATAGGGGATTTGGTGGTACACAATTTCTCTTATAAATGAAAATGTAGAACTCCTTGCTCGTGGAAACTTTTTCGGTCTATATATCTTTTTATCCAAAGTTTGCTGCAATTCAAGTTCAGCGCAATATTCGAAATGCGGCCTGCCATTTGTAAAGAAACAAACGTAATTCTAACAGGTCTTCTTCCCCTATCCTCTCGCATCCTGTGTAAATCATCTATATCCCTTTCAGTACAGTCAATCCCTACATTCTCTCTCATTAGCTTTATGACTGAGTTAATCAATTCCATCGTGGACTCTCCTTCAGTTTCATCCAGGCCGTAAATAATAATGTTTATTCTATTCTCCTCCTCCGTTCTCCTGCTATCCCGCCATTTAACTACCTGAATTTGTTCTTCTAGCGCCTTAATCCTCTGATTTATTACGGCTTCTTCTTTTTTATTTTTGTTAGTTCTTTGGTTAAGCTGTCCTTCATATCGCTAATTTGTTGATACTGCACCTGTTCAGCCTGAGAAACTTGGCGCACAACTTCCTTGATTTTCTCCATGTCCTCCCATGGCAATAGGGCTGGGACTATAGCGACGCCTCCGATGACTAATAGAGTAGCCGCTTTAGCTGCCACCATAAAGCATTCTGCCAGACCTATTCTTTAATAACTCCTATTTTTCACTCCGTCTTGATCAACATGAGTCGACTGTGACATTGCCCTGTCGTACTCCTATACTGCTGCACTAGTCCGGCTCCATGGCTGAATGGTTAGCGTGCTGGCCTTTGGTCACAGGGGTCCCGGGTTCGATTCCCGGCAGGTCGGGAATTTTAACCTTAATTGGTTAATTTCGCTGGCACGGGGGCTGGGTGTAAGTGTCGTCTTCATCATCATTTCATCCTCATCACGACAGTAGGTCACCTACGGGTGTCTAATCAAAAGACCTGCATCTGGCGAGCCGAACTTGTCCTCGGACACTCCCGGCACTAACAGCCATACGCCACTGCTGCACTGTTAGGGATATACACGTGTGCTCACTAGCTCAACTCAGCCAAATTCTAATAACTAGATTGCGTGCCAAAAAGCGTAGGTGTGATTAGAAGCCCCTCCAGTTCAGCGCAATATTCCAAATACGGCCTGCCATTTGTAAAGAAACAAACGTAATTCTAACAGGTCTTCTTCCCCTGCTGCTTCAGATACGTAAGTATCAGTGCAAAAGTTATACTTTTTTGTTAAATTGATTTGTATCACCATCGTAGCAAAGCAAAGTCATCTCCATACAGGCCAATGAAGGCCCTTGGAGGGGTGGAAGGTAAAGGCTTCCACTATCCATAACCTCGGCCCTTGATAATAATAATAATAATAATAATAATAATAATAATAATAATAATAATAATAATAATAATAATAATAATAATAATAATGTTATTTGTTTTACGTCCCACTAACTACTCTGTTACGGTTTTCGGAGATGCCTCGGCACTTGATGGGGTAGAGTGGTTAGCTCTACCCCCGGCCACCTTTGCCCCCAGGAATTAACCTGGTAGTCATTTTTGGTGTAGGCTGAGTGAACCTCAGGACCATATGCACCTCCGGAAGTGGAAATCTCATTTCTTAAATTTTACGACTTCTAGACGGGGATTCACAGTCACAAAGAATGGATACCGTTCACCTAATCAATACTTGATTGTGTCTTATTACTATGCAGTACCGGTTTTGACCCTCACAGGGGTCATCCTCAGCTGGTCATGAGATCCAAAGTTTATCTTGTGCATTCATACACATCATTGAACATTCTAGAATGCTTGGTACAAACATATCTCTGAATGTACACAATGCTTTGCCAACATTAATATAACTTCTAAGTGTACCGCTGTCGATGGTGAATCGTCCGTCGGATGGGGACGTAAAGCAGACACCTTGGTGCTGTTCGGCAGGAGAAGGCTACGTGCCGGCACCGGGTTTCACCCTCTGCGTTACAGCTATCATATATCACGTCATTCATTTCATCTCATTAATTCCTATAGTGAAATCGACGTCAGGAATGCCATCCGATCTTAAAAAATCTCGCTACGAGGATTCAGCTCGCTTCATACCCGAATCCATTGGTAATATTTAAAAACAGATTTTAAGGGTATTTAACATTCAATCACATTCTGTATGTAACATTGGAACTCACCCGCGCAGGGATAGCTTAGCCTGATTTAAGCGGAAATTAAATTCGAACGAAAAATATACACGGTACATGAGTAGAGAATATTGTTCGAGCACATGTGGATCGATCGATGGACTGATTGCGTGGAATTGGTGAATGAGAGTTGATACGGCAAGTTTTATTCAGTACTGGATGATTTGGCGGTGCGGTTACGGGTGCGCGGCTGTGAGCTTACATCTGAGAAGTAGTGGGCTCGAATCCCACTGTCGGCAGCCCTGAAGATGGTTTCCAAGTTTCACACCAGGCAAATGCTGGGGCTGTACCTTAATTAAGGCCACGGCCACTTCCTTCCCACTCCTAGGCCTCTCCTATCCCATCGTCGCCATAAGACCTATCTGTGTCGGAGCGACGTAAAGCCACTAGCAAAAAACATGTTTTATTCAGTAACGTATTGCACATTGAGTATGACATACAACGGAAGAACGGGGTGTAACACTCTTCTAAATCGAGTTGTTCATATTCCAGTAACGTGTGCTCACGATAACGGGCTCAGTTCCAACCAAGCTCGAGGGACAGGAAAATATGTAGTACACAATTTCGTTAGTATGTCGTCAAGATGAATGGTAGAAGGTCGATCTTGTAATACCAAATAATGGGGTTCAAGCCCAATAGAGGAAGTGAAAATTTTGATAGGCAGAAAAATGTCCATAAGGCGTCACATTACGTGTAATATTTTCATATAAAAGAATTCTGGTGACATTTACCTGAGAGAATTAATAAAAAATTAAAAAAGTGTATCGCCAAACATAGATCTCTCATATCTGGTAGAGTAAAATAAGGATATAAAATAGGCATGCAGTTTTCCTAAATGGCGTCAATTCAAATTAGCTGTACAAGGTAGCCGATGGCATTATTATTATTATTATTATTATTATTATTATTATTATTATTATTATTATTATTATTATTATTATTATTATTACCAAGCGAGTTAGTCGTGCGGTTTGGGTCGAGCGGTTGGGAGCTTGCATTCGGGATATAGTGGATTCGAATCCGCCGTCCGCAGCCCTGAAGGCGGCGTTTACACTTACTTACACTTACACGTCGGATCACACCTGATAGAGGTCTGGTCACATCCATTACGTTACGGTATGATGGCGGCATATACTATTACCTTTGAATACTGCTATTACGTTATTTTTAGCATGTCAGTGCATACAGACACGGTTCTCTAGAATTTAGACCCTGTTGAAATTGAACTGACAGATAACCTATTCACTGTCCCCTTGTAGGCAGGGATGAAAATTATATCTATGGAATCCCCAGCGTGTCTTAGAGGTGATTGAAGGACGTTTCGTCCAAGCCTCTCAACTTGGGAGAGTGGATTTGTGATGTCCGGACCCTAGCTAGGTGTGGCTTTGCTTCTACTTCTTGTACCACTATTCAGCACCCAGTTTTTATTTTTCCTATTTGACCTTCTTTGATCAAGTCTTGTCCTCTTCCGAAATCGACGGTGCGAATGTTTATGAATTCTAGGGATGTCTTTCACTTTACTACAGTCCGTGGCCCTTCTCTTTCCTTGCATTTTTGTACTCTTCCATTTTTTCCTTCTGATTAGTGCTAACAGACGCTCATATACCGAACATACTTCTGCTTAAACCAATATTCACCGGGCGAGTTGGCCGTGCGGTTAGGGGCGCGCGGCTGTGATCTTGCATCCGGGTGAGCCCCACTGTCGGCAGCCCTGAAGATGGTTTACCGTGGTTTCCCATTTTCACACCAGACAAATGCTGGGGTTGTACCTTAATCAAAACCACGGCCGCTTCCTTGCAACTCCTACGCCTTTCCTATGCCATCGTCGCCATGAGACTAATCTGTGTCGGTACGACATAAAAACCACTAACAAAAAACAACAACAATATTTACCGCCCCTTCCAATTGAGCTACTCTGTTAATAACGTTTTATGTACAGCATTTTTGATGAGTCACTCCCTATTTTCAAATTAATCTAACTTTATAATTAGATATATGATTACATTTAAAAGCACTCCTTACACATATCATATATTGAGGTTTTTTTGACATCAGTTACATTTCCACGTAAGCCCCAGTATTGGCAGCACATCTGTGTAAGCGATCCGGTAAGTTTTCAACTACCGTTTTCAACATGTCGCGTGGAACATTCGTGAGATCAACGGTGATGGTTGCTTCCAGTTCATCCAAGGTTCTTGGTTTCTGTCGCTACACCTCTTTCTTCGTCCATTCCCAAATAAGTAAGTCGTAATGCGTAAGATCTGCACTGTGAGTCGGACATTCGTTTGGGCTACATCTGCCAATCATGAACCTGAGAAACATTCATACAACCCACTCGCGAAATCTGGGGCGATGCACAATCTTGCATAATGTGAAGTTGTGCAATGTTTTCTCAGTGAACAATTACTGGCCATAAACGATCTTGCAGCATTGTTGGATACCTTTCACCATCCATTGTTGTACAGAGATAAAACGGACGAGCAATGGAAGATAATGTATAGCTCATTCCTTGTTAAGAAAACAGTATTCATCTTATGGACCAACAAGGAGTGAACACACCCCCTCTGAGGTACCCATAATTTCTCGTGATTAAGGGATATCATACTGTACTTTGTAATGTATTATGAAAGACAGATAAAAAGGATGAGGCATTTTTGCCCTGAGTTATTAAAATAACTAGGCTACATAATATTTCCTTTTTCATAATACATTCGTAGGGAGGAAGCACAATGGCAGGAACAGCCATCGCTTCGTTGCCTTCCTTCATTTACCTTCTTCTGTGTTGCTAAGGTATAAGCCTCGTGTAGTCACTCACTCTGTGAACCGCCGGCAGCTCACTTCTGTAGCGAAGTCATCTACAGAATTTATTTGTTGCGTGTGTGTCATTAGGCTATCTTGTATTGAGTGAGAGTTGGTTGCATATTGCACTGTATTTGTGTGTATACTATTATGTTCGTACTGTACAGGAGTTGTTACTGGAGATTTCGATGTTGTGGAGTGCAGCGATACGTCATGGCATAACTTGTACTGATAAAAAAAATGCCGTGTGTTTTATTTGTGCTCGGTTTTGTTATTTAGCTGTTCTTTCTTAAGCGCATTTTAACTTTACCACTTTTACGACCGCATTTAATTTTTCCTTTTGTTTTTGTGAGCGATACGACAGCATAGTAGTAGCCCACTTTCCTGAGGAAATTTATTAAATGGAATTAAATGCGTCCCTCACCCCTCGAGCCTATAAAAATACTACTTTCCTATTTTCTGCCCCAATTTGCCTTACTGAGGTTTTCTATGTGCCGTAATTTACCTCTGATTCTGTACAAATCAAAAGCAGCGCCTGTAAACTCCCGTTTCCTTTAGTTCATAAAAATAATTTACAGCTTAGTTTCTTCCGCTTTTTATCTTGAACTTAAGTACTAAATTTCACAAATTTATGTGCCGCTGTTTTCCCGAGTTGGTGTTGAGCAGAGTCGTTCGATATAGCAACCCTGTTGTCACGAGAGCAATACTGTTTTCTTAACATGGAATGATCTATAATCCCGCCTCGCTTTGTTACTTCCGGACGTCCCTGCACATTTTATCACAAATATGTGGACTCTCACTCGTCCAGTAAAAACAGTTATTCCGAGCCATTGGCCGCGCGGTTTGAGTCTCGTAGCTCTCAGCTTGCATTTGGGAGACAGTGCGTTCGAACACCATTGTCGACTGCCCTGAAGATGGTTTTTCGTGGTTTTCCATTCTCACACTAGGCAAGTGCTGCGGGTGTACCTTAATTAAGGGCACGGTTACTTCCTCATATCGTGCCGCTATCTTAGTTCCTTCTTCCAAAATAAACTTACCCGTCGTTATTCTTCTGTAGCATGAAATGATACGTCAAACAAAACCTCAAGGTCTATTGAGTACAACGGCTAAGTTTAAAAGTCGTCACTCAAGTAATAATACAGTTACAGTGGCTTGAAAAGAGGAAGTGACTTATATTTTGCAAGTTGTTTTACGTGGCACCGACACATACAGGTTTTAAGGCGACGATGGGAGAGGAAAAGGCTAGGAATTGAAAATTAGTGGCGTGGCCTTAATTAAGCTACAGCCGCTGTTACGATGGCAAACCAAGGAAAACCACCTTCGGTGGCACTCGAACCACTACCTCTCGGAAGTAACTTCACAGCTGCACGCCCATAACCGCACGGCCAACTCGCTCAGTGGGATGACTTATTAAACACCCTCTGTATGTGAAATTCGACACATGGAATTAGCTTGTATCTGCTTCCTCCGGATGTATCGTGATGAAACCTTGTTCGGAATGCAATTTATACTGTGGAGGGATAATTTATTGTTGAATTTGAATGATGACAACTTTTGTTCAAGTGTATAAGAGTGAAGCTAGCACTGCGGTAGGTCTCCTTTTGCTAACGCCCAGCACGTTCCTAAGCGAGTAACACTCAGACGCCAGGAAATTATGAACAATAAAAGCGCTCAACTTGTGCGAACTCTGCGTCGTATTTCTCGTTTATATTGGCTATATAAGCTGAACTACGCTTTTTAATTTGGAACCAAGAAATATTTTATAATCATGCTACTAAGGTCGCATGAGGTATTGATTATATGCCACTGTATTTCAGGAAAAGTGCACGCGGTCATGAATATCACATGAAAGAGGAAGTATATTGGTGCCTGCTGTTCTAAGTTTTAATATTAAACGTTAAACCTCCAAGTAATACCTTTTCCCTCTCCTTAGAATGGGACACTGCAAATTACTTTGAATCCGCATCCGATGAGTATTTTAGCCTAAATGCGGCTAGATGTCCTTCCCGATGCCAGCTATAGGTGGATGTTTGTATTTAACTCTTGTCCGACTCGTTGGCTGAATGGTCAGCGTACTGGCCTTCGGTTCAGAGGGTCCCGGGTTCGATTCCCGGCCGGGTCGGGGATTTTAACCTACATTGGTTAATTCCAATGGCCCGGGGGCTGGGGTTTGTGCTGTGCTGTCCCCAACATCCCTGCAACTCACACACCACACATAACACTACCTCCACCACAATAACACGCAGTTATTTACACGTGGCGGATGCCGCCCACACTGATCGGAGGGTCTGCCTTGCAAGGGCTGCACTCGGCTAGAAATAGCCACACGAAATTATTATTATTATTATTATTATTATTATTATTATTATTATTATTATTATTATTATTGTTATTATTATTATTATTATTATTATTATTATTATTATTATTATTATTATTATTATTTAACTCTTAAGTACATTCGTGGCGTTCGTAAGTAAGGTGTGTTGCGTATACATGAAAACTCAAGTCCCTAGTCCCCGAGTCAGATAAATTACGCAGACACGGATTAAATTTGCATCCGGCCGAGAATCGAACTCATGACCCTTTGTCCCGAAGGTTACTACGTACATCATTTAGTCAAGGAAGCATATCAAATTATAATAATAATAATAATAATAATAATAATAATAATAATAATAATCATAATCGTCATCGTCGTCATTAGCTTCTTCTTCTTCTTCTTCTTCTTCCTCTTCTTCTTCTTCAGTGTTTGCCCATCCTGGTGGCAGAATCCACTACTTGGATTCGCTGCCTCCAGTTAGATCTGTCCTGGCCCATTTTAGGGTGCAAATTGGCGCTCTTCAGATTTTTCTGAAGAGTTTCGTCCCATGGTTGTTGAGATCGTCCCTTTGGTCTCCTAGCCGTCTTCACGATAGTACTGGCTCCTGTGTTTAGTACATCTCCAAACCGTCGAAGGCGGCTCTCGCACAATTTATCTCGAATCGGTGCAACGTCGAATCTTGCCCTGATGATTTCACTGGAAATGTGATAAAGTTTCGCGACGCTAGCTGTCCGTTCCAGCATCTTCGTCTACATTTCGCGTAATCGATGCTCCTCCGCCTTAGTCGTACTCGGCCAACATTCGCAACCATACAGTGTAACAGGTCGGATAACAGAAATATCTTTCATGGTCCTGTCGCAAATGACGCCGGTTGCTGTTCGGCATTTCATCCAGGCTGCGGTTTTCCTTGCATTGATCTCTTCAACGCATCAGCCACCGTCAGCGATTGTGGAGCCAATATACTTGAAACTTTTTACTTGTTTGGGGTACTCACCGTCCACCTGTTCCGCTCCATCGCTAAATGGTTAGCGTGCTGGCCTTTGGTCACATGGATCCCGGGTTCGATTCCTGGCAGGGTCGGGAATTTTAACCCAAATTGGTTAATTCCGCTAACATGGGGGGTGGGTGTGTGTGTCGTTTTCATCATCATTTCATCCTCATTACGACGCGCAACTCGCCTACGGGGGTCATATCGGAAGACCTGCACCTGGCGAGCCGGACTTGTCCTCGGATACCTCCGGCACTAAAAGCCATACGCCGTTTCATTTTTCCGTCTACCTGAATAGTTCCGATTTCTTGTGGATCAGAATCCATTCTTCCTTTTGTTGAGGTACTGCGCCAGCGAATCACTCCATTCTGGATTTGGCGTTGCCGATCAAAGCTGGATCTCAGAGACAATCAACTCGACTCGACTCGACTCGACTCGACTCGACTCAACTTAACTTAACTTGCATTTAGGGCTGTCATCCATATGGCAGATTCCCAATCAGTTGTTTACCAAGCTTTCTCTTACACGTTTTCAAATAATTTGGAAATTCATCGAACATTTCTCTTGATAATTTATCCCAGTCCCTTACGCTTCGCGCTATAAATGAATATTTGCCTCAATTTGTCCTCTTTAATTCCAACTTTCTCTTCATATTATGATCTTTCCTACTTTAAAAAACTCCGCTCAAGCTTATTCGTCTACTGATGTCATTCCACGTCAACTCACCGCTGACAGCTTGAAATATACCACTCAGTGGAGCACCTCGTTTCTTTACTCCGAAGTCTTCCCATAACACTACCCCTTTGCCGGAAATCACCCAGAACAAATCGTGCTGCTTACCTTTGGATCTTTTCCACTTCTCGTGTCAAATATTCCTGGTGTTGGTCTCATACACTGGAACCGTACTCTAGTTGGGGTCTTACCAGAGGATTATAGCCCTATCCTTCACATCATTAATACAACCCATAAATACTCTCACAACCATGTCGTCAACGCAGAGAAGCTTCCATGGTGAAGGACGTTGCAGGTCTGCTATTGCCGCCTCCATCACTAGAATGTACAGGATCGGTGACGGCGCTGAACCATGGTGAATGCTGACAGTGATGGGAAGGTCACGTGATGTTCCTATGGCTCCTGAATGTAGATCCTTGGGTTTACATGAAGCAGCTGCACCCAGTTGACAAGGTACTGCTCTCGCATAGGCCATGCGGTACGCCTTCTCAAAATCCAGGAAAGTGAGCTGTACCTTCTCACGATTTCTTCAGTCAAGGGCCGCGCACATTGAACTGAATAGGATAATAATAATAATAATAATAATAATAATAATAATAATAATAATAATAATAATAATAATAATAATAATAATAATAATAATAATAATAATATACCGAGCTCGATAGCTGCAGTCGCTTAAGTGCGGCCAGTATCCAGTATTCGGGAGATAGTAGGTTCGAACCCCACTGTCGGCAGCCCTGAAAATGGTTTTCCGTGGTTTCCCATTTCACACCAGGCAAATGCTAGGGCTGTACCTTCATTAAGGCCACGGCCACTTCCTTCCCACTCCTAGCCCTTCCCTGTCCCATCGTCGCCATAAGACCTATCTGTGTCGGTGCGACGTTAAAGCAACTAGCATAATAATAATAATAATAATAATAATAATAATAATAATAATAATAATAATAATAATAATAATAATAATAATAATAATGATTCCGTCTCGGTACAAGGCTCACCGAGCTCGATAGCTGCAGTCGCTTAAGTGCGGCCAGTATCCAGTAATCGGGAGATAATGGGTTCGAGCCCCACTGTCGGCAGCCCCGAAGATGGTTTTCCGTGGTTTCTCATTTTCACACCAGGCAAATGCCGGGGCTGTACCTTAATTAAGGCCACGGCCGCTTCCTTCCACTTCCTAGGCCTTTCCTCTCCCATCGTCGCCATAAGACCTATCTGTGTCGGTGCGACGTAAAGGAAAATAGCAAAAAAGGTACAAGCCTCGAAAGACCCTCTGAGAAATGGAAGTTAAAGGATTCTACTATTCGTAACGTCGGTACTAACAAGGGGATGCCGCAGCTATGTGAGTCGCCGATTTAGTTCAAAGTTTAGGGTTTGATCAACGTCCAAATGAAACTGATGAGTGACTGAGGGTTTCTGCAATTGGTATTTACTTGAAGATAAAATGGCCCTTTTAATTATTTAACCACATGTTTTGCTGTTGGAGATCTGCGTGTGAATACCTAACTGTAAAACCACTGCTCTAGTGTTCTGCGTCCCTGACTTCATGCGGGTGTCTCGGGTATAAGTCACTCTGCCGCTTCATTATTATTTTATTTTCCTTTTAAATTTTTATTTTGTCTGTTCTTGTCTTTGTCCATGTGAACCAGGAAATTTTTACATTAGATACCCATCGTAACTCGTTTACGATCGATCTTCCCGTCTTGCCCCTCGCAGCTTGACAAATCTTTGTCCTTTCATTTTTAAATCCACTACTGTAGTTATGATACGAGTATTTAAGTGTTAAGAAACATCAGTGAAAGTAAAAAAGAAACCATTATGAATCGTTTGAGAATTTTTTACAACAGATTCCCTTATCACTTCCATAAATCAGTTTCATTTTTGTTTCGTAACTTTAGGCTATCATACCACAAAATATTTATATATTTTACAATTTACATCGCAGCGACACAGATAGGTCTTATGGCAACGATGGGATAGGCAAGAGCTAGGAGTGGGAAGGAAGCGGTACAGACCCAGTATTTGCCTGATATGAAAATGGTAAACCACGGAAAACCATCTTCAAGGCTGCCGACAGTGGAGTTCGAACCCACTATATTCCGAATACAATCTCACCGATGCGCGCCCCTAACCGCACGGCCAACTCACTCGGGCCACAAAATTAGTATTCATCTATTAATGGTGGACTGGCATTCATCAGACCTGAGACGCGAGCGAGGAAGTCAGGACCAGCGGTGCTATAGTTACTCATACAAAAATTACCGACAGATTCTCAGTTTAAATTTAAAGGGTCATTTTCTCGTTAAATAAAAGGTAATGGCACAAAGTCTCGGACACGTGTCTTCTTATTTTTTTATATAACCTCCAGAAGTTTGAACGTTTCCTATCCAGAACATTTCTAAATATTACGGCTTCTTGCCCGAGAATACAACTCACGTCCTCCTTGATGAACCGATCACAATTTTACTACCTTGGTTAGGAAGTCCGTATGGTATAAAGAAACTTACTTCAATTTGAAGGTGCGCGAATGATTTACGAAGACTTATAAAATGCATATAGCAATTTAGAAGCATTTATTTTTGACGCAGCGTAAATTATTCACACCATAAGTTGATATTTAGTCTCGGAGAAAGCCTGCTTGTGTGTGTTGAGCGAGTGAGAGCGAAATAGTGTCTACCCTGCTTTATTATCCAGCTTTCTCCAGAATCAACCGTGAATTTTATATGGCCTCCGAGGCTTTGTCTTCAGTAACTATAAATTGAAAGCTACGTTCAGGATGCTTTCAACCAGGAACATCAAGAATATACGTCGCCCATAGAACAAGCTTTAAAATGACTACTTTCATCAGCTTTATGTGCGAAAAACCTTATTCCCTGAACAGATTGCGACGAAGAACACGTCGTATAATGCCTTTGGAGGAAGGAAATCTTCTAGTTATAGGGGAATTCAGTGTGCTGTTTCTGATTCCCACTCCTTCAAATGAGTTGCGATGCACGCTTCATTAAATGTTATTGGATTATTTTACATTCAGTTGAGTAGAGTTGATTCTTCACTAAGTCATTAGAATTTTGTTCAGTTCACTCTCGTTCTTGGCAAGGATTTTAATCTGGCGTTTCTAACTTACGAAGTACACTTTCTATTTAGAAGTCGGGAAAGCATGAACATGCTGATTTTTAAATGGCACAGAGTGCTCCTTCCTCCAGCAATATCTGACAGAACGCTTCTGTAGTCTATAGTCGTAATATTGAAAGATGCGTTCACTCATTGCTTGGATGGGGAGTATGGTTGCCAGAGAAACGTGGGCGCACCCACTGGGGTTGCCATGGAGATAAGCCTGCTGGTCGGCTCGTGTTGTTTGGAGTTGCTAAACCTGTCACCTCTGAGTAACGTACAGCAGAGCGGTGGTCTGAACGAATGAACAAGTGAGCCGGAAGCGAAGGGAAGGATAAAGGATTGCAGGAATGTGCCAACACCGTGCATTGATATGTGTAGTTCTCCTCCCTCCAGCCCTTTCTGTCAAAAAGCTTCTTTTGATATTACGGGTATAGTTGGCATGCACAATATTAGCCGCTGAAGGAAAGTTTTGCTCACTTGAAACTTTCATATTGGGATGGTGTGAAAATCAGCTGCATCGGAGTAGAAAGGTGATTTTTTAGAAAATAGGAGTAACCTTTCACACAGCAGAGACGTTTTAATTGGCTAAATCAACGAAGCAGATTTTGGAATTTCACCATGAGCAGCGAAAGGAAGAACGAGTCACTGCACACTAGTTACTAAAATTCGTTCAGCTAAGTGAGAAATAATTGGGATTTGATTTTTCAAGCCCAGAATATAAATCTAGTTCTCTACTATCACTGACCGTGAAGTTTCAGGCACAATACATACATATGTAGCTTATCAGCGTTTAGCACTATCGCCCAGGTGTCATACTCCCTACCAATTGTTGACCTAGTCTTTTCTTAAATAACTTCAAGATGGAAATGTATCGAACTTCTCCCTTGGTAAATTATTCCTATCCCCAAATCCTCTTCCTAGAAATTAATACTTGCTCCAATTTGTCCTCATCAGTTCCAAGTTTATCTTTCCTACTCATTAAAACTCTACTCAAGTTTGTTGCTCTAATAATGTCATTCCACGCTATATCGCCATTGACAGCCTGAAACATACCCTTTAGTCGAGACATTCGTCTCCTTACTCCCAGATCTTCTCATATCAAAGATTGCAACATTTTCGTAACACTACTTTGGGCATATTTTGACGAATGAAACTTACAAACTACTTAAATTGATCAGGCAGACTAAAATTGATGGACGTAGAGGTCGCGGTCCAAGGAAACACTCTAAGCTGTAGTGATTGGATATTCAATTCAATTTACTGAATCGATTCATTATACTCCATTCACGATACTGAATCGATACAGTGATCCGAATCACGGCACATTAGAGTCACCGTTCCTATTTTCTCTGTGTAATGTGTACTGATATGACAGCGGCAACAACATTCTGTGCTTACTGCTGCCATCTGGCCTTCATTGTATGAACTACTTTCCCAAGCGTCATCTAGCTTTCAGATTCAGATTTCTCCTGCAGCCACCTCTTTGCATCTAGTTTCAATGTTACAAAGCCTTTCGCTCACAGTTACAACTTTATCAAAAATATATAGAATGAGATTTTTAAAAATCTATACACACAATTATCAATGACCTGCATTTAGAGCTGCCGTCCAAGTGGGAGATTCCCTATCAATTGTTTGCATAGACTTTTGTTAAATGGTTTCAAAGAACTTGGGAATTTCATTGTATTCACGGTAAGTACGAGAGTGGCAACACTGCTGTGGAGACGCTATGCAATGGAATCTAATATTGTCGCTGATAGCACACGTTGGTTACATACCTACCTTAATCAGAGCAAATAGACTCGCCCTTCCCACATCACCTGCGTGCGCACACAGTTACTTGTGAGCTAGCTGTCTAACGTAACGTTATTAACATGTTTTCCAACAGGAAGAACGGAGTTGGATCAAGTTTGAATGTGCCTGAGGTAGCAGAGCACGACAGTGTCATCAAGGTCTTCAAGAGGCTTGCGGGGAATCTGCATTGCCTTACAGAACAGTGGCACGTTGCCTTCAACGATGGTCGGCAAACTGTGGCGGACATTCATCGCGCAAGTCGTCCTACGAGTGAAGAAGTGCATGCTCTTGCCGCGTTACTGGGCAGGGATCGAAACCAGACGATTCATGAGCATTCGCTTCAGAACTGTTGCAGAGATTCGAAAGGCAATATACAGCTCCATTCGCACCATCAACAGAACAAGCTCTGCTAAAGGTATACTACGACTTCCACATCGCTAGCAACGGGTTATATACAACGCTGCTGACTACATTGATGGACTGTAAAGGTTGCTAACATGTAACTCTTTTGTATCTGTTGTGAATAAATAATTGCCACTATTTAAGTTCCAACCTTCGTTCATAAGTTAATAAAATTTTAAAAAAAGTTTAAAAATGAAATGCAGGAAAATAAATACTTGTGCAGTACTAAACATGCTTATTATATTACCTATATTACGTAGATAATAATAATAATAATAATAATAATAATAATAATAATAATAATAATAATAATAATAATAATAATAATAATAATAATAATCGACACAACTCAAAATTTCTGCACAGACTTCTGATTTTTCACAGTTCTCAGAAAGTAGCTAGCTAGGTACTTTAGAATTATGTCTTGACTGCCTTTTTAATACTATAAATAAATCCATCTATTATTTACATCTCCCTGTAAGAAGAGGGCAGTGAATGCAATTGGGTATTATTTTCAGATAAGCTGAGAGCTAAAGTCCGTTATAATGTATGATTCTTTCAGTGTGGCTCTGTATGTTTCGCTGCAGCGGAAGTTCGGCTCCCCGCCAATGTCCAGTGTACCGATAATGAACAGTGTGTATGTGTTGTGTCTCACTGAGCCGTGAGTGAGTCACTCAGCACTGTCTCCTACGAGCCAGCTGAATCATGTGCCATGAGCTCGCCGTTCCGCGTTCCTGTGAATCGAAGCATTCGAATGAATGAAGGAATGGCTGAAGAACGTACGGGATTGGACAGGACTAGATTCCAGCAGACTGATGAGTACAGCCGAACATCGTACAGACTTCGCAGTGATTGTGGCCAACATTCAGTAATGGAGATTGCACTACAAGAAGAAGAAGGAGAATAATAATAATAAGAAGACGAAATAAAAAGAAGACACGTTTGTCTGAAATCCATCGGTATTTGAGCACGCCTGAAGAACGCTTGTTAAATCACCACGCTATACAGATATTACCGTCGAGAGCAAGTTCGCCTTTCATTTAGATGGATTGAATTTCTGTGTTATGTACAGTAATTCAATAATCATTTGTCGATCATGGTGCAAGCTGAATGTCTGCGTAGGTCTTATTTGAACTAGACGATGACCACCTTATGAAATGAAATTTAACCGTGCGAGTTTGCCGTGCTGTTAGAGTCACGCAGATGCGATCTTGCAATCGTAAGATACAGGGTTCTAACCCCACTGTCGGCAGCCTTAAAGATGGTTTTCCGTGGTTTACCATTTTCACACCAGGCGAATGCTTTAATTTAGGCCACGGCCGCTCCTTTCCAACTCATAGCCCATTCCTGTCCCATCGTCGTCAAGCAAATTGTTTTTTGAATTTAAATTCATATCTCTTTTAGAGCATCCTGTACCCATTCTGTCTCCTTCCATGAGTATGAGCATCAGCTTGATTTGCGTTTACACTAAAAACAACTGCTTTCTCCTGCTTTGGAATGGAGCCATTATATACGTGGCTAGGCTGGATATCCCAGACGGGATCTACATCAAGTCAGGTGGCAGCGCTATGTGCCCAACAGGAGTACACAGGAAGTTGCACAGTTGAACGTCTATAATGGATATCTCAACAAATGCTATGTAATATATACTGATATTACATTGCTCAAAATAAGTTTTACATATCCTGCATTTTTAATTTTGCTCTATATTTATATACATTATCCTTAACGTAGGGTATATACAAAAAGTAAAAAGCAGGCAGGTATGCAAAAGCAACAGAAACACAACTAAACTACAAAGTTGGTACTGTGGTATTTCAAATTCAAAATTGTCGTTGTTCCGAGAAATGGAGAATCATCGCCTGAGAAGTAGTCTGGAAAAGGAAGGACTCACATTCTCATACCTCCGGAGCCTCCGAGGGTCATGATCTGCTGCTGAACACCTAGTACGGTTGAAAAGTTCTGTTCAAGAAGCTTTTATGTCGAAGCAGAGTTTAGTTGCTACCTTATACTGCCTCCTTGTACCTATGGAAATTCCGATGTAATTTTCCACATTCATAACAAATTTCCTGTTCCTCCGTCTACTGTACATCGTATCTAAAGATGGAGGTTATAGTCGCACTAATACAACCTGTGACAATAAAGTTCTGTGAATAGTCATCTTCTATCAACATAAGTGAACAATGCACGACAGTGACCTAACTGTCCTTCGAAATAGTCCCCTCCCATAACTATGCACTGCTGAGATCGGCGATACATGTCCTGGAAACGTCACTTATAGGTGGGGAAGGTGTCATCCACGTGGGTAGCTAGACTCTTGTCTGCAGTTTTTTCCTTGGATGGCCTGTTCGACCCGGACAATGTTGGCTGCTGTTGACACTGTCACATTGCTTCCAGAACTGGTTCCCTTGTCCACCGATATGCTTCCTGTTTTCCAACCTTCCACGCAGTTGTAAACTGCTTTCCGTGGCTGAGCATGTTCTCCGCCAAGCCCCGATGAATTTCTGCAGTGGTCACGCCTTCTTTCCACAGGAATAAAGTCGTAATACGCTGTCCCTGACGGTTGCTTTTCTTGCTGTCCGGTCCTACGCTGACAGTATTGTTATAAAATGTTTTTTTTTTTTTTTTTTTTTTTTTGCTGTTGGCTTTACGTCGCACCGACACAGATAGGTCTTATGGCGACGATGTGACAGGAAATGGTTAGGACTGGGAAGTAAGCGGCCGTGGCCTTAATTAAGGTACAGCCCCAGCATTTGCTTGGTGTGAAAATGGGAAACCAATGAAAACCATATTCTGGGCTACCGACGGTGGGGTTCGAACCCACTAGCTCCCGAATACTGGATACTGGCCGCACTTAAGCGACTGCAGCTATCGAGCTCGGTATGAAATGGCTATGACGAGTGCATTCGTTGGCCCCTGTGCGTGTGCTGCTACCAGACGGTGGAACAAGATACAAGTTACATGTCACCATCTTCAAAAGTGAAATGTGAACCGTATCCGGACGCACAGAAAATAAAGTGTAAAACAATATAGTACGCCCCTCGTACCCAGAACTGCTGACATTTAAATGCGGAATTTATCGAGCTTTAAAATGATACTAGGGCGATTAATTTAAGGTTAAAAATGGAAATTCGATTCTTACGGTCAAAGATCGCTACATTTCGGTGATGGTTCTCCTTAAAGTACAGTATTTATTTCGAACTATCTTAAAATTCGATCGTTATGTTGCTACGTTTAAACTTTTCGGTATTAAAGCCATCAAATTACTCGGTTGACTCGTAAGATCAAAAACTAAAGGATCAACCACTAATGTAGGAGGATCTCGTTAACCGTGTGGCTTTGGCAATGAGGTGTGCTCAGAGGAAGTGATTTGCATGCTAACGCCTGCTTGCTCTTCTCGCTCGTCTGCATGTAAATAGAGGAGACGTTGCGGCTAGCACCATCCTGGAGGTTTGCTGTCGATCCATTACTTAAGATCTCGAGACGGTTAGTGCAATAAGCAGGGGCTCCCAAATGAGCAATGTGGAAGGTGACCTACTTCACAAACTGTACTTGTAGTAGAGATCAGATAGCATAAGCGAAATGACTGACTCGCTACTGCAGCCAATAGAGAACAATTTAATGAAGTCCACTCCAAAATAAATTAAAAGGACGTCTGTATAATATAGTGCTCGAAGAATTAATGAATGCCTCTTGTACATTCTCTGAGTCTGTCTAGTACCCTCAGTGAGCGAACGTGAATAATTTTTTCTTTCTCTTTTCGCTTCCAATATTTATGCACTTTTTTTTTTTTTGCATGTTGCATACTTAGTTTTCCTTCAAGTTCTAGCAATGGCTAAACGAAGTTTAAACAATTTGTAATTATTAAATAAAATTCAGGAAATTCCATCGTCAAAAATTGAGCTTATCACATGTATAGTTTGCAGTGGCGTCGCTACCGGCGTGATAGTCGGCCAGTGTCTTGGGAAGGTACGGTATCCAACTGCTGAGCCCATGCCGCACTGGGCGAAACACTGATAATTTTTGGTGATTGAGTATCCTGAATTTTATTTAGCTATCACGAACGGAAGCCATATTTTTGGAAATATTGTAAAATATTGTAAAATTTATATATAAACTATTTTCTTTTCAGTTACGTCCTGTTTAACACACAAACTCTGACTTAATTTATGGAATGGAATTCTCTGAATTTCGAGACGATTTTTTAGGTTATCGATTATCACTCCAAATAACATCTTAAAATATATTCTGTAATCCAATTCCATACTTCTGTATAATCAAATCATTAGCTTGGATTACTCCGTAATACAAAAAATACATTAGAACATAAAGAAACAACATACCCTTCCCTTCTCAAACAGACAGAACCATGACCCACAACACTTCTCCCAACTCCTCTACTACCTCTCCCCTCCACGTGGATCAGAGCCGACATCAAAAGCAAATCCTTGAATATTAGAGAAATAATCGAAATTTACAAAGTAAAAAATCTAACCACGCCAACCAAAATGGTAATGCACCTATAAAATTCCCTCTTTTCGCCCTACTTAATTAGCGTCTGGACAACATTCACACTCTTTGTATTAGCGCTTAATGAATCCGATAGGAGGAAATCTCTGACTCAAATGTCTGGAATGTGGGTTAGGATATTCTTATCTGTAATTAATTCTATGAATTTTCGCAACGTCTTTCACCACTTGGGACGGTTTATTGGGTTATGATTTATCGCTAGAAATAATGTCTTACAAATACTCCCGAATTCATTTCCATGCCTTATTCAGTGAAAATCATTAACTTGCATTTACTCCCTAACACGGAACAGAGCTCAACGCCCACATAAACCTTCTATTCACTCCATCATGACCACACTCCGGAAGCAGTGATTGAAGGCAACAGACTACATAAACTTAAAGTTTTCTGTCTGCCGAAACAAGTGCACGATTAAGAAAAACTAGACAGTATCAAGAATATGATACGTGTCATTAACACCAGAACCCATCACAGAATTTTTCAACGATTTGCTCAGATTTAATCAAATCATATTTATCAGTACGATGTATTATAAGTTCAATTTTGCTTACGTTGTGTAGCCTATTTTACTGATTATAGTACTGGTAATAGTGTCCATGAAAAAGTGCAAAACGATACATCGTCGCTGTTCGGGAAAAGCTCATATATCCCAATACTCTTCCTAACCATTATTTTCCTTAAGACTGGTCATGTCTCCCAGCCACATAGGGATATTTAGTCCATCAAAACAATTTTCCTTGTGCTCATTTTCTTATGCTTACGTGTAAAGTAAAACGAACCTTACCGTACCGCACTCTAGGAATGTGTGTTTGCATGACTTATTTACGCCCTCCTACAATATAATGTACTTACGGTTGATTTTTCTTTACACATTATCATACGAAAATGAACACAACAAAAATTGTTCTGATTGACTGCATACTCATATGTGGCTGGGAGGTGCGACCAGTCTTAAGAAACATAACGGTTAGGTAGAACATTGTGAGATATGACCTTTTGGCCGAACAGCGACGATATATCCTTAAAACACACGGCCATTTATTAGGACAGTCCACCGATGTTCGTACTTAATCTATTTATGCAATTAATTTAACATTACATGCCCTGCCTACGGATACCTGCTCACAACTTCTTTTGACTTATTTATTTTACAGTGCTCAGAAGTAGTTTTGAATATTCTGTTTTACTGCAAATCTTATTTTGTTATATGTATGTACGTACATTATATATTACGAAGGTTATATACGAAAGAATAAAACTGGTAATGTATGATACAAAATAAATATCGTTCATTATCTGGCAGATCAGTACCATGTATAACCATCTTGGACTTTGAGACATGCTTGAACACAATGAGCCATACTCGGAACCAAATAATTCAGCCTGTTTTGGGGTAGATTATCCGACTCCTGGATAACAGTTTGTCAGTTGCTAAATGCTAGCAGGAGGATTAGGACACTGGGCATGATATCTCTTATGTTCAACGCAGTTCATGTCCACACAATATACAAGCCATACCATTAGCTGGATGTTATGTGTCTTAAGGAACTGATTGACTACACTAACTCGATGGACACGAGCGTTATCATCTACTTGTGTAAGAACCTCGCCCACAATGTCAGAAAAACCTCTAACTACAGGCTAAACGGTTGCTCCTCAAAACTCTCGAGCTAAAATTTGCAGAGTATGAATTACGAGTAGTAAGCTAAATCAACAGTTTAATGAGTCAGGAGGACGGGTATCTGTGATAACCGCAGGAGGGATTAGATCCGCGGTGATTGCGCTTCAACACCATTTTGCCCAGCCACTTTAACAATAGGATTTCCCACGTATTGTTAACAGTAATTTTCACCCTACGACAGATCAAATTCTCTAAGTATAACACTGATCATTACTCACTTATTCTGCTTGGTGTTATCCAGGTGTGAACAACATGAAATTCATTATTTCCCAAAAGAGTGAGCTAAATTTTATGTAAAATGTTGATAGGTTTCTATAAGAAACGAGAAAACAAGTCGGGTGAAACAGTGTGGTTTTGTCACAAAAGACTGTCACCCGAGTCTGCCGGTAAAGTAACAATTTCAAGTGACAACAGGGTTCCAAGTGAAACAACCCACTAGTGTGTACCTGATGAAGCAAATCTCGAAGTGCGTGTCCATGGCTTCCGTGGGTTTCTCAACCCTCTGTCACGTATACTCTGTGCGTATACTCTTGAAGAGAGGTGCCAATTACCGAAGGGCACGCAGTTCGGGCTGGCGTAAACGAAGAACCTTATCACACATTTCCGATTAAATTTTAAAATATCTACAGTCTTTATGTGGGTAGAGTGGACATTTATCCTTTCAAAGGACCGAGATCGATAGCTGCAGTCGCTTAAGTGCGGCCAGTATCCAGTATTCGGGAGATAGTGGGTTCGAACCCCACTGTCGGCGGCCCTGAAGGTGGTTTTCCGTAGTTTTCCGTTTTAACACCAGACAAATGCTGGGGCTGTACCCTAAATTAAGGCCACGGCCACTTCCTTCCCATTCCAAGCCCTTTCCTGTCCCATCGTCGGACATCCCATTGTCTGTGTCGGTGCGACGTAAAGCAACTTGCAAAAAAAAAAAGTATCCTTTCAAAGGAAAACTGGCCCACCTCGTGAGTTTTAAGACTGGCCAAGGTAAAGACAGCTGCTCTTAAGAAATACTCTTCCTTGAATTCGTGAATTTTGATAATGGTGAGTTTTATAACTCGTGAATTCTGAGACGACACGGGTTGACGGGTGTTACCCTGGATAGGAATTACAGACGTGCTTCGACGAAACATGATCCCACCCTGAAACTTGATGGAAACCGCTTGCTGCTGATGGTGCTCCACCTTGAAGGACTCGTTCCATCCCTTACCGGATCGTGTCCAGACTCTAACGCACCTGTTCTGTGGGTGCTATCTTTTGGCGACCTCATCAGAAAAGATCCGCCTCGATATGTTTATGATAGGAGGCATTTGTCCGATAGGGGGGATATTGTGGTATCGATAAGTTTAACACCATCACTTATAAGGTCGGTGGTGGGCAGACATCACGTGTAGGACTGACATAAACATGTTAAAATTACTCAGTTCTGCTACTAAATGCATTCGAACTGTGACATTGCTGAGAGATGAATGGCCGAGCTCGATAGCTGCAGTCGCTTAAGTGCGGCCAGTATCCAGTATTCGGGAGATGGTAGGTTCGAACCCCACTGTCGGCAGCCCTGAAAATGGTTTTCCGTGGTTTCCCATTTTCACACCAGGCAAATGCTGGGGCTATACCTTAATTAAGGCCACGGCCGCTTCCTTCCCACTCCTAGCCCTTTCCTGTCCCATCGTCGCCGTAAGACCTATCTGTGTCGGTGCGACGTAAAACAACTAGCAAAAAAAACAAAAACAAAAAAAAAACCAAGATGAATGGCAGCAAGTAGATGTTGATGTTCGTATTGGAGTGAGTCAAGACATGATCGGTTTTATTTACAAGTTCAGACTTTGATCATTGTAATATAATTTGCAATTTGCTTCTTTATAGAAATGTTGATGAAAACCTAGGTCATTACTAAATTGTAGAATTTTTCCTCATATACATTTCCTTTCCAGAAATACTTCTTTTAATATATAGCAAAATCAAACCCAATATATACCAATGTCGAATACACAAATGTTTTAATTTATGGTCGGACGTTATACCAGGGCATGAACGGGAACTGCCGCTGTCTGGTAGTACATTGCATAGTTATGTTACCTTTACAACTGTAATGAACTTCTGGGTCATCTTTGAAGATCAGTAAAATTCTGTTTACCGGGCGAGTTGGCCGTGCGCGTAGAGGCGCGCGGCTGTGAGCTTGCATCCGGGAGATAGTAGGTTCGAATCCCACTATCGGCAGCCCTGAAGATGGTTTTCCGTGGTTTCCCATTTTCACACCAGGCAAATGCTGGGGCTGTACCTTAATTATGGCCACGGCCGCTTCCTTCCAACTCCTAGGCCTTTCCTATCCCATCGTCGCCATAAGACCTATCTGTGTCGGTGCGACGTAAAGCCCCTAGCAAAAAAAAAAAATTCTGTTTGGAAGAATTATGATCGTACTTAGAAGAGATTTTATACACATCTCACCAACAACTAAATATAATTCAAACAATTTTTCAATGTGGTCAGAATTTAAGATATTCAGTTGTTTAAAAATATGCGGGGAGAGCAGAATGAATTAAAATTCCTTGATTTCGTATTACAAATAGGTAATGGAGATTACCACCACTTTCAGTAAAATACGAATATTCTCTTATCTCCAGCTTTATATATTTGCCATGCAGAATAATTACGGAACATTGTCACATAATGTTTCGTAAGATAATTTAAATCTTCATACTTTACATGAAGCGTAAGTTTGCTTTTCTTGCTCCTTTAAATGAAAACTGCGTGGACGTATATCAAAGATGCACATCAGTGTAAACAGTTTATTAATGAAAGACGAAATAGTACCGGCACTCCATTCGTCGACAAAATAACTTTTAGAGAGTTTTTATTTACGTGGTTTGCTTTCACATACCCTAGCATTAAAAGCCGGTTATATTGTGATTTTATTGAGTAATATGAATGCTATTCTAGGCCTGTTAAATAGGACATAATTAATTGTACTAAATCTGTATGAGAACTGTCTAGACCTAAACTTGTTCCTGGTGACATGAAAGGTCAAAATACTCTGATTCCAAGAATCATTCTACCACCACCAGATATAACACTTTTTTCGTGTTCGCAATGATTTGCTTTTTCTGACGATTAACTAAGCACAAGGGCACACTTACATGGTGTTGGTATCTCTACCACCGAACGAGTTGGCCATGCGGTAAGGATCGCACAGCTGTGAGCTTGAATTTGGGAGATAGTGGGTTCGAATTCCACTGTCGGCAGCCTTGAAGATGGTTTCTCATTTCCATACGAGGTGAATGCTGGGGATGTACCTTTATTAAGACCTTTCCCATCCTTCAGTTGTCGAAAACCTCCGATGTGTTAGTGCGATATTTAACAAGTGGGTACCTATACACCAGTATTTTCTCTCGGCCAGTTACATGTTGCAATACCTCCAAATGCATTATTTGGAAGTGCAAACAGTACCTTAAGGTCATACTACTCCCAGTGCGTTATATGAAGTAGAGCTCTGAAAAAGTGCATTGAATGCTATGAGCACAAGATCCGTTACTTATGATTTTCAGAAAACAATCTGTTATAAATTATTTATATTATTACAAATATCCTGCATATACCTAAAACATCAAAAGAACGTCGGATTTTGAAGGGGTCAGTCTAGTTTTATGTTCAAATTATGTGTCCAATGCGTTATAAATATGGAAATATTTTCTGAACTTCTCCTGTCAGCAATCTTGGAATCCGTAGACCGAGATTATATGACTGATTCACAATTGTGCTAACTATGGTAACTGGAGAGATTTTACCGGGTGAGTTAGATGTGCGGTTAGGGGCGCGCAGTTGTGAGCTTGCACCCGTGAGATAGTGAGTTCGAACCCCACTGTCGGCAGTCCTGAAGATGGTTTTCCGTGGTTTCTCATTTTCACACTAGACAAATGCTGGGACTGTACTTGATTAAGGCCACGGCCGCTTCTTTCCCGTTCCGAGGCTTTACCTATCCCATCGTCGCCATGAGACCTATATGTGTCGGTGCGACTTGAAGCAAATAGTAAAAAGAAAAAGAGTGAATTTAAATGATTAATCATCATCTTTTTTATTAAAATTAGCCGCATTTCAGGAGGGCTCAGACGCAATTCTGACACTAATCTTCGTTTATGATCTACAAATACGCCAGTTACAAGGAATATGATGATGAATAAATCATTTATAATTACGAAATGGAAGGTCATCCATCTGCTATAATGAAGTTAATTAACTGTCACAAGAAGCATTTAGAATCTCCTTGATATCGATATTCAGTGCGGGTGTTTGCCATTACTTTCAACTTTGCTTTAATTAAAGTCTCTACGCGGAAAACTGAAAGGATCTAAAGTTTGAACAGTATCAGTGTCCTTAGTCTTTTAACGCCTTCACTGCTCGCACGAACTGTGTGTGAATCACAAGGGATTACACAGACATGCATATCAGCACTTCATTACTGCGGGTCTACTGGGATTTTGAATACAAGTGTCCGTCATAGAAAGAAATCACTAATGCAATGAAACTAATAATAATAATAATAATAATAATAATAATAATAATAATAATAATAATAATAATAATAATCATACAATATACTATCGCTAATAATGTCCTTAATAGTCCGGCCTCCAGGTGTGACATTTAATTAGGCGGAAATTAGTTTTTGTGCTGTTACAAAACACTACCAACAGCTATGCTACGGCCATTAATTAGACACCAGCAATGAGTCAACGATTTGCTTTCAAATTATAGCTTCAATTAAAGTACATTACCATGGATTCCAAAATACGTACGTTACACCTGAAGGAGAACTGGAAATTTTAGATGTGTCATGGTGAGGATCATCGCAATAAGCCATGCAATAGGATCGGAGAATATTGAAATAAAATAAGTCAAAATTTTGAGAATTATTTTTATATTTCTAGTATTTCATTCCGTGAGCCGTCGTTTAATACTGAAAGAGAAAAACTGTCTTGCTGCTCATTATATCTGATTACTAGCGGAGTAATGGCAGGCGATGAATTGTGCAACTGATTTAAGTCAGCGAAATATTTCATTTCAACTCTCAATCACATTTTCTTGCGTAGCAAGTTCATTATTTTGCTATTCATAACATGAAGTAAGTGCAAATGAAGGTGGTTCCTTCCCTTTGGATTAGCCTATAAGAAGTGATTCATTTAATAAGATGTAATAACTACATCTCATCTCAGATGATTGTGTCGGAATTAACAAAAATCACGCAGTCATTTGTATATGGACCTAGTTCTGTGAGGTATTCTTTCTAATTTCTCGAGAAAGGATATTCGCATCTAGCTTGTGACGGAGACTTCGGGATTTTTGAAGTGAAGCTAAAGAAATTTAATCGAATCTGCACATCTTCGAGAGATTAAAAATCAAACTGTAAGAAGAACGTTTCAGCAAAATTGATTTTCATAATAATGAGAACTGTTGGACCAAATACCTCCAGAGAATACATGCTGTGTCTTAGGTTCCAAGGACAAGCCTCGCAATAAAAGAATGGTGTTCACAACCCATTGTTCTAAGGAATTCAATTACAGTCCTACAGCTGAATTTATTGCTCTTCCCTGTATTGGAGGATGCTGTGTTCGACGCACATTTCATTTAAGAGAGGCGAAATCATTCCAAGCGCACAGGATGATGATAATTCACCGGCATACGCTGGAAAAGTATCAATTTCAAAACACAAATTGCTGAAAATATTTATAAAATGAAACCGAAAAGAAATATATACCAACATTATTAACTAATTTGATTCTAACATTAAAATAAAGCAATTTTGAATGTATACATACCCAAAACAATCCTTCTGTAAAATTATAGATTACACACTAAAGAATATAAAACTGGTAAAATTCACTTTAATCTTTCCTTAATTAAGTTCATTTGTCTCGCATGAAAAATCGCTGAAACTGATTTGAACACTCATCGATTCAATTGCAGAAAAAGAAATATTCGCAAATACCTTCCGCAGAGTGCTTACAGTATCTTAAAAACAACATCGATACCCCATGTGTAAACGACCTCACTGCCGTGATCAGTTAGACAGCGCTATCCTTTTCCTACGATAGCAGGTTCGAACCGGGCTGAGATTTGTGGATATTTAAGGAAGACTACGCGAAATTCACTTTTGGCATGTTATAGAACACATGGTTATAAAATTTCGACTGCTTTACGTCTCTAAAAATCGATAAAAATTGAAGGATTATTATTATTATTATTATTATTATTATTATTATTATTATTATTATTTATTTATTTATTTATTTATTTATTTATTTATTTATTTATTTATTTATTTATTTATTTATTTATTTATTTATTTATTTATTTATTTATTTACGTAAGGATGAGTATAAATGTTTAAAAAATAGTTACAAAATGTGTTCTGTGCCGACAGTCGTGAAGATTCTGGAGGCTGTAGGTTCGAACTCCACTTTTTAGGGATGTAAAAATGATTTCCTCACGATTGTTCGTTTACCATTTATACATCAGACAAATGCCGAGACTTGCTAAATTCATCATCCTGAATAAGGAAATAATATCTGTTATATAAAAGGGAACATTGAATGTTCATAGACAAGGCGACAGTGTCAACCTTTTAATCAATG
Source organism: Anabrus simplex (assembly GCF_040414725.1). NCBI lineage: Eukaryota > Metazoa > Arthropoda > Insecta > Orthoptera > Tettigoniidae > Anabrus > Anabrus simplex. The sequence goes on along the minus strand of NC_090268.1, from coordinate 99,120,842 downwards.
GCCGAGAACCATATATTTAAAAGATAACGTTCGGTTCCAATGCACCAATAGGAAAGTACGCAAACTATACTGAGCTTCAAATATAAAACCAGGTTGTATTTCTTGAACATCCCAGATCAACCAAATAATCGGTAAAATGAAAAATACAGGAGTGTGGGTATTGACACTTGATGCTATCAGGAGCTCGTAGTAGCAGCTACCAGCGAAAAATAGGTCTACTCTCTTGGGGGAGTGTAAACAGTGACATAAGTGCCATTTATCGGAGATATGAGACAATAACCTGGGAATTTAAATATAGGCTCCATGTGACGTGTCCTCGAAACTTAGGTTTAAGTAACAATTAATGCTGATAAATGGATTTGTAAGCAGCGTCACCGTGTCACTGCTCTTTCACAAATACTGAAACACTGGACGTTTTCCAAACAGTTTTTTGTAGGTATGTTAATAACATCCTTTTCTAGCAGAAAATATATCGAACTATAATACTCGACTTTTCCTAAAATTTATTATAGTCTACACATTAATTTTATCAAAATGGATTGTTTTGCTAATAGGTGAAAAGAATACTAAGGAGGCAGCTCTACGAATCTCTATTTAGAAATTTGGTCAGAACTCGTAGCTCAGCCTTCCACATCTACTTTCATACCAATTGTATGAATGAATGACTGGGTCGTTTTACTCTGAACATGTATAGCATAAATGAAGATAATTCTAATTCTAAGAGTGCAGTGTTTGGAGTGTAAATATGTACATTTAAAAGTGTCCATACATAAGTAAATATTCAATAGAGTTTATGTAAAGGTACATGTGGGGATGGAGGCACTTCCGTGTATGTGGGGCTAACCTTTTCTCTGTGTACCATCCTTAGACTGTAAATATACAACTGAAGGAAAATGAATAATAATAATAATAATAATAATAATAATAATAATAATAATAATAATAATAATAATAATAATAATAATAATAATAATAACAATAATGACACGACTAGTGTATTTAACAAAAATATTTAACAAACGGGCATTTACCGGGCGAGTTGGCCGTGCAGTTAGGAGCGCGCAGCTGTGAGCTTGCATCCGGTAGGTAGTGGGTTCGAACCCCACTGTCGGCAGCCCTGAAGATGGTTTTCCGTTGTTTCCCATTTTCACACCAGACACCTTAATTAAGGCCACGGCAGCTTCCTTCCTATCCTTAGGCCTTTCCTATCCCATCGTTGCCATAAGACCTATTTGTGTCGGTGTGACGTAAAACAAATAGCAAAAAAACGGGCATACAGGCAAACGGAAGGAAGTGAAATCAATGTTGTAAATACACATTACGTCATCGGAGGCTAATACGAAGTTATAGAAAAATGTTTAAAATTTAAAACTACATATACAGGGTATATCGTGGTGAGCGTCCGGCTCAATGGCTAAATGGTTAGCGTGCTGGCCTTTGGTTCAGGAGTTCCTGGGTTCGATTCCCAGCCGGGTCGGGGATTTTAACCTTCAGTGATTAATTCCGATAGCTCGGGAGTTGGGTGCGTGTTCCGTCTCATCATTATACTTCATAATAGGCAGGGCGCCATCCTCAGATGTGCGCAGTTCACCTGTACGGCGTCAGCTCGAAAGAACTGCACCTGGCCCCTTCGGAGGCCACACGCCATTAATAAATTATTTAATCACGGCGAGACACATATATGCTGGGTAACGGAAAATTAAGTGTCATAAATAATAGTGCTGTTGTGGCATTTAAGGTATGAAGTCAGCGGGTACGTAAGGCTTGGTTGGAATGCGATGGGCGTTTGAATGAACCGTGACAAACTTCGCCATGCAACTCAAGATGATTTAATCAGATGCATCGTGAATATTCATTGTAATGCTAAGCGTTTTGCATCCGCACAACTTCTTAACAGAAACCAGGGTGCCTGTTGGCATGTTGCCCTTCAACGTGGTTTATAAGATTTTAGATGCTTGACCTACTCTTCCAGGAAATGAACGCTGGATACAAGCTTACCAACCAAGAATTCAACTATTTATTTCTAAAGAAGTACGAAGACGTGCTTGGCTCAGAAACGTTATTTTCCGGCACTCTTCGCCTATCCTTTATATATTGTACCGCTATACCTTAACTGTGGTGTAAATAACATGTGCAGTACACTAACATTAGTGTCAAGGAGTCGAGACGCTGAATTGGCACAACTACAGCTCTAAAATGACATTGAATTTTAATATGTAGATGCGTAAGATTTTCCGATTTCTAAAGTTACCTTCTTTATTCCGTTCGCCTCCATTTTCTAATATGAAATCACAAAACATTATGCTGAAAATTTAATTTTCTAATATTAATTCTGCCGGGTAGAGTGGCTCAGACGGTTAAGGCGCTGGCCTTCTAACCCCAACTTGGCAGATTCGATCCTGGCTCAGTCCGGTGGTATTTGAAGGTGCTCAAATACGACGGCCCCGTGTCGGTAGATTTACTGGCACGTAAAAGAACTCCTGCGGGACTAAATTCCGGCACCTCGGCGTCTCCGAAGACCTTAAAAAGTAGTTAGTGGGACGTAAAGCAAATAACATTATTATTATTATTATTATTATTATTATTATTATTATTATTATTATTATTATTATTATTATTATTATTATTATTATTATTATTATTAATTCATTTCAAACAGGAAGCAGGTGATGGAGTGCTCAGTTCACCTGGAACAACGCGTTTTTGATTTCTTGTTAGAAATTTTAAAATTTTAGTAATGGGATTTGTACATCGGGAAAGAAACATGGCCCTCATTTGGGGCTACCATATTTGAAAAAGACAAAAGTGTAAAGTTTAAAAACTGGGAGAATTCTTTACAGAGGTTTATTTCATATACCGTACTTTTCACTGGCTTGGAATCTGGCTCGGTGCGATATAAAGCCAATTGAAAAAGGACCCCTAAATGTATAAAAATAAAATAAAATAAAATAAAATACAATGTGTAAATAGGCTGGAAGGCTAGATGTCCGTAGGAAGTTGTATTCCCATGTATTGGCTGCCATGGATCTAAATAAGTTAACATGATAAACATATTAAATACGCAATTCAATCCTACACGACAAGGAAACGACAAAAAACTGGTGGATCTAGGTAAACTGAATGGGAGTTGGGGGAAGGGTCCCAAAAACGGATATTCCCCGGTAGAAACCGGTAGTATGGTAACCCTAACCTGAGGTTCACCCAGTTTATAATGAAAATGAGTGCAAGTTAGTCAGAGGGGCGAAGGCACCCGAATCTAAAACTTAGCGGTCTACTCCATTTAGTACTAAGGTTCCACTCCTCACTCCTCCAAAGATCATCATAGCGTGTACAGATATAGCTTTGCTACTAGACAGGAGATGGACTGTCTAATGATAACGTAAAAATATTAACACGCCTATACGTTTCGTAACAGTAACCAGATATTGAATTATAACGTTGTAACTAATTTTAGTTACATCAACAAATTTTGTGATGAAGTAGTGTATCGGCAGAGATTATAACTGCGGCTACCTTTCTGACTATATCACTCGGCTATCACACACTAAGCCGAGATCATTAACTTTACGTCTGAGGAACGAAGTAGAAAATTGTTACTTAGTAACATCGTTTCCAGTCAGTCTTGTCAGATTCGATAGTTTAGAGTGAATGGCAAGATACGTGCAATAATCCCAGTGTCAAGGAGTGAAATCTCTAAATTGTCGCAAACTACAGCTATAATAATAATAGAATTTAAAGCAGCCAATGGCCGAGAAACAAATACAATATAGTACATTGCTCATTCAACTACAGCTATAAAATTACGTTGTTTTCTTTATTTCTTTACCGAAGTGTTGATGATATGATCAGTTAGCGAATGTAAGTAAGTCGACAAGAAGACGATCTGAATATAGTTGCAGCTCTAAGGCTATGCCAATTTTCCTCATATTTACTTATTTCTGCCTGAGGGAGTTGTTCTTATTCCTTCTCTTCCTCTTCCTTATGGCCTCTTTCCAATTACTGAGTTGATACTACGTGTGGATAAATCCCACTTTTCGGAAAAATACTGTTCCTGACCTGAATGAGGATATGTGTATTTTGACGAACGAAAACACCTGGTTCCCAAACCACAGAAACCAACCTGACTCTGTTAAAATGCTCAGTCCGACCGAAAACTAATCGGGGCCCTCTGGACCAAACGCCACTACTCTGATCATTCAGATATGGACGTCTGAGAGAACAAGTTTGTCTCTGTTTCCAAGACCAAGTCACACAAAATTAAAAATCACGATAGTTATTTTTCTGACATTGCTTTACATCCAACTAGTAATGAACTGTGCTTGCTTTATTTTAATATTCGCGAAAGGAAAGGCTTAAATTAGCAATATTCAAGGGAGCATACAAAAATAATAAAGATTCTATATAGTTTCGTAACTATAACAAGACCTAGAACTGTAATGTGTTAAATTTCGTTAATGCGCCCCTATCTGTGTCCTTGTTCAGCAACACTCCGATACAAGCACTAAGGATTCTGTGCCATGCTAAGCTTGGGAAAACATCAACATGACGCTTGGGGATCATTTAGGGAACTCTGTTTACTCATCGTATTTATGCTGACAATGATGCAGCTTAGCAGGAGAGGAGAATGAAACAAAATTACTCTTGGTTGTGAGGAAGTAGGGGAGATGCGTCAAAAGGCTTTGTAATGTATTGTGAAGACGAATGATTGAATTATAAAACCTTATACGCTACTAGCATAATGAGACTGGCTCGTACATAACACTCTTAAGAATACACACAGCATTCTTCAGAGCTTTAAGACAGTTTAAACTCAGTCCGTGTATTGAAATGTCGTATGGCTTTTAGTGCCGGGATATCCCAGAACGGGTTCGGCTCACCAGGGGCAGGTCTTTCTATTTGACTCCCGTAGGCGACCTGCGCGTCATGATGAGGATGAAATGATGATGAAGACAACACATACACCCAGCCCCCGTGCCATTGGAATTAACCAATTAAGGTTAAAATCCCCGACCGGGCCGGGAATCGAACCCGGGACTCTCTGAACCGAAGGCCAGTACGCTGCCCTTTCAGCCAACGAGTCGGACAGTCCGTGCATTGAGCGACCGTCTTACAAATATCAGCTCTAATGTCATATGACTTTCATATACCCCACTTCCCCTCCCTTCCTTGAAGCACAGAATTAGGCAGTGATTTGCGCTCTGGCACAGAAAATACTTCAATATGAATTTGAATCGCGCCTGTAAGTAAAAAAGTAGCTCGTTTTCTCGAAAAGAAAAATTTTCTCCGCCAATCCCATTGCCGGGTAGTCAACCAGCCCCTTGCGATCCAGTTTTATACATCCCTTCGCATTTACTACAATTCTAGAAGACATCGGCCTCTCTCCCTAAACCGGGGCAATATATCAAGATTTGTGCTTACGGACTAGAAGACAGCAGGAATCGTGAGCGCCACTATTAATTCATTATGGGTACCTCGAATGAACCCACAAAACGAGTACAGATACGCAGAACACGTAATTTAAAACAAAAGGTGGACGCACAGACCGGGAGGACCATACTGTATACGCTGGGAAGTGGGTGCCGTAGGTCAAGTATCGCAGTAGCTCACCTGGCAAGCGGGTGGGGGGATAAGTGGTAGTGGACAGTGCTCGAGGTAGAAGTTCGAAACCCACATAAGATTCTTTTTAACAGCCAGTTGCCTGGGATATGGTAAGGTTGCATACTTGATAGGTTCCAAGGACTGATTTGTTTATTTGAACCTCTAAAATAACGCACGTATCGTTTCATTGGGTATGCTGGTTCTTCTTATTATTAAACTTATACTTTGATAAATGAACATCGGTGTGATGAAAGCCAGATGCTTGATGTCAGACTGACGGCAAATTCTTCTTTGAACCCCAGTACGAATCGTCTAAGAATTAACAGCAATGCTTTGCGTTTAGCTTCACTTGCAGTCTTTATAGACACTGGAGTACGGAAATATTTTATTAAAAAGGTATTCCTTAAGTTGCTAGTAAATACACTAAAACACTCTTACATGCCAACCGCCTGCTGAATAGAAGACAAAAGCCTAATCAAGGCGGTCAGGAGAGAGCATAAGAAACACACAGCATCATGCGCGGTACACGCAGCTAAGTAATTTGGGTGATCTAATGTAATCGGTGCCTCGGAAAAGTAGATTGTCAGTTCAAACTCCTGATGTAATGGCAACTTCTGTGTTTTATCTGTGCAGCGGGATGGTCTACTACCACTAAGCGCGAATGCTGTAGACCGTATAACAGCACAACCAAAAGAGTCTTACTGTGTCTCACTAGATGAGGTGGGGTACTTGTTGACTTCATGATTCCGTTCATAGTGAAGCATTTGTACTGAAACAGGGACGTTGTCGGAACGAAGATTCGGAGATTTGATGTTGGTGTATGCAGTTGCGTTATACAGGTAGATGTATCTTGAGGGGCTCAGAGAAACCACACTGATTTAGAGATTTACAGTGCTTTGCGTGGAAGAAGAGGTTGGGTATTATGAACAATTTTTTTTAGGTATAATGGTACTGAAAAAACGAAATTTCTAATTCCCCTTCTTCTTAATGACTTCTATTACATGGCGTACAATATTATACACTTGTTCTTAATTCTGCATCTACTGTAATTAGGTAAGCTAAACTAGCTTTAAACAATAGCTAAAAACAATAATTCTAAGCGAAGTATACATTCTTGATAGATATCATAACATTACAACACCTTAAATTATGTACTAATTTCTTGAGTATGTATCTTTTGTAGCACCCATTTTAAATGCATTTCGACTAGGGATGTTTTTAATTGCAGTCGGAAGGGAATTTTAGCAGTATAAGGTCGCAGGTAGGAATCAGTTACCGTAATTTGCCATGCGGTATATTACGCCACCATAGAATTTAACTCTGTACAAGGAAATGTCTTGTATTTTATGGAAGGAGATCTCGCAACCTTCTGAATGCAGGGAAAGGAAAACTCATTAGTAATATTTCATGATGTCATCTGTCCAGTTCAAATGCTAATCAGAAACGACATCTATGTTTTTTACAGTTTGTTTTATTGCTATTTGTGTTTCGTGAAAAATGATTGGAGGAGTTTTAACATCGTTATTATTACTTTTAAATCCCATTACTATTGTTTGTGATTTGTCTGGATTAATTTTGAGAGAATTGGTCCAGTATTTTATGTATTCAAAGACGCCATTTAATTTACTGATGTTTACTTGGATGCCTTTTGGATTTATATATATTGTTTGTGGAGTAATTGTATTTACAAGTTTGCAAGTAGAGTTGATAAAGCAGAGAGGTTGCTCACATATCGCGAGTTTGGACTGAAATGTAACATCCCCTAAGTGCCTGTTACTAGCCTTGGGATTCTAAACAACGCTGCACAGATGATGTAAATAGTAAAGTTCTCCTTTTAGGTGGTGTAAAGTTCATTAAATTGAAACTTCGTGTTGTATAACACAGCTCGCTACTCATAATCCTTGTAGAAAACATCAGCTGCATTTTCATGGCTATATCTTTTATAGATAGAGATTTTACTCTCGTAATGGCAGGCCAGGGAAGAAGATATAGCTTCCATAAACATTATGTATAATAAAGTAAGATTTAATAGAGCTGATGTTTATTTTAAGCGTGAAATACTTGGGAGCGGTATTATAAAGGTATCGAAAGTAATAAAATCTAATACGCTTTCAAACATAGAGTTAAAGAATATGAACCTAATAAAGTACTCTAACTTCTCATTTGTGTTTAATGTTGCCATCCGACGAAGGTGAGTGGCATCTGACGTGTGTAGGAAACTGCGTGTAATTGTACTGGGAGATAGTGTTATATTTGGTGTTGAGTTGCAGGGATGTTGGGGACAGCACAAACATCCACTTCCAGAACGAAGGGAATTGACCATTTAAGGTTAAAATCTTCGACCCGAACATGAATAGAACCGGGAACAATCTGAATTGAAAGCCACTACGCTGACAATTCGGCCAAGGAGCAGCAGTGCAGCAGATATGATTCGTGTTGGCGACCGCATGGGTTAGTCCGAATGAAATTTAAAAATTTAACTCCCTTCGTTAGGTTTTAATTAATAAGAAATATAATGTCCGCCTCTATGGTGTGGTGGTTAGTGCTATTAGCTGCCACCCCCGGAGGCCCGGGTTCGATTCCCGGCTCCGCCACAAAGTGCGACCCCAGATAATTCGAAAAGAAGGCTAGGAGAAAGGAAGAAATAGGCTACATTGTTTCTAAATTAAAGTAATCAGCCCAGTATTACCCGATACATTTTTATAGCATACTTTATGAACTCTTGGCTTGCTAACTGACGGCTGTCTCCTTAGTAATAAGCTGGGTGTTTTGCGACCCGAAAAAAAGACCATGTTTATATATACTTTAATCAAATAAATATTTATTAATGTTTAAGACATTTCTTAGCAGACAAAGTAGGGGTCTCCTCCATACTACGAAAAACGTAAAATTAAGCAGTTTCCTCATTTTTGCCGAACGTTGAAGGGCTAAAGGGCCTGGAAAGTTTTCAAGTTGTGAGTACCGGATAACTCTATCAAAAAATTCACTTCCGGTCCAAGTGAAGTTCCAGAAAAACAGCCTAAAATCGCTTGTTGCTTTACTCATTTCCTTTGTCATTCAAATCCTAGCCACTTTATATAATTAAGTGTGTTAGTTATGTTAGTTTAGTGCAATACCCTCAGGAGTTTTCTGATTTTTTGAAAAATGTCCACACCAAATGTAGTTATAAGGGCTTAAGTGAAACTCTGTATTGATTCACATTGGCGCTCGTAATGGTGCTGAAGTAAAACAATGCATTGAGTCACATTAGCGCTCGTAGAGGTAGAAAATTGACAAAAGTGCTTCGACCGGATAACGATGATTAAGGAAAGAGTGGTATTTTTAGAAATAAATAAAGAATATATTCTCGTAATTAATTATATTTTATTTACCTAAAACTCGTAGCTCATGTCCCTAGGATGATTTCAACATTCAGCTGCTTGTCTGAAGGGCTGGAACTGTCGATTTTCCCTCGTAGGTGCTTTAAAAATATTTCAGTACATTGTCAGGAGTTACATATTGTTATTTCTTCTTTTTGTCTCCTCTTCTTATTGCTATTAACGCACGTATACTGCTGCTCTACTGCCTGATGTACTGAACTATAAACATGCGGTAACCGACTTTGACTTAAAAAGCTATAAAAGCTATCCTCTTTAACACAGATTTCCAGCGTTCCAAAATCTATAAGCAAGATGCCACTAACGACACAAACGCTTATGTCTCACCTCCAATGGCGCAGGATAAATTAGGTAAAAGTTATTTCTGTGTACACTAGATTGAAGTAAAAATAGCTTCACAAAGAGGTAACTGAAACGCGTTTCTTCCATAGAAGCCACGCCCTTCTGTACTAGGTAAAATAATTCCTTTTTATCAGAATAAGATCCCCAGAAGGACTTAGTTGCTTCTGCCAATTCTATTAATTATGTTATTACAAAAGCCCGGATTTTTATGCAGTAACAGATTAGATTACATACTAATTTGGTTTGTGGGAAGTGTCAGCCACCCGCTCTTCCATACTGTAGCAAGAGTAACATAAATTGTAGGGGTTCTAATGGGCCGTACACCTCATGTTTATGCAAACCCCATATCATAATCGTTGTGAAGGTAGACTATACTTGCTACTCGCTTCAGTAAGTTTGCATTCTAACCTATTAATGCATGAAAATCCTGGCTCTAGTTATTACCATTGCTTGTATGATTACCAAATCGAACTGTAGTACTGTGCGATCTTCAGCCATTCAGGAGTATTTACACGTAGGAAACCTGCTCATCTAGATTGACTAGTTCAATAACAAATTTCATGAAAGAAAATAATTAAAATGCATAATAGTACTAAGATTGTAAGGTTGACTTTTCAGCACTCTGTGATAGAAACAGTTAACGTGAAGTACGCGTAGCGTGGATGAAAAGTACATCCCTGAGTATTACTTGAGAACTAACGACATTCGTACTTCAGAATAAGGAACGATATGTAAATTAAGTCATGTACCATAAATTGATGATTCCATGAATTGACTTTAGAGAATTTACCTTTAATAACCCTTTTAGTAACATTTTCAAACATACTAAATCATTCTTAATAATATTCTTTTTTTTTTTTTTTTTGCTAGTTGTTTTACGTCGCACCGACACAGGTAGGTCTTACGGCGACGATGGGACAGGAAAGGGCTAGGAGTAGGAAGGAAGCGGCCGTGGCCTTAATTAAGGTTCAGCCCCAGCATTTGCCTGGTGTGAAAATGGGAAACCACGGAAAACCATTTTCAGGGCTGCCGACAGTGGGGTTCGAACCTACTATCTCCCGAATACTGGATACTGGCCGCACTTAAGCGACTGCAGCTATCGAGCTCGGTAATAATATTCTAATCAACCATATAATAAGTCATATGTCTTCAGTTCACCAGAACCTTCTTTAATTCAACCCCTGTGGGTTGGGGACGTAGACGAAGAATGCATCCACGGTAAACCCTGCCCGTCGTAAGAGGCGACTAAAAGAGCGACCAACGGATGATGGACGTAGAGCCATGAGACTACTTGCGATTAGTATCACCATGTGAGGAGCACCATGGGTCTAGGTTACCTAAGAGCAATACCGTTATGTGAGGAACACGGGTCTGGGCGTTGCCTGTGATTAATAGCATCGTGTTTGCATCCCACCGAGGTGGGGGAGCAGGCTTTCGACTGCACAGACTAGTGCCTAGCGCTGGAAGGTGCCGAGCGCTGTGCTCGATTGTGTTGGTTCCGCTGTGTTCGGCATGGATCTGCGTTACCTATGAGAAGTACCACTATATGAAGAACACGATGGGTCTACGTACCTGTGATTAGAACCACTATGTGAGGAACACCACGGACCTAGCAGGCGATCGTGATTTGTCCCACTATATGAGGAACACCATGGGTCTGTGTTACTATTGAGTAGTACCATTATGTGAGGAACACAATGGGCCTGTGTTACCTGTGAGTGGTGCCATTATGTGTGATATTGCATGGGTCTATATTACCTGTGATTAGTACCACCATGCGAGGAACACCATGAGTCTACATTACCTGTGAAGTACTATTATGACAGGCCGGTAACCAAGATTTTGGATCCCCTTTAGACAACATGTCAGAAAATAAGGCGTTGTGAATTGGATCCACTTATTGTTTTGGATTCATGTTCCTTAACATTCCTTTTATATTTTTGTCAGTGGGTACATTTTGAAGTTTTAATTAACGTTTCATCTCGTGGTACCTCGTACCATTAGGAGCCGATGACCTAGCTGTCAGGCCCTTTAAACAACAACAACCATCATCATCATCATCTTCATCATCATCATCTGTAATTCATACAGGCTTTTTATTTTAAACTTCTGCTAAGTAGACGCGATGCTAGTACTATGATAACCTCACTATGTGTAGCCTCAGGTCGGCAGCTGAGCGCAATGATGTAATGCTGAAAAGCGAATACCCATAAATGAAGTTTAATGTCATTAACATCGCTCGTGTATTAATACGTTTATTTTGACAGTTTTAAATGATTTAGTAGAGTATTTAAGGAATGGCGTTTACATTACAGCAGCGTGGAGTGCAATATAAAGTATTCGATTGTAAAAGATTACTGGTTTCAATTCATTGGCAGATGTAATAACGTTCTTATTTCAAATAAGAAGCAGGCAGGAGTCCACAGGGTTCGTTCTTAACAAAAGAGAGCATGAGGAGACGAACTGTGTTAACAGAGAGAAATCTCGATGAAATAAGAGCTGTTTTGTAAAAACGCCACCTCTAAATTTCCATCGCATCTCCAAGTACAGGCTAGTGTGTCTGCCCAAAATCAATTAAACTTTCAATAGCGAAATCGTACAGATTCAGAGCTCTCCTAAATTTAAACGAGTCTGACTCTAGTCTGTTCACAATGAGTATGTTGATCCGGAATTACCATTCGTTAGTGACGAGACGTAGATCCATTCGAGTGAACATATATTGTTGTTTGAGTCTTCAGTTCATAGACTGGTTTGATGCAGCCATCCATGCCACCCTATCCTGTGCTAACGTTTCATTTCTACGTAACTGCAGCATCCGACATCTGCTCTATTCTGCTTGTAATATTCACACCTTTGTCTACCCCTACCGTTCTTACCGCCTACTCTTCACTCAAAATCCACGTGCACATGTCCTGGGTGTTTTAAGATTTATAGATTGAAATCTCTATAAATAACAAGAAAGAGGAAGGAGGAAATTTAGCAGATATATATCTAATAGAAAATGACCGGTAATAGCCCTTACAAATGACAATATATTCTCATTATCTACTTGTTACAGGTCAAAGAGACAAAACATAATGAACTTCGTGCGTAGTACACGTTCAGAAATAGCTATGGTTGCTGTGAGGCGCGGAATTGAAGTGTTTGCTGGTTTAACGGAGGAGGGGTATAATACGATCTATAACAAGCTTTTGAAGTGCTTTCTTGTGTCAGCTGTTCCTTTCGTCGGCATTTGAAACATCTGCGTTCCAAGTCTCGCAACAAGTGTGCGACAACCCGCTCTTTTATTGCTCTTGTGAGTGAGACCTCTCGCAGACTTATTAAGTTGTCAGTTCTGCATTCGATATATCTTAGGTGGTATAGTAGTGAAACTAGGCTTACAAGGGTAAATTACATATTCTCTAAACCTAAAATCAAATCTTTCTTGATTACATTTAGTGCTATTATAAGAGGGATAGGAACATTATACCTATCAACTGACTGTCAAAATCTTTACAAATAAAATCGTTACGACTGCGTGTCTGTACATTGACTATTTTGGCGAAATTTTCGTTCAGTTATCTGTTTCAGGTGTAGTAATGACCTTCTGAATATATTTTAGCTTTGGTGTCTGTATGTCTGTTTGTTTGTCTGAGTTCGTACAACTTGAAAACTGCTGGATATATTTGTATAAAAATTCATATTTATAATACACCTATCTTTGGGTAGGTTTCACGGCCAATACTGTTTCTAAATCCCTGAACTTAATGGAGGTTTATACGAAACCGAAACCGTCATTTTGCACTCCCACAAAATACACACCACCAAATTCTACCTGCTGCCATGTCATTTCAAGGTGTGTTACAGGGTTTAAATAAAGAGCCATTTTACTCTTTTCGATAGAACAGATAACAAGAGAGGTTATCGTCAACGATTGGCTTCATGGATGTTCAGCCACAGAGCCACTCCCGGTTTCAAATGAACAAAAAATATGTAACCGAGAAGTATGGAGAAATACGCACAACTTAACACCATGAACTGTACTATTCAATAAACTCTGTTATCATCCTCATCCTCATTCTGCCTCCACTTTCTTCAGTTTTATCATACATCACGTTAGACTACTGCCACTTGCTTTTCTAGGAGAATATCAGTTTAACATGCCGTATTAAACGTTTGAATACAGGGATGTAACTTCCCATAAATTCATGAAGGAATCATGAAATCTATTATTGGCGAAGAACGGGTACATATGCTAGTATAAAATTAATTACTTTCTGGCAAGGAAAGCAAACTATTGTTCCTGTTCGACAGATAAATCCATAAAACCATAAGTGCAATGGGTTTCAGGGTTCCAGACAGACATTCGCTTCGAAGATATAAGCTTACAAACAGGTATAGTAAAAGAGGCAACAATATATTGGCTAAGAGGCAATACGGGAGGGAAATATTGATTTTATCTGTAACATACCAACATGAGGTAAACCATTTACTGGGTAAGCGAGGTGAAAAGGATATCAGACAGAACAGGAATGGGAGACTGTTGGGATAATGAGATTCATAATGAAGAGAAGATGCTGAGCAGGAAGGTAACTACTAGACTGAAAGATATTGAGAAACAATTGATAATGTCGGAAGTAAATAATGGAGGACATTACTAGCATTCTTCCACATTTAACATAAAATATTACAAAACATGTATTTACAAATGTCCGCCTCTGTGATGTACTGCTTAGTGTGATTAGCGGCCACTCCCGGAGGACCGGGTTAGATTCCCAGCTCTCCCACGAAATTTGAAAAGTGGTACGAGGGCTGGAACGGGGTCCACTCAGCCTTGGGAGGTCAACTGAGTAGAGGTGGATTAGATTCGCACCTCAGCCAACCTGGAAGTGGTTTTTCGTGCTTTCCACTTCCCCTTCAGCCGAAAGGCGGGATGGTACCTAACTTAAGGCCACGGCCACTTCCTTCCCTCTTCCTTGCCTATCCTTTCCAATATTCCCATCCCCCCGCAAGGTCCCTGTTCAGCATATCAGGTGAGGCCGCCTGGGTGGGGTATTGGTCATCCTCCCCAGTTGTATCCCCGACCCAGTGTCTGCAGCTCCAGGACACTGCACTTGAGGCAGTAGAGATGGGATCCCTCACTGAGTCCGAGGGAAAAACCGAACCTGGAGGTTAACAGATAAAGAAGAATTATTTACAAATAAAGTAGAAAAAGATACAGTGTGGTGGTGTACATGGTATTTGTCAAAGAGAGAAATATATATATATATATATATTTGGAAAGCCTGTCGGGAAATAAGTTTATGTAGTCAAATTCTTTCATAGTATATTTCAAACTAAAATAGAAAGAGAAAAAGTATTTGATACAATTGTCAAGTTATTAAAGATAGAGCGAATCTCACCGGGAAAGACAATGAATGATATTTTTGTTATAAAAACATACGACAAAGAAAAACACTTGAACGTAAAGTAAGCGGTAGTATAAATAATGACGAGTAGATATATGTTTGTTCCATAATAAATAACAATGTGTCGAGCAAAAAGCTGCGTCGTTTGTATCAGCTTGCATTCGGACCGGGCGAGTTGGCCGTGCGGTTAGGGGCGCATGGCTGTGAGCTTGCATCCGGGAGACAGTGGGTTCGAATCGCACTGTCGGCAGCCCTGAAGATGGTTTTCCGTGGTTTCCCATTTTCACACCAGTTAAATGCTGGGGCTGTGCCTTAATTAAGGCCATGGCCATTCCTTCAAACTCCTAGGCCTTTCCTATCCCATCGTCGCCATAAGAACTATCTGTGTCGGTGCGACGTGAAGCCACAAGCAAAATAGAAACTTTCGTTGGGAAGATAGCTTACATGTAACAAACTTTAACAGCATTTTAGATATAAGCGCGTTTTGACTATAAAACCAAGTAGCGAATATTTAAGAATAACTTAAATATTATATTTAAGTGGTCCGCCTATTCAATATATTACTAAAGCAAAGTCACCTCCATGAAGGCCCTTGGAGGAGTGGAAGGTAAAGGCTTCCATCATTGTTAACCTCGGCACGTGAGGGGTAGATTGGTTAGCTCTACGCCCGGCCGCCTTTGTCCTCAGGAATTAACCTGGTACTCATTTTTGAAAAATTACATTACTAGATTGGAAATATAAATCAAAAACAGTTTTATATGTAAGTGCATTTGACTATGACCGGAAACTTTAACAAAGCTTTGCTAATAATTCATTTTAAATGTCCTTGCATATACACGTGTTTTTAATTTATCTCTCCAATCTAGTAATAATATCTGTATATTCTGATATATTGTTGTAATTTATTCTAGCTGATGATGCCCCTTAGGGTAAGAAACGTGTACTAGATGAAATAAATATATGTATTGGACAGGTGGGCCACTTAAATATAATATTTAACTTATACTTAAATATTCGCTGTTTGATTCGGAGGATAGTGTGTTCGAACCCCACTGTCGGCAGCCCTGAAGATGATTTACCGTGGTTTCCAATTTTCACACCAAGTAAAGTCTGCGGCTCTACCTTAGTGAAGCTCGTGGTCGTTTCCTTCCCACTCCTAGCCCTCTCCCATTCTATCATCGCTAAAAGACCTATCTATGTCAGTTTGACGTACCGTAAAGCAAATTGTAAGAAAACACGTTCAACGTCTCTAGAACAAATCAGTAAGAATGTACAAATAACATCCAAAATCTTATTACATCTAATTATAATTCACAATGTAGTAATGAACAAACAACTCTAACAAG
Source organism: Anabrus simplex (assembly GCF_040414725.1). Lineage (NCBI taxonomy): Eukaryota > Metazoa > Arthropoda > Insecta > Orthoptera > Tettigoniidae > Anabrus > Anabrus simplex. The sequence goes on along the minus strand of NC_090268.1, from coordinate 99,104,792 downwards.
GATTATTTAAATGCATTTATAAAAGATATCTGGGTTGAAATTAAGTAATCTTTTCTCGTCCGTAGTTCGAAACTGGAGAGACTCTGAGGGTACTTAGTGCATCAGAAAGGAAGTCATGCAGGATGAGGGTGTATTCCTTTCTATTCTGTTTATTACCTCCTATTCTACTCTCTGTAGGGAATTGACAGCATGGAGCTCGCCTGCTATGTGTGCGCCTATTTTTCAGTAGTTTGGTTTGTAAATTATAGTGGACAGAATAGGTTCTTGCTTGATAGGTGTTGTATTTTTTGGTTCTGTCTCTTGGTACAGGCCAGAAGAAAAGTGTAGATCTTGCTGAAGTCACTGTTTCATTTATGGCTCTGACAGTATGAAAGCTGCTGTGGTATGAGAGTTGCTCAGTAATGAGATCCAGAACACGAATTGTGTGTCTGGAAGCAACTCATAAGGGTGGTTGGGCTGCAATAGCACTTTCCTGCCCAGCGAGGAAGGCAATGGAAAATTACCTCACCATTCATCATGCCTCGTAGACCGGATTATGGTAGAGACTAGCTTTTACCAGTTTCTCTGTAACCACGTAATCTTTGGTGTTGCCTCCGAAGAGGTGGTATAGGCGACCTGCGTGTTTATGAGGATGAAGCCATACCTATGATGAATTCTAATGATGAAGACGGTACACACACTTAGCCTACGAGCTACTGGAATTAACCAATGAAAGTTAAAATCCCCGACCCGCCCGGGAATTAAACTCGGGACCCTCTGGACCGAAAGCCAGCACGTTAACCATTTAGCCATGGAGCCGGACAAACTCGTTTCCTCGTGATGAGGTGATGCAGCTCTTTTCGGATGAGTACTATTTTAACCACATGCCAGTCGTTCTGCCATTCTTAATTTTCTGGCGGTAACCGGGAATCGAAGCCGGGTTTCCAAGGATGGCAGTTAATAGTGCTAACCGTTACCCTACAGAGGTGGACGTCTTTGCTAATGCTTTTCGAGGATTTAACTAGCCTCAGGGTTGAAGGCATTAGAGACACGCGCTATTGAAGATGGGCAAATTATAGAACATTTGAATGAGACGTTGAGTGGTGTTGACAATTTTTATTGTGACAAGTATAAGGCATTTCTGAGTGACATGTGTCCAAAATGCTATGAAGAAATATAAATTTTGAATAATCCTAGACAATAAGATTCAATGACATACGTAAGTGGTAAAAATGAAAAATAATCACATTTGCCATTATTTGTAAAGTACCTTTACATGTACACTAGCTAATACTTTACTGTTACAGTAAGATTGAAGAATCTTTCTTATTTTATTTAGTGTGAGAAGTAAGGTCGCTTTCAGCTTTCTGAAAATTATTACTTTAAACAACTCAAATTTTGCAATGAAAAAGTGACTGATTTTGAGTGGACCCCTGTGGGTGGGGGAAGACGAAGAATACACCCACGGTACCCCCTGCCTGTCGTAAGAGGCGACTAAAAGGGGCTACCGAGGGGTGATGTATTAGAACCATGAAACTACTTGTGATTAGTACCACCACGCGGAGAACACCATGGGTTGCTTTTACCTGCGCGTAATACCACTATGTTAGATAAAAAATAGGTTTGTGATTACTAGCAACAGAGTGCGTTGCCGGCTTTTACAGTACCTGTGATTAGTACCACTTTAGGAGCGACACCATGGGTGAGCGACACCATGGTTGTGGCTTGCCTATGGTTAGTACCCACTATATGAGGAACACCACGGGATAGTGCGAGTCCCTGTGGTTAGTACACGTATGTGATGAGCACCATAGGTTTGCGTTGCCTGTCAATGGACCATAGGTCTGTATTACATGTGCGAATTTCATTACCTGCGAGTAGTACCGTGATGTGTGGAATACCGCGAGTCTACGCTACTTTTGATTAGTACCGCAACATGACAAATACCATGGTTCTACTTTCCTAACGATAAGAACCATTATAAGGGGTCGATGACTTGGATTTTTGTCTCCTTTAGATTACAAACATAATCGATTCAGTATTATGCTATAGAAGTAGTCCCTTGGTCAGTAATACTATCGTTTGCCGTCAGTTTTTATGCGGGGCAGATCCACAGATTGTATTAAATTCATATCCATCCATTCATTCTTCTTCCTCACGTTTTGAATTCTGGTCAGTGGAGCATTTTGGACTTTTTATTTGTCATTACATTTCGTACAATTAGGGGCCGATGACCCAGATGTTAGTCCCCTTTAAACAACAAACATCATCATAATCGATTTTTGGAGGCAATTATTTTCAAATCAGAGACCCGTTTGTGTCCAGCCATTTTGAAACTCATGTTTTAATCACTAATAAAAGAGGAATATTTTTGAATAGTAAATGATGTACTAATACTACATCGAGTGCATTTCCTTACACGGAAGTGACTTAGGTTATTTTCATCATTTTTCCACTAGTAGCCAAATTTTTCTAGCGGGTCCCTTGCACCCATGTGTATCTTATGTTTTTAACTTTTTATGCGTCTGAGTTAAAGGTTACCAACGTGCGGTACACAAAGATACTTCCCTGCAACACAAACTGCAGACCAGAAACATGTATTGCGGGTTAGTATTCACTACATAGGGGCAGTGGTATCTCCAAATCCGCAGTAAAATAAACCGTGACACGTACAAACTATTTTGGACCTTGAGTTGACAAGAGTACTGATATCCATCCAGGTATCCTGCAGATTTTGGAGTGGATCTTGATCAGCGTAACCACATCCTTAACAGTATTGCTTGGCTTTCATGACCGGATCCGTTATCTTCCTTGTGAAGTAGGATTATAAAAAACTAACTCACCAGTTATCTTACATAGTATGCCACGTTATAGAGCTAACCATGAATTCACTTCTAGAAGATCATACTCTGCCGAATTATTTTTAGCTGAAATGAAGATTGTCTTCGATTTACATCGAACACTGAGAAAGTACGTCGGCCGGTGTAGAAGTTTCCCACACCAAAGATATTATTTAATACGTGATTTCCTCAGATGATTAATGGAGAATGTCTGGTTATTTACTCTATACGTAGTAATAAAACATAGTTATATCACATGGGATAATTAATACTAATTATCGGTAAACATTAATTTGCCATTTGATGGTTTTGTTGTGCGAGAGACAACCAAAATAGCTGCTGTCTGTAGTCCGTTTCTTGTAACGAATATATTTCTAGTTAGATTACGGAGTTCAATTGATATCGTGGTGATGGTGATTGTTATTTTGAATGGAAAACCACGCGAGTATATGAGTAATATCCAAGGTTGATGCGGAGTTTAACTCTTCCTTTTAATATGTTCATTATTTATCATTCTGCTATTGACTGTCCAGCTGGTACTTCAATACACCCTGTAAAATGTCATATATTAACACCATCATTAGAAATTAACACTGGTAAATTAGTGGATCATAAAAATGCATTTTTAAATCGTATACTGTATATAATGTTAAGCCAAAGTTCTCGCGTAACGTTTATGTTTTAATCGGGATTATTTTCAATTCTACACAGGTTTATCTTAGTATCATTACATTTAGAATTTATCCACGCTCAATAGAATGTTATTTTGAAATTTTTAATTGCGTTTTAAAGTGATAAAGTGAGAATAGAACGAAAAATTGTAAAATATTTTTTTAAAAAATATTTCATTAATTAAATTTCTACCAGACTTTCACCAAAGAAGGAAGGTTGTATCACTTCAAGTTGCTCCAGAATAACACCTTAATGGGACTTAAAGTTTCATGGGGAAGGATGAAAAAGGATCATTACGTTATTTTGGGTACAAAATGAACAATATAAGAGAAGAAACAATCTATTATTGTGACACATGCTCCTGATTTAAATTGAGACCTGATACAAGTATCTTTGTAATACTGTATGTGTGTAAGAATATGTAATTACATTATGATACAGGCCATATTATTCACAGAAAAGGGAATTGAAAAACGAACTCCCATTTTACGGATAATTTTCTCAGTCATTCTTGGTCAACGTAGTAATTTATAAAACCAATGTTATACACAAATTGCATTTCTTTTCGTCTCTCCTAAAATGATGATCAACTATTTTTCTTAATTTAAAAGTGCAATGTTTTCAGCAATTTAGGATTAAAGAAAAGACGATCACCCTCAGTCATTATTCTATTATTCGCGATCTGTTGTTCAGAAGTGAATAAGAATAGAACGAAAAATCGTAAAAGCGTAAAAGAACGTGAGTGTGAGAGTGAAGGGGTAACAATCCAGTGGTCACAGTGTTATTCTCTACAAGGATAGTATAGGCTTTAAGAGCACAAGTAACAAGGCCAATACTTGCGAAAAGAGCAAGTAAATTCAGAACACTTTCAGATGAATGACGCTAGCTAGAACAACTAAGTGAAGTGCAGTTTTTCTTCCAATAATTACTGAAAATGAATTGAAAACATTCCATGAATGAAACGTAATTGGCGGGGTTCGAGAGAAAAAGAGAAGTTAATTTTTAACTCTTTTATGCGATATGCACAGCGACTTGAGAAAAACTGCTTATTAAGCGGTATTACCGAGGTTAGTTCAGTTCATGAACAAGGGTTGTGAGCTTCGTGGTTAAAACTTTTACGTACTGATGGATGTTGTGTAATATATTACTTATGTTGTAAACATATTCTCACAGTGTAATGATGAGAGCTTAATGTGAGTTGGCTCCTAACAGCTAATTAACAATTTTAGAAATATAAACAGTTGAAGTCATTGATGACGTGCCAATTCGCCTTAGGGAAACATGTAGGAAGTGTAATTTTACTTAAATATCCTACCTGAAGCTTGGTCTATATTTTTAGTAAACATTTCCCTGTCTCACTCGCTCTGTAAGGGTGAATTTCTTTCAATTGTTGGGTGCCTGGCACACAAGCACGTACGTAGAATTCCAATCTGTATTGATTTTTTCAGACTATGTAGGAGTTTTACTCTAATATCCGGTGAAACTACAGAGCAGCAATCTGTTCACTGGATAGTTCCTTTTTCATTCAAAGGGATGTCGTATGTAAACTATTGACAGTCAGTCAATACATGCTCAACTGTTTGCCTCTCATTGGAATAACGACGTAGCTCTTGAGGACATGAGGTAGGTTAACTTCGTATGCAAACCTAACCACGTCTAACCTCATCCCTTGTTGATAGTCCTTACACAATCTGAGCTCCCACTGTTCACATACACAGATTTTCCAGCAGTTGCTGTTCACATCCGAAATGATCCGAACCTCTCTTCCCTCTTCTATATGAAGATTATCCACTAGATAGTATTACATAATAATTATCAGATCACGATGTGTAGATAATGATGTATGATCGTATGAAATCTTGTTTAGTAATTAAATAATTCGATATAATGTAACCTGTTATATATGCAATGAACGATAAGTTTATTACGGATACCTAGTGTGAGACAGTACGGAACTGATGACGCGATACCACGTGGTAACATCGTCACTAGCGGCTCATGGATAACGCGCTGACCTGTCCTCTGCACGTCAGATGATAGCATTTGGCAGTGGTGGGTTAGCGTGGTGACTTCGACTACAGGCATATAATTAGAGCCTGGAGGGGTGGTGCCTGTATTACCACGGTCACCGCTCCCGTACCGCGGTATCGAGGGTGTATCAAGAGTAGAAGAATCGTGAACAGTCATCGAGCAGAACCCCTGTGGGTGGGGGACGCAGACGAAGAATACATCAACGGTATCTCCTGCCTGTCGTAAGAAGCGACTAAAGGGGGCGATCAAGGGATGATTGAATTAGAACCGTGAGACTACCTGTAATTAGTACCATCACGCTAGGAACACCATGGGTCCATTTCACTTGCGAGTAGTACTATGTCAGATACACAATAGGTTTGCGATTAGTAGCAACAGAGGATGAATCAGTGTGGCTTTTGCAGTAACCGTGATTAGTGCCACTATATGTGGAACAACACGGGCTTACGTTGCCTGTGATTAGTTCCATTGTGAGAAACACCACGGGTCTGGGCGTTGCCTAAGATTAGTACCAATGTATGAGCGACACCGTAGATCTGCGTTACCTGTGATTGGTACCCACTATGTGAGGAAGATCACGGGATAGTTCGAGTTCCTGAGATCAGTACACCTATGTGAGGAACATCATGGGTTTGCGTTGCCTATGATTGGCGCTGTGATGTAAGAAACATCATAGGTCTGCGTTACCTGTGCGTATTACATTACCTGTCATTAGTACCACATTGTGTGATATACCGTAAGTCCACGTTACTAATGACGAGTACCGCTACATAAGAAATACGATGATTCCTACTTTCCTAGCGATAAGTAAAATTATGAGGGGCCGTTGACCTGGATTTTAGACACCTTTAGACAACAAGCATCATCGATTCAAGATTGTGCTTTGGAAGCAGCCCCTTTGTCAGTATATACTATTGTTCTAAGATATGTTCTGGGAAGGTGTGGCATTGCGGGTCATATCACTAATTATTTTGAGTTCATAATCATTGTTAATCGTCTCTTTTGTGAATTTTAGTCAGTGGATTAATTTCGGAATTATTGTAAACTTTCAATACTGTGAGCTGGAGCCGCTGATTATTTTAAATTAATATTCATCCATTCATTCTTCATCACCACGTTTTGAATTCTGGTCAGTGAATGAATTTTAGATTTTTAAATTTTCATTAAATTTCTTCTCATTTGTACCATTACGGGCCGATGACCTAGATATTAGGCCGCCTTAAACAAAAAGAATCATCATCATTAACGAGAAGGGTCATTGGTTATCGTACCACACACTTTGAGTGGTGAAGGCCAGACTACAGGAACGTGTTAGCCGACAATCTGACTCTTATACTCAGGCAGCATTTCGTGACAATAATGCCACAATTCAACAAGCAAAGCAACGTGTCAACCGTGTCATCTACATTCTCGTTGGTGGAACATGACAATTAGCGCTCCACTCTGCTGTGGCCCCGAAATTCCTCGGAATGCAACCTCATCGAACATGATGTCTGGAATATGCTGCGACGCTCTATGCGGGGTGCTCCTACGCCTCCAAACAGTGGGTGTCAACTACGCGAGATTCTGTAGCAAGCATGGCTTGGATTGGACATGAACAACGTGTATCACCTCGTGGAATCTGTTCCCCGACATTTGCAAACTGTCATCACCGCCGGAGTTGGACCGAGCAGTTATTAAGTACTGTAATATGAGCATCGAGTGTATACAGTAATGCCACATTCCCTCAGCGGACGACTGTCGGGGATTTCCCGAAATCCCAATTTCCTGTTTTGGACGTTTGTCGGGATATACCCGCCACCTGTCTCCGCGGTAAATATATACACGTGAGAAGCAATTATGCGTGTTGCTGCTGTCTATACTTATGTATAGAACCATTAGGAATGTCACAGCCTTCTAGATGCGTTAACACTTTGTTTTACGAGTTTTACAGGTAAATAAAAAACGAGCTGTTGTTTTAATTTATCAGCTGTGAAAATGGCGGTGCGCAGAGACGGTAATACTACTTCGTCTGATATAGCTGGTGTTTTAGAAATTGACGGCAGTGATGACGAATTATCAGTTATGGACAGTGACTTTAATGTTTCTGAGAGTGATGATGAAATTCTAGCAAAATAAAGGCTGTTGAAAGCGATATAAATAGTAGTGAACCAGACAATGGTTGGAGAGTTCATCGCTCAGCTGATCCTAACATTGTAAAGAAATCACACACTTTGATTAGTGGTTTCTCACCTCTCACAGGTAAGAAACCATCTACTCCCGTTGAATTTTTTACACTAGTTTTTACGGAATAATTGGTACAACAAATTGTTGATGAGACTAACTGCTATGCAAGAGAAAAAAATACAAATTGAATGCTTCGAGAAGTACCACACGGAGAAGAAATATAAATAGGAAAGGGGCAAAGTGTCTTTCAACTACAAGTTTATTGCTTATAGTGTGTATCTAGAGTGATAAATTAATTCATAATGTTGTGAGTCAGACTTTGTATCTTCATTATACCTTCATTGAAACTATACAGCTTTTTTGAGGAAAAATATTACGACTAGTGCAGGACTACACAAGGAAAAAAATTTTCCGCAAAGTGTTAAGACAATCAAGCTTGTAGATTTATATGCCGAATATTGATATTGTGATTATAGCTTTTGGTCCTTCAGTTTTTACTAATATCCCAATCACAGAGGTGTAACTTTCCATTTCGAGAATAATCACACGCATTAGCTTGGATTCACACAGTGACTGCTTTGGTGGGAATGTAGTCAATTAATCACTCGGCCAAAGTGCCCAGATGAACTTCAGTACTTATATTATTATTGCTATTATTTCTACTACAATTCAATAATAATAATAATAATAATAATAATAATAATAATAATAATAATAATAATAATAATAATTTTGATATAAGGGCATTTATACAAGTGGAGACACATGCTTCCCCTAGTGCACGGTCACTGCCTTGCCTTACAAATGAGGTTTGCAGTGGTGTCTCAACGGCGCACTAGCCACCAGCGTCTTGGGAAGGTGTAGCCATCCAACGGATGAGCCCACTTGCTACACTGAGGCGAATAGCTGGTAATTTCTCAATTGTAAAAAACCTAATGAGTGTAAATGTTTTTAACATTTACAATCGATTAAATTAAATTATGGTTTCCTTCTAGGAACCTTCTTTTTGAAATAATAATATTTAATATGCATTAGCTGTGTTGGTACTGCTACGCGGCTGAATGCAATGGGAAACTACAGCCGTAACTAACTCTCGAACACATGCAGCTCTCTCTGTGTGAATGAATGATGTACTGATGATGGCTTCCTCACGGGTAAAATATTTCGGAGAGTAAACAGTCCCCCAATTCGGACCTCCGAGTTGGGACTACCCGGGAGGTCGCAATCATCAAGAAGATGAATACTGATATTGTGGGAGTCGGAGCGTGGAATAACATAAGTTTGAAACATTGTGACAGGTTAGAGAATCTGAAAAGGAAAAGGGATAGACTGAAGTTAGATGTAGTTGCTACAAGAGACGTACGTTGGCGGAAAGAACAGGATGTTTTGGTCAGGCGTCTACAGAATTATCAACACAAAAACAAACATGGGAAATGCAGGAGTTGGTTTAATAATGAATAAGAAAATAGGGCAGTGGGAAAGCTACAACGACCAGCATGTTGAACGAATTTATTTTCAAGATACACATCAAGCCGATGCCCACCATAATAGTGCAGGTCTATATGACTAGTAGTTCAGCAACAAAAAGAATATATGAAGAGATAGAAGATTTAATACAATATGTGGTAGGAGGCGTGAAGCTAATTGTGATGGGAGACTTGAATTCAATGGTAGGACAAGGAAGAGAAGAATTCGGACTGGGACAACAGAATGAAAGGCGAATTTGGCTGGTTGAATTATACACCGATCATAATTTAGTCCTTGCTAATACTTGTTTCAAACAGGACAACGACAGCTGTATACGTGAAGAAGACCTGGAGGCATAGAAAGGTATCAAATAGACTTCATTATGATTATTCAGAGATTCAGAAACCAAGTGCTGGATTGCAATACCTTCCCAAGAGCAGACGTGAACTCTGACCACAACATCTCTTCATATACACACAAAACACCAAACACAACAGAAACGCACAATAGGGAATACATCCCTCCACAGAGGGTTAGTGTTAGGGAGGGCATCCTGGCATAAAAATAGGCCATATCCATATCATTACAATTATTGGTTAAGGGCGATAAATAATAATACGATCCAGAGATACTAGGAAGGAATGTATTTATAGAGATCAATGGATTTACAAGCGTATAAGAAAGGACAGTATAAACTTAGCACATCGTTAGGCGTATAATAGTGATAGAATAATGGATTCATTTTACAGAATTGATTCTTTTGATTCTCTTCACTTTACTGAAGTGATAAGGTGATCCCATACACAGCACTGGTCGGTAGCAGCAACAATATTTAATTCTCACTGCTGCGATCTGGTCTTCATTCTATGAGCTGTTTTCCTATGCATGTCATCTAGTCTTCAGATTCAAATTTCTCCTGCAACAGCGTCTTCGCACCAAGTTTCTTCCCTACACAGACATTGCCTGTAAGTAAGTATACAGAATTAAATGTAAAAATATATATGTCCACGTGCCGCCGGTGATATCCTCATTTGATTATTGGTGTCTTTTGCAATGACGCAGCATACGAACTAAAAGAATGCCGAGAGGATCTTCCCAATATTAAATAGACGGTTCTGAGTGGTCATGAGCATGACTCTGTCATAGTGTAGGCTAGAATATCAACTAAGTTATAACAGCTAAATTCGTTTAACTTATAAATAAAAGAACATATAATTAGGCCACTTCGGAATTATGATTTGACCGGCTGAGTTGGCTGTGCGGTTAGGGGATCGCGGCTGTGAGCTTGAATCTGGGAGATAGTGGGTTCGAACCTCACTGTCGGCAGCCCTAAGGATGGTTTAGCGTTGTTTTCCATTTTCATACCAGGCAAATTGTGAGGCTGTACCTTAATTAAGGCCACGGCGGCTTCCTTCCCACTCCTTGTCCCTTCCTATCCGATCGTCGCCGTAAGATCTATCTGTGTCGGTGCGACGTAAAAGAGATTCTAAAAAAATAACAAAATATCATTTGACTACTTTTATAACATTGCAAACAAATCGAACTATTATATAAACCTCCCTGTTAGTGGAAATACAAGTGAGTGTATAATTTTCAAATGATCCAAGAGCGAGAGTCCACTATAAAGCCACACGCGTACGATTCTTTGTGAGCCATATCTCTCTGTCTCGGTCACAGTGATAAAGTTCGGCACCTCGCCAATGTCCTGTCTTCCGATAAAGAACAGTATGTGCGTTGTGCCTTACTGATTCGTCAGTGTGCCGGTTAGCACAGACTGTGAGTCAGATGACTCGTGTGCCGTGAGCTCTCAGTTGCTGCGGTTCGATTCACTCGGACAGTTGAGTGAATCAATAAACTTCTTCGAAGCATACCTCTTCGAAGAGGCTAATGAATCAGCCGATCGGGCAGCTCCCAGCCGGCCTGGAGGGCATGGCTGGTATTTCCGTGCATTGTTTTCGTTGGCTGGCTTACCTGTGAGTTTCTTGGAGTTTCAACGGAAATGTTCCGCCTGTAGGCACTCCGCGAATGTTCTGGTTCCCATCACCCGAGCTATGAAAAGGGAGGCTAGCCGCGGACAGTCAGTCAGGGTTGGGCTACGTGGTGGAGCTATAGTCAGTTTTAGTGCTACCGGGCGAGTTGGCCGTGCGCGTAGAGGCGCGCGGCTGTGAGCTTGCATCCGGGAGATAGTAGGTTCGAATCCCACTATCGGCAGCCCTGAAGATGGTTTTCCGTGGTTTCCCATTTCACACCAGGCAAATGCTGGGGCTGTACCTTAATTAAGGCCACGGCCGCTTCCTTCCAACTCCTAGGCCTTTTCTATCCCATCGTCGCCACAAGACCTATCTGTGTCGGTGCGACGTAAAGCCAATAGCAAAAAAAAGTTTTAGTGCTGGACTCGTAGTCATTGTTGGACTCCGTGGTGAAGTCAGTGTGAGACTCAATGTGTTGGGGATTCGGTGGCTGTGCTGAGGGCGGCAGAGGTGTTGGCTATCGCTATTATCCCACCGAGTTCTGAATCAGGAGCTATCGTTGTTGGTATCGGTGTGTCCAGAGAGTGTCTGGATTGAAGACGTGTGGAACGGAAGACTTTGTACTCTATGAGAGTACTGTGTATTTGTGTATTTCTGTGAAATGAGGATTGCTGTGAGTCAGCGAGCGGAGCAGCTGTCGTGAGTGTGAGGGTAAATGGACCTGTGTTAATGTTCGCTGTTGTGAGTATCGTCCTGCTGTTGAATACTGTTGAGCAGTTGCTGTTTAGTTGTTTACTGAATGTGACCGTGTGAATCACTGGACTGTCTCTGAAGTCGAACCAAGGAATAGTCATCGTGTATTGTGTAGCCCGTAGCACTGTGTTCAAAACCAGCGGTCTACACACAACTGCTGTGCGAGGTGACTGTACTTGGGGAAGTGAAAGTAAGGATAGCAACGGGCCACACCACCTGCTGTTCCGTAAGGAAGAGAGACACTTGTGAATAGACACCAATTAGCAAATGTGACCATTAGTGATTGACTACAACAGAGTCTCTCTCTCTCTCTTTCTCTTTTTCACTCTCTCCCTCTCTCTCTGTGTGTGTGTGTGTGTGTGTACATTTATTGGGTCATCCTGAAATAAATTAGAGTAATAAAAGAGACGCCGTTTTATTCGCAACAATACATTCAGTACACACTTGCGTACATAGTGAGTGTAACCTGTCAGAGTTGTTGTATGTGAAAACCCTCAACTAAGCCGACTGCAGCAAGTATCAAACTAGCTAGATTCAGAGCAGAAGGACAACCACTAACAAACTGCACCATTGACATCGTCGTACGTACGCTTACCATTTTCCAGGAGGACAGAAATTGTACATCGGATAGAGCAGGGCCTCTCAGGGTGCATGCGCCTGGTGCATGCACTGTGCACGGTGCAAAAGACGACTTCGCTTGGTTGCCTAGTGTGCAGACCCCCACTCCTCGATTTGGAGCAATAGCGCTGTCTCTCTCTTTCCTCACGTCTGTCCCTCTCGCTCCCCCTGTCTCACTCTTCCTCACTTGCTCCGTGCCGTTCCAAATCCGAGCCGTGCCGAGTAGAACCGATGCACTGTGCACAGGAACTTTGCGCCGCCGTTTGTCTTATAGCTTAACTGCAAGCATTCTACTCAGATGGCCCAAGTTAGAATCTCAGTGATTTTAACGGGTGAAATTATGAATAGGAAAGTAGCGTTGTATTAGAGACGGTGTCCGGCTCCATGGCTAAAGGGTTAGCGTGCTAGCCTTTTGTTCCAGGTGAGCCAGGTTCGATTCCCGGCAAGTTCGGGGATTTTAACCTTAATGAGTTAATATCCATTGTTCGGGGGCTGGGTGTGTGTGTGTGTGTGTGTCGTCTTCAGTATTGTAATTTATCATAGATAGGGCTCCATTCTCACAGACGCGAAGATCGCCTATCAAACGTCAACTCGGAAGATGTGCACCAGGCCTCTATGTCCGACTCCAAGGCAAAATGGTTAGAGTGCTGGCCTTTGGTCACAGGGGTCCCGAGTTCGATTACCGGTAGGGTCGGGAATTTTAACCATCATTGGTTGATTTCGCTGGCACGGGGGCTGGGTGTATGTGTCGTCTTCATCATCATTTCATCCTCATCACGACGCGCAGGTCGCCTACGGGAGTCAAATCAAAAGACCTGCCCCTGGCGAGCCGAACATGTCCTCGGACACTCCTGGCAATAAAAGCCATACGCCATTTCATTTCATTCACCATTACTATCATTATTATCAGGAAGAGTAATATACTTTGAACTCGCAGGCAAATGACGAAATCAGTCAGGGTGGTCCAGTGACCGCAGACCTTCAGTAACTAGGGAATCGTGGTATAAACTGAAGGTGTTCAAGGAAGTTCTCTAACATGTCGGTAAAAATTACTGCCGCAGGCCTCTCCTATTTAATTCCTTTCATCCCACACCCGATTCAGTTAGGAAGTCAACACACGTCTTCAACTGTCTCAACCACTTGTCAACTTGAATTTCAAATGTCGCGCTCTCTCCCAGTCCCAAGTTTAGTCTGACGGTCCAGTTAACACGGTGTGCTAGCATTTCAAGACGACAGTATTTTTTAGGATAATTCTATGCCTTGTGTTTTGCGTCGACAGTTCCTCCAACATGGCTGCATGTAGGTGTAAGGCAAGATGATATTTTAGGTAATGATCGATTACCTGACTTCGTTCAATTGCGGTGAAAGAGCCAACGGAAAACTATGACTTATGGTTTATTTCAGTGATTGTCAGTAACTTATAAATATAAACTTTTTTGTTTGTTCTGCTATTTGCTTTACGTCGCACCGACACAAATAAGTCTTATGGCGACGATGGGTGAGGAAAGGCCTAGGAATTGGAAGGACGCGGCCGTGGCCTTAATTACGGTACAGGCCCAGCATTTGCCGGGTGTGAAAATGGGAAACCACGGAAAACCATCTTCAGGGCTGCCGACAGTAGGGAACCCACGATCTCCCGATTACTGGATACTGGCCGCACTTAAGCGACTGCAGCTATCATGCTCGGTAAAAAAACTATTTATTAAAATATTTCTGCCATTCGAAATAACCCACAAAATCCTGCACGAGACATGCGTAAATGTGATCAAATTTGGTAACGGAAAGGTGAAGTATTCTTATATGCCAAAGGGAACGATATCATGACCATTAAAATGGAAGGCAGACGCTGTACAAACTGACAAATTTAACTGGCAAAATTTGAAGGATTCAGACTACCCTGTTCTCGTGGAAAGGATTTTCCGTCACGATATACGAGGAGAAATTTTCGCATTAAATCCTCTTACAGGTCATTGCTGGGTTAAATTGGTTCAAATATTCTCACTCCTATTTCTGCTTTTCGTTTTGCCTTTTGCGAGTTCCACTGTTTGCTTTAATGCCTTCAAAGCATACAAACAGTCGTACTGAAAGCGACTAGAATCATATGAAATTTGCTGGTTATTTACACAATAACGACGGGAGGCAGAATATTCTCTTGTGATGAGCGTACATCACCAAATCTCTACTAACCAAACCTTATTCAAAGAGAATGTTAAACTCAATAGCGTGACTGCCTAATAAATTTATTTGATGCTAGGTATCTCTCTCTGGTTGTTACTGAAAGGACAAGACACTAACTGTCCACACTCGACTGACTGACGCCGTGTGGCCTCAGTAGAGGCCTGGCGTGGCCAAGGGTGACTTGAGCGCCTGGGTGTCTGAAGATGGTGATAATGATGATGGATGGTGGCTTATGGGAATATATAAAAATAAAGATCAGAGAGAGAAATAACAAAAATCAGTGTCTAGTCTGTGGAGAAGAAATGGAAGAAGCACACCTATTAAGAGTTTGTAGGGCAGCCGAAGCATTGAGAGTTAAATATCTGGGAAGTGAATTCTAAAGAAAAAAAGGAAGAGAGAGAAGATTTTATACAATTGTTAAACTATTAAATAAGGATTGGATTACACCGGGAAGAATAGCAGTTTCTGTATTTTATAACGTATGTGGAAAAAGGAAGTTTAAAAAATCAAAACAAATACTAACAAGAACAAAGAAGGATAAAAACAAGGTGGATAAGAAGCATGCTTCTCCTAGAATTATGAATATAATTACTAGTAGGTTAAATATAATATCAAATGTAGTAATACATACATTGTTTTATTGTCGTGTCATCGTGCTGAGTGGCTCATACGGTTGAGGCACTGCTCTTTTGGCCTCAACTTGGCAGGTTCGATCCTGTCCGGTAGTATTTGAAGGTGCTCAAATACTTCAGCCTCGTGTCGGTAGATTTACTGGCGCGTTAAAGAACTCCCGCGGAAATAAATTCCAGGATCTCGGCGTCTCCGAAAACCGTAAAAGTAGTTAGAGGGACGTAAAAGCAAATAACATTAGTATTAAAATGAGAAACTACAGGAAATCATGTTCAGGGCAAAAAATTATTGCTAATATGTGAAAAAGTAAACTCGTGTCCTCATCCCGAGGTGGTGCAGCTCTTTTCAGGCACACTCCCCATTGGAGGTGAGCTGCATGTACCATTTCAACCACGTACCAGCCCTCCTGCCATTCTTAAATTTCTGGCAGTACCGGGAAACGAACCCGGGCCCCCAAGGACGGCAGCTATTAACACTAACCGTTACGCTACGAAGGCGGACGCTGATATGTGATGTCACACGCATACTCTGTTATAAGACAGCGCTGTGTTGACTCGCTCGCTCAGTTGGAGGTTGGCTGTCGTTTTGAATACATCGTGGTCAGTGTATAGAATAATAAATTTAATAATAGAAAAGAAAGATTTCATTAGGTTTCGACAAAACGTGCAAGAGAAAGTAAGTCTACGAAACCCTCAAAACCCTGAGGCCGTTACAATAGTGACAACCTACCGTCAGCCTTTTTCATTGTCATCATCATCATCATCATCTGTTTACCCTCCAGGTTCGGTTTTCCCCTCGGACTTAGCGAGGGATCCCACCTCTACCGTCTCAAGGGCAGTGTCCTGGAGCTTCAGACTCTTGGTCGGGGGATACAACTGGGGAGTATGACCAGTACCTCGCCCAGGCGGCCTCACCTGCTATGCTGAACAGGGGCCTTGTGGAGGGATGAGAAGATTGGAAGGGATAGGCAAGGAAGAGGGAAGGAAGCGGCCGTGGCCTTAAGTTAGGTACCATCCCGGCATTCGCCTGGAGGAGAAGTGGGAAACCACGGAAAACCACTTCGAGGATGGCTGAGGTGGGAATCGAACCCACCTCTACTCAGTTGACCTCCCGAGGCTGAGTGGACCCCGTTCCAGCCCTCGTACCACTTTTCAAATTTCGTGGCAGAGCCGGGAATCGAACCCGGGCCTCCGGAGGTGGCAGCTAATCACGCTAACCACTACACCACAGAGGCGGACTTTTTTCATTGTTTTTACTGAAATCGTTAGCCGCAGTCACTTAAGAGCGGCCAGTATCCAGTATTCGGGAGATAGTGGGTTCGAACCGCACTGTCGGCTACACTGAAGATGGTTTTCCATGGTTTCCCATTTTCATACTTTAGTTAAGGCCACTACCGCTTCCTTCCCTGTCCTAGCCCCTTCCCATTACATCGTTGTCAAAAGACCTCTCTGTGTCGGTGCGACGTAATGGAATTTGTAAAAAAAAAATTATTCTCTTTGCTGTTTAAATTAGCGGCTTTTCAGTAAATTCAGTGTGACAAAACATCAATACAGGACAAAGGGGAATATTGCTCCTCGATCATACGGTAGAGCAGAAAATGACGTTTTCAATGCATACGTGAGAGACGTATTTTTTCGGACATATTGTAGGTACAGTGATGATACGTTATAAATGCAAGGTAATATAATGGGTAAGCACATTGGCCGAAGTATAATGGCTTGCTTCTGAGTTACTACAGTCACAAGGGCACGCGATAAGTTGAGACAAACACAACACACCTGGACAAAGGTCAGAGTGAAGATCTTAGAGGAGGCGCTATGGTGAACTTCCTTTATACCCCTTACGTTTTCGGTTAAAATTCCCCTGATATATGTATTGAGGTTTTAATGTAATCAGTAGGGCACGGATGTTTATGCAAGTAATAGGTTAGAATGCAAACTTCCTGAAGCGAGTAACAAGTATAGTCTACCTTCACAACGACTATGCTACGGGGTTTGCATAAACAATAGGGGTACGGCCCATCAAAACCCCTATAATTTATGTTACTCTTGCTACATTATGGAAGAGCGGGTGGCCGACACTTCCTATTAACCAAATTAGTTTGCAATCTAAGCGGTTACTGCATAAAAATCCGGGCCCTAGTAATCAGTTCCATGAGATGCTAATAAATATGTCGTTTGAGTCTCTATCATAGGTGTAAGGTGAATAGCTTGTTTCTCTCAGTCGCAGATTCACATTGTGGAGGAGAAATTTTATTCAGCTTGAAGAGAAGATCCGAACAAACTTCATGCTTTATCCTTATGTGACTTAGAGTTGACTGGACTCTTCGAGGACGATCAAAACCAAGACACTTCACGCATACGTGCCATGTTACAAAGCTCTGAAGGAGAGAATCTTGTCCAGTCATAGAGTCAATGATTGTTGAAGTTACCTGTATGATCCGTAACCGGTCAATATATTTCCATTAAGGTAAAGGGCTAGGCGATGGTTACAACGGCAAGTTTAGGATGATCACAAGACTTTCTTTTGCTAGTGGCTCTACGTCGCACCGACAGAGATAGGTCTTATGGCGACGATGGGTTAGGAGTTGGAAGGAAGCGGCCGTGGCCATAATTAAGGTACAGCCCCAGCATTTTCCTCGTGTGAAAATGGGAAACTACGGAAAACCACCTCCTGGGCTGCCGCCAGTGGGATTCGGACCCACTATCTCCCGGATGTGAGCTCACAGCAGCGCGCCCCTAACCGCACGGCCAACTCGTCTGGTTATCACAAGACTAACAGTCACGTAAAACTAAGGTTTGTGATCCTCTATGAGTCTGTCTGAGATAATATGTCGCGTTGGTGTTTCACATACTGAATTCGTGGGTCTTTCTATAATAACCTATCCACAATTATAAAGAAAACCATTATAAATAAAAAATATAACATTTTCAAAAACGTTATGACGGTCAAAGAGGGTTGAAGACAAACATATATTATCACATAACCTTATAATAAAGAAAGCGCTTAAGTGCGGCCAGTATCCAGTGTTCGGGAGATAGTAGGTTCGAACCCCACCGTCAGCAGCCCTGAAAATGTTTTCCGTGGTTTCCCATTTTCACACCAGGCAAATGCTGGGGCTGTACATCAATTAAGGCCACGGCCGCTTCCTTTCCACTCCTAGTCCTTTCCTGTCCCATCGTCGCCATAAGACCTATCTGTGTCGGTGCGACGTAAAGCAACTAGAAAAAAAACCGATAAGATGATATTTCTAAGAATTAGATTACATTGAACTATTTTAAGGCCCTTCGATGATTAGTATTTTATCTCTTGACTACGTCACGCATAAGGGCTGAAATGTGCACAGAACTGAACAGTAATATAACCTTGTTAAATAATTAAGATAGTACCGGGCCCCGCGATGTAGGGGGCGACGCGTCCGCCCGTCACCCGGCAGCCCCGGGTTCGATTTTGGGCTGGGTCAGGGGCTTTTAATTGTAATGATTAATATCCCTGGCGTGAGTATTGGGTGTTTGTGTCGTCCTCAACGTTCCTTTCCTCACAGACAACACTTCACACTTCCGCCATTTCAATAACACGCAGTTTCAGACAATGTGGTGCCAGTAGGTGCAAAAGATCCACAAGGGTTGACGCCCCGAACAAATAGCATTTAAAAAAAAAAGAAGGATACTACACATCAAATAATCTTTGTCATTATAAGCAAAGCATTTAAATAGAAGGAAAATGATACTTGCTTTATCAAACGCCTTAAATGAAGCAAAACATTATAAATAACGTATTACCGTGACATTTTCCTTTTTGAGTGACATAAAGCTGGAGTAGATATTTACGTAGAGAGGAATCTCTGTTAGTGCTGGGATTCCGTGAACTACTTAGTATTAGATAATGTAAATTAATGTGTTTTATACCACTGACCTGTGAACAAATTTAGAACTACACCAACGTTTAATTTCGTATTTAAGTCATAGTCCATTTCGTACTTGAATAATATAGTTCGCTGCTACCAGGATGTTCTGCAAGCTTGTGGTTTATCATTGTCTTTTATAGGTCCCTCGTAATACGAATTTAAAGGAAAAGTCCTTTTAAATGAGTTCATTTGTAATTTAAATTGCTCACTGATGGCATTGCTATGCATGGCATGTCTTTTATATGTCAAGTTATGAATATTCATGTCGTCATATGTACGCGCAGCCACTGTACTTCATAGCGATAAAAATGGAGGTGGGTTATATTTATATGAACGTTGCAGGCAAAGGAGTCAATTTAGAAAATGGCACTAGAGTGCGCTCAGAATATTTCTTTGTGATTATCGTTTGTTTTTCTAAGAAACTAAATACAGTATCATCTTATTTTGAAAACCTCTGTAAAAATGAACCCGTAGTCTTGACCCTCACAGGAAAGCTGTCTATTTTGGTCACAACCTCTGAAATGACAAACAATACCATATACTATAGATTGTCAAAAAAATCCACACATTGGGATGTCGAATTTTATAACTGAACTATATCACATCATTAACCACAAATTTATATTGTTATTTCTATTATTCTGCTTGATATTTATATCTGAGTATCATTTACTCGCAAAGAGTAGAATATCTAACCTCCCTTTACGTTTCCCCACCTATCTCTTAGCACTCACACAGTGGGGCTGCCCCTACATAGGAGTATTCTCAAATTGGTCCTCTAACGGGGAACACCCGATAACGAATATTTCCGGCTATATCTCCATTGTTAGGTTATACCCGCATGAATTGGCACTCTCGTGTGATCTATTGAAGACTCTTTGGAGTGCTTCAAGTGTTATTTTCTCTTTGATGACAGGCCCTGTGGAGAGTTACCTCTGATTATGCAAAAAGTGCGATTCTTGGTGAATACCAATGTCCAGATTGCTTAACATAAGGTGACCAGACGTCCGTTATTTTACGAAATTGTCTCTTAATTCTCTAAGGTGTTCCGTTGTCCCAGAGAAAATATACGGGACGCATATTGTCCCATTTTCGTTAACCGTCGCGTATATTTTAAAATGCTATGTTTAAACGTTATTTACCACAAAGCTCTGACTATATTTCTCATTATGTAAATGAATTATAGTTTGTTTGGTTGGCACTAAATGTATAAAACCAGTGAGGTAGACGTATATAAAATGTAAAAATGGCAACTTATAATCCTACATAGCGAACATTGTGTTTTTTCACAACACTTCAGGTTTTTGTAATGTACTGGAAATGGGCCGCTTCCATTTTGATAATAATAATAAATACTGGTTTTTTATAAATAAACTGTGCTCTTTGTGTGAGACGGTCTAGGAAGTCAGGAATAACGGCCTAGAGGATTCGTCGTGCTGACCACACGACACCTCGTAATAAGCAGGCCTTCGGGATGAGCAGCGGTAGCTTGGTAGGCCAAGGCCCTTCAAGGGCTGTAGTGCCATGGGGTTTGGTTTTGGTTTGGTTCTTTGTGTGAGACCTGTTGCTCGTGTTAAGAAATTCTAAACTTAACCGGCGAGGGGTCGCACCAAAATAATTACGTGATGGGTCGCGCACGGTCGATTTGACCCGGGAGTATTAAATACCAGTTTTTGTAGCAAAACGCATTGCATCTTTAAGGAAAATCATGTCCATGAAACGAAATACCAGTTTTTCTTTCAATTACATTTTATTGTGTAAGAAAGGTAACTTATATCCCTGAAACAAAATTGTAGTTTTTATAGCAAACCAAGCTGTGTTATTGAAGGAACGCATATTCATGAAACAAAATACCAGTTTTTATAGCGAAACACATTGTATTACACGTATTAATGAAAAGTATATCCATGAAACAAAATACCAAATTTATTACAAAACGCATTGTATTGTAAAGAAAATATATATCCAAGAAACAAAGTACACAACAAAACACTTATTATTATTAAAGGAAAAGCATATCTACGAAAAAATTCTAGTTTGTATGGCAAAACACATTGTATTGTTAAAGAAAAATTTATCCTTGAACCTAAATACCGTTTTATGTAGCAAAACCCATTGCATTATTAAAGAAAAATATATCCATAGAACTAAATACCAGTTTCTTATTGTTGAAGGGATATATATGCATGAAACTCATAAAACACTTCTATACCGACAACAAAGGCCGTGGACGGCGAACGTCAGGAGTCGCGCACGATGTAAAGGACCGTGCAATAAGGCAACGCCAGGAGTCACGCACGGTGGAAACGATGAGGCTTACAGGAAAAGATTTCCGCTGACTGACTGGTGGTGTAAGTAGGGAACACCGAACGTAAGCACGCGTAGTAGACGTGTCCACTGAGAGGTACAGGAACGGATGAAGCTTTACACCGCGAAACTATTTCGAAAGAATAAAAAAATATATATGCGCAGGTCTAAAAGACCGTGACGTGATCCCTCGCGGATTAAATAGACGTAATAATCAACAACAGTCGAAGTGTCCCGTATGATCATGCTTGTAATCTGGTCACCCTACCTTGACATTGTCCTTGAATAATATATCATATTCTACTATATTTTTATATTTTATTTTGTTGGGCAATCGTAGGTCATTTGCCCATATATTGTTTATGAGCTACATTACCATGTTATGCGAAGTTATTTAAATTGACCTAGAGTGGCAAGAATTTTCCCAGAAACATGAGGGTTAAGTGTTAAACAGAATCACTCAGCATTTCACTTGATCGCAGATAATATTTGTATATTGCAGGCCTACAATATTAAGGAGACACTCCGGAGATAAAAAGATATTTGTTCCTACTGCATGGACTTTCACGAAACTTTGTGGGAATGCCACCTGCATAAAAGTAGAGATATCACACACATTTGTTTCATGTGCAATTAATAGTTCTTCCAAAATAAATCTGTGTTTTTTACATTTTTATTTCCATTCTCTCATGAAATTTAATGAACATGTTAATGTAAATTCTTAATTAGGTAGATAATACGTTTTTAAAGCACTAAGTATCGATTTTTCTTTACATAATTTATATAAGGAGATAAATCGTACTAAAGTTTGTGTAATGTTTACGTTCTAAAGGTTTGGACTTAAAAATTCATCCTACTTGAAAAATTCTGCAATCAAAAATTCCACATGCAGGTTTCTTAATATAGCTGTGATATATATAGCATACAAATTTCGTTACATTTGGCAGAATATTATGAGAGAAAAATGGGATTTTATTGTAAAATTACAATCGGAAAACAATGCATTATTACAGTGTTAAATCGTTTGAATTCAGCGGAATAACTTTGTGACAAGAAAAACGAAACTCAATCCTTTCAATTTCAGTTATTAAAAAATTCACCAAAATACCAAAATATCGATTTTTATCTCATTAATAAGGAGAGCACAATGAGAGTTGTACAACTCAAGGCAGGAAATAATAGAATTTAAGCAGAATAGTAAGAGCATTATTTAAACACTCACCTACAATCTATTACAATCATGGTCACTACCATCACTAAAGAAGTTTTCTCTAAGTCCCTGAAGTGGTCGGCGGGCTTACTAGAGGGTAACTCAGTCTCTCAGGCCAGGGAGATGAGATACGGTGAAGGAGATGCTCTGAGAAGGTGAGGGGTTGGTTGCCGTGGCTTATAGTAGGAACTGCCCCGGCATTCATCTTAGTGCAGATGAATGGAAAACAATGGAAAACTATTCTCAGGACAACTGACGCAGGTGACCAGCCTCTCCCCTTCTCCCGAATACATTGGCGTAGATCTGTGGCCACCCCTCCTCTGCTCTGTTTGTCGGACGGAATGCAGAGCTGTCCTACCTCGGACCAGCCGTGGCCACTTGTAGACCAAAGCTTCCTCTACAACCGCCAACCTTACGATCACTAATATGTAAAATTCATAAACAAAGAAAAATATATGTGTGTGTTGAGAACTGTACATATCTCACTCGCATCCATTGATATTCTTCTGACTATGCCTTTTATTATCTCATTACTCTTTGTAATATTCTTCTTCATTATGGCTGTATCTAAACGTATTCGATACGTTTATTTTCAATCTACTCAATACTTGTCCGACTCGTTGGCTGAACGGTCAGCGTACTGGCCTTCGGTTCAGAGGGTCCCGGGTTCGATTCCCGGCCGGGTCGGGGAATTTAACCTTAATTGGTTACTTCCAATGGCACGGGGGCTGGGTGTATGTGTTGTCTTCATCACCATTTTCATCCTCATCATGACGCGCATGTCGCCTACGGGCGTCAAATAGAAAGACCTGCACCTGGCGAGCCGAACCCGTCCTGGGATATCCCGGCACTAAAAGCCATACGACATTTCATTTTTACTCAATACTTGCATGTTTACATCCAAATCTGCCTTGTTATTTCATTAGATTTTATCCTCTTTTTTTCTAATGTCTCCTATACGTCTGCCAAGTATCAGACCTAATTTACCAATGGCGCTTAGCAAAATTCCAACCAAAATAATCTAGTAATCTCCTAGTAAAAAAGCCAAAAGAATCTAAACACTAACTCAGTGTCCAGAGGCACCATATCTGAGTAGTAACCCCGGAGTTTTATTCAATAATAGGTGAGAATACAAACTAACATATTTGGTTGTTAGGAAGTGTCGACCGAGCTCGATAGCTGCAGTCGCTTAAGTGCGGCCAGTATCCAATATTCGGGAGATAGTGGGTTCGAACCCCATTGTCGGCAGCCCTGAAGATGGTTTTCCATAGTTTCCTATTTTCACACCTTTTCTGTCCCATTGTCGCCATACGACCTATCAGTGTTAGTGCGACGTAAAGCCAATAGGAAGTGTCGACTGGGCCGCTATTCCTTAATGTAGTGGGGGTAACATGAATTCTAGGGGTTCTGATATGCAGAACCCCTAATGTTTATGCAATACTCGAAGCATAACAGTTGTGCAGGATAGAGTATGCTTGTTACTTTCTTCAGTAAGTTTGCATTCTAATTTGTTACTGCCTAAAAATTCTGGCTCTAATAGTAACAATGAAAATAAATCAAGTACAGCACTCACGTATTCATAATACTGGCATACACCATATTCTACCTCACTCCCAGCAACACAAAACCTTAAAATAATACTACACCGTCACAATGTGCCGATCATAAAGAAGAAGGTGGAAGGGAAACGTCGTCGTATGCGCGGAATCTCCGACAGTAGTTCAACATTAACGATAAGAGAACCGTGATATGATAAATACAAAGTAAGAATAGCCGCCAAATTACTGTGAGCAGAAGGCACCAGAAATAGAAGAATATTGAGTTATAGATCTACTTTACCAATTATCAAACAATATATAATCATGGTTCCTATATTAATTGCCAATTGTCAGTTTCAGGTATGCCAAATGCCGCAAACCCAAATGCATACGTGATTTGACACAAATATGTAACTCTAAGAAAAAATTTCCTCCTAATCCTTCGTGTAGACTTGGGACTGCGCAACTAGCATGCTTGTTATGATGAAAAATTTGGTCTTATATGGAAACATCATAAACAGCAAGGAAGATACTCAATACTGCCCGGTCAGCAAAGTAGGAAACCTTGTCTTATTTCTTTTTTTAAATATCATGTTTCTTTGTGAAACCTTCTTAATAAGCTCAAATTTGATGTTCACAGCTGGCGAACAGTTTTGAAAGACCAAATTTTATTTTTCTGTCCGATGGTTTCATTAAGTGAAATACACACTATTCAATATTAGTCTGAAAATACGGCTTCAATGTTTTTTTTTTTTTTTTTTTTTTTTTTTTTTTAGCAAATTCAATGTTAATCACAAATTTAGACGGGTCATTCCAATACATTTAAAAATTATTTTACAGCCCAGTAAAGGTCCCAAATTCCTTCCCTGGCAAAATCGTGATAGCATAGATACCCGTGTATGACGTAGCAAACAGTGCCGAGTATATTAGTGATAAAACTGCACGCCTACTGAAATGTGTCATCCATATAGATTATTTGAGGATATTTCAATCCTGATATATTTGTTGCACACGAGAAACCACTCACTCTTTACATCATTCAGGAGAAGAAACATCTTGGCTCTGTATGTCTTCATATTGATTGAATTTAACTCTCCTTTGATCTTTCGTGTAGGTTGGACAATACAAGATGTATTCCTGTGGTGAAAAGTTTATTTTGTCTTATAATTTCTAAATCTGTTGACGTTATCTTTTTCTCTTTTTAAATTTACAACTTGCTTTACGTCGTACCGACACGGATAGTCTTATGGTGACGACAGGACAGGAAAGGGCTAAGAGTGTAAAGGAAGTAACCGTGGCCTTAACAGCCCCAGCATTTGCCTGGCGTGAAAAGTGGAAACCACAGAAAACCATCTTCAGTACTGCTGACAGTGGGCTTCAAACACACTATCTCCCGAATTACGTTAACTTTATTCTCCTGATTTGCTAACTCAACAAGAATGATTTTTGGACGTCTTATGGATAAATTGTCTGAAGATTTCCTTTTTCATTCTTGCTGGCATAAATATTCTCTAACCTGTGTTTATATGATTATGAGAAAAGTTATACGTACTCATGTTCTATATTTCTTGACGTATTCCTGACGTGTAAGCCTTTGCTCTGCAGTTAGTTGAAACACATCACTATGCATATTTAATTAACATGACAGTAAAACGCTGTTTACTTTTTCACTGTAGCTTATATCAGTTCAACACGAAGACGGACGGAGCAGACAATGAGGGCCTTGAGCAACGTACAAAAAAGCTTCCTCAGGCAGGTACACTCAGCACGTACTTCTATAGCATTTTACAAGTATCGACATCTGTTGAAATGTGGCATAAACCAGGCCCGATGATTATCGCTGCATTACAATTTCGACCTTCGGTTCGTATGGATAATAATTATTCTGGATGAAGTGATATTTGGACAGGTTTCATCCCCTACCATTCATCTCCTCTCTGAACTTAATCTCAGTAATACTTTGTAATCAGACCACATATAGTGTATTTCTTCACCACGCCTATTAATGATATTCCTTTCTTGACCTAACACTTGTTTAAACTCTTTTAAGCTACCAGCATCAACCTCCTATTCAATCGGGTCTATCTTACAACCCTGTGCTTTTCAGTGGAAGCCCTTGCTGTTAGTAGTTTTTAAGAGTCTAGTAAAATACATCATTTTATAAAGTCAACATAATTTATGACAAAATGAAGTCTGCTTCTTCCTCTAGCCACATAAGTTTTAAGTGATGTAAAGTACTCCAGAAGAATCGCTCGTACGATTAAGTATAATTTCTTGGTTATGAAACTCATCTCTATGAAGTAAAGGAAAATTTAATGCATAACTATGCTTGATAACACATCTAAGGAAATGTTATTTAGTACCGTTATGCATGAAAATGCTAATATTCGAGATAGCGCATACAATATATAATGTGGGTTACATATCCAATTTCAAAGCTCACAGGCAGAAATCATGAGAAAATTAGTTTGTCTAAATTCGAATACCACAAACATAGTGAATATTATGTTCCATACTGGATATATGTACACAATTATTACATTTGTATCAGCAATTTGGCTGTGCGGTTCGGATCACGTACCTGTGAGCTTGCATTTGGCATGTAGTAGGCTAGAACCCCAGCATCGGCAGCCCTGTAGACAGTTTACGTAATTTTCCATTTACACACAGGTAAAATACTTTGTATGTACCCATTATAAGGCCAGGCTGTAACCTTCTTTGTGTCGAATAAAACCATCCATATGTTAGTGGGATGTTGTAAATCAATAGCAAAAATGTATTGTCAGGGATTGAACAGATCGCCTCTAACTTCGAACTAGTAATTAAATGACATATAATAGGAATGTAAAGAAATAGAATGTATTATCAATTTATCTTTACACTTGCTCTCACATGTAATTAAGTCCTTTCGTTTTACACAGTAAACAGTTATATTCAAAACTCTTTTTTTTTTTGCTAGTGGCTTTACGTCGCACCGGCACAGATAGGTTTTATGGCGAAAATGGGAAAGGAAAGGCCTAGGAGTTGGAAGGAAGCGACCGTGGCCTTAATTAAGGTACAGTCCCAGCATTTGCCTGGTGTGAAAAATGGGAAATACCGAACTTGATAGCTGCAGTCGCTTAAGCGCGGTCAGTATCCAGTATTCGGGAGATAGTGGGTTCGAACTCCACTGTCGGCAGCACTGAATATGGTTTTCCATGTTTTCCCATTTTCACGCCAGGCAAATGCTGGGACTGTACCTTAATTAAGGCCACGGCCACTTCCTTCCCATTCCCAATCCTTTCCTATCCCATCGTCACCATAAGACATATCTGTGTCGGTGCGACGTAAAGCAGATTTTTAGAAAATGGGAAACCACGGAAAACCATCTTCAGGGTTGCCGACAGTGGGATTCGAACCTACTATATCCCGAATGCAAGCTCACGGCCGCGCGCCCCCAACGGCACGGCCAACTGGCCCGGTCTTCAAAACTCTAACAAAACCGAATTACCAATTACAATATATGCATCTGTTCAGTAGGCTACATTAATGTTTATTTTGTATTTCAGATATGTACAGAAAGTGGCTATGAGACAATGTGCGCGCATTGCTGAATAATCAGAAATGTGTAGATTTCTAGATGCTCACGGGTTGATTCTTTATTTTAGATTTTCGAACTATGTTCATTATTTTAAATATCCTATATGGTATCGTTCTTATAATATTAAATATACATACATACATACATACATACATACATACATACATACATACATACATACATACATACATACATTATCATTATAGACTGTTATGCCTTTCAGCGTTCAGTCTGCAAGCCTCTGAGAATTACTAAACGTCGCCACAATTCTCGATTTGCAACTAGTGTTGTGGCCTCATTTAGTTCTATACCTCTTATCTTTAAATCGTTAGAAACCGAGTCTAACCATCGTCGTCTTGGTCTCCCTCTACTTCTCTTACCCTCCATAACAGAGTCCATTATTCTCCTAGGTAACCTATCCTCCTCCATTCGCCTCACATGACCCCACCACCGAAGCCGGTTTATGTGTACAGCTTCATCCATCGAGTTCATTCCTAAATTAGCCTTTATATCCTCATTCCCAGTACCCTCCTGCAATTGTTCCCACCGGTTTGTACCAGCAATCATTCTCGCTACTTTCATGTCTGTTACTTCTAACTTATGAATAAGGTATCCTGAGTCCACCCAGCTTTCGCTCCCGTAAAGCAAAGTTGGTCTGAAAACAGACCGATGTAAAGATAGTTTCGTCTGGGAGCTTACTTCCTTAATATTAATATAATATAATATTAAACATTCTAAATTATTGTAATTAAGTGTATAAATCACAAATTAGTAATGTCGAAAGATGCAGCTGCAGACTGTCACTCCGCTTTGTTAACCAAGCTTACGGCAGAGAAGACTGGATCGATTGCGGTGGAGAATTATGCAGCCAGCAAGCGAGAATACGAAGTTCAAGACGATTATCGCATTAGAAGACACACTTAAAACTTGCAGGTAGATTTAAGAGATGCATCTTGTAGCGCTAATGACTCCGTCACTCAACTCCTGTGGGATGTGTGTGCAAACACGGGAAAAGAAACAAAACTGCTTGATTATACTAACATGCTGTGTGATACATCATCAGGAAAATCCTTGGATAGAGCTGGTTTCTTTTTCTGTTTAGTTCCAATATGTAATTTAGGCAGTGAAGGTGATGACAAAGCACTTACCTTAGTAACTTATAGGGTGGTAGCACTTAACGTTTCAATCGAACCATAGTAAGACTCACCTGCAAAACAAAAGAGGAAGAATATATATATATGACAGTAATATAAATGTATCGTACAACTAAAACATAGAATTGAATTACGCTATTATTTCATTAGTAACAGACATGAACTAATTGAGAACTTATACAGATACTCTGTATATTATTCATTTTTAAGCACAATGCACATACATAGTTGGATTGCAAAGTGTAAGGTACATGGCAGAAATTTCACCAGCCTATGGCAAATGTAATGAGAGATTGCATTCAGTTGACAAGTTCATTAGAATGTATCGGGAACATGGCATACTACCGGATCGGCAGGTATTCTTTCCTTCAACCGAGTGAGTTGGCTTTGCGGTTAGGGTCAAGCAGCTGTGATCTTGCACCGCGGGCAACCCTGAAGATGGTTTTCCGTGGTTTCTCGGTTTCACACCAGGCAAATGCTTGGGCTGTACCTTAATTAAGTCCACGGCCACTTCCTTCCCATTCCTAGCCCTTCCCTCTCCTATCATCACCATAAGACCTATCTGTGTTGGTGCGACGCAAAGCGAATTATAAAAATGAAATCAAGGATAAGAAACCACTCTATAACACTGAAAGGTAATTGTGCCTGTATACCACCTGGTTTAACCTTATTTCATGGCTCTTCGTCCTCTTCTCCTTCGAAGGATCAGATCTTTTCCTTTTTAACTTTCGATTACATTTGGGAGGGAATGTTATCTCATCGTATATTTGCTTAAAATCAAATCTTACCACACATGGCGAGTGGCCGAGCAAGTGGTTGTGTGGCTTTGGTCATATAGCTGTCTACTTGCATCGGGAGAGTGTGAGTTCGAATCCAAGTGTCTCGTGGATATCCATTTTCATACCAGGCAAATGCTGGGGCTGTACCTTAATTAAGGCCATGGTTAGAGGCATGATTTTTTCGCATTAACGATAAGCGCGACAAGAAATCTTATGAAGCGATTTTGAGACAACTTAACGAATAATATGGGTCTAGTTAAGAAATTAGTCATTTTATTTTCGCGAATTTCAGCGAATTACAGCGACAAGGCCAACTTAAAGCGAAATTTACTTATTTTGCGATAAGTGCGAAAATTCAGCAAAATTCATGGAAATAATGAAATTGTATTCCAATATCACGTGTGTGAAGGGAAAGGAGACAGAATATGATTTATCATTTCGACAGAAGTATTTCTTCGTATTAATATTGCGCAAAATCCCTTAAAAGTATGGCCATACAGGGTGAAAGCTACGGCCATGTAGGGTGAAAGGGTAATTTCTTATGTAATCTTGATCAGGGTTATATAATAGTCTTATCAAGATGACATAAGGATTAATAAATAATTAACAATATTCTTAGAAGTGAAGCTTCCACGGTGTGAAGAATTATTTAATTTATTTTCCGGGTTGAACCGTGTTGTGCTTGTACGTGATATGCGTACAAGCACAACACGGTTCAACCCGGAAAATAAATTAAATGATTAACAATATTGTTTCTCTTTATTTATCGTTCACATGAATAATTCGCAAATCTCACGAATTAAACATTTTATGAATTATTTCAGGAAATGATTAACGCGAAATTAAAGCGATTGGGTCAGCCCTATTTCGCGAAATAACGCGAAAAATTGTTTCCTTTTCGCGAAATACAACAAAAATTAATGGGAAAAAATCATGCCCCTAGCCATGGTCAATTCCTCCCCGCTCCTAGCCCCTCCAATTCCATCGTCGAAATAATACCTATCTGTGACGGTGCGACGTAAAGCAAATTCAAAATAAAACACCATCACGAGTGTGTACATTTCAAAAATGGCACATTAATTTGTTGAGATTTTAACGGTAGCCACTTTAGTTATGAATTATGACACAAGTGGATTATTTTGTGAAACTTAGTAGTGGTTTCTTTCAACTTCATCTGCCAAGAGAAAGTCACGAACGAGTCATTTGTTCTGGGGAAGCTCGTTTTATCTTCCTGAACAAAATCGACTTTAAGTGCCTGGAATGAAAATTTATTGCTGATAAGAAGAACTGCCCATTTATTGCTCGGCAAGAAGAAACTGGGAGGGACAAAGATGGAGAATAAGGCCACCTAAACTCTCCGAGAATACATGCTTATCCCGAGTGAGCACTTGTCAGCGGGCATGTTCAGCCACTGCCGACAAGGAAATAAATGGACGCTAGATGTAGAGAGAACGCTCTCCCCTAAATAACGTACTTAACTGTGATTAAGTAATATTTATTAATTTTTAAGGAATTTACTGACCGTTCATATACAAATGTGTGACGCCTACGAACCCATAATTTTATATTCTTAAAGAAATGTTACTGTACTCCATGTCGTACGATGTCGGCATTTGGTTACAATTGCTGTTTACCCAACAAAAAAAAAAGGAAGTAGAAATAGAAATAGAAATATATTTATTTAAAGTTAATTATAAGTAGGACCAGAGGTCCCTTTAGCTGTAACTAACTGCCACTTTAACTTAAATGTATCACCTAACACACAAACTCTAATAAAAGAATACATAAAAAGCTTAAGATACATTTTCCTACTGAGGATATAAGAATAAGATTAAAAACTAAACATCTAGGAGATTACAATATTACTTTTAACATTTCATAAACATACACTATACTAACAAGGAAGAGAAGACGAAAGAGAAATCTAAGAATTTTAAAGCCGAGGATGAATTAAGTGTAAAACTGTGCATCTAAAATGTATCTAGGTGATTATGATATTTCGTACTATTTAATTAATTTGGTGAAAATTCATTTACATGGCTTAATAAGTGGAAAGGTAGCGGTATTTAAGACATTTTTTCTGAGTTCCCACACTACTTTGCTGAATGTCATATAGTTTAAGATCGTTGTACAATTGAGAGGCAGTGACAATGAACGACTTACTGCACTTTACCGTACGATGCTGTGGAACTTGAAGGGTGTTAGCTGTTAACCTATTGTCCCGATCATGCACTTGACTCATCTGAACAAAGGACTTGGTCATATATGAGGGAGCATTAGATTTTAAAATTCTCAGAAGTAAACAAGCAGCTGAGTATGATCGTCTATCCCTGCGTTTCAACCACTCTGCGGCTTTGTAGTAAGATGTTACGTGACAGGCTTTACGAATATTGAAGACGAATCGAACACAGGCATTCTGAATACGCTGGAGTTTGCTATTATATTTCTCGGAGATATCGCTGTAAATTGCAACGCCGTAATCTAAAATAGGAAATACCATAGTTTGGATCAACATCTTTCTCACCGAGAAAGGAAGATACGGCAAGTTTCGTCGAAACTGATGAAATATGCCAGACACTTTCTTGACCAAGTGCTTGGCATGACAGGTCCAGGACAGAGTGTTATCCATTAGAATACCTAAATTCTTAACACATTCCTGATACTTGACAACAGAACCGTTTACAATTACTGGAGGAATGTCCTGTTGAAAAGATTTGATAAGTTTCTTCGATATCCTAGAAAAATAGCTAAGGTTTTGTTTTCATTTAATAGTAAATCATGACTTAGTGTATATTGATGTAGTCTTTCTATATCTAGACTTATTTTACTAATACTTTCGACAAAATGATTCATAGGAAAATGGTAATAGATCTGTAAATCATCGGCATACATATAATGTCTCGTGTGGCGTAAAACTCCAGGCAGATCGTGTATATACAGCGAAAACAAAACGGGACCCAACACGGACCTCTGAGGGACGCCAGAATGTACACTAGACCCCTTAGAAAAATTTTGTTTATCAAGTACTACACATTGAGATCTCCCTTTCACGAACGATTCAAACCAAGAGAGAGCTGATAGAGATATGCCCATTTATGTAATTTAGTCAGAAGCAGGTCATGATGAACTCTATCAAATGCCTTGCTTAAATCGAATAGTACCAGAAGTGTTAGTTACTTTCTGTCCATTGCAAACTTGATATCATCCGTGACTTTGAGAAGTGCCGTCGTAGTACTATGGCCTGTGTTACGGACGGAACTGATGCACAACTAACAGCCACACTTGCACTGCTCAGTAAACTATTCGGAGAGGACCACAAAGTTATGAACGCGATGGCCTTGGTGGCTGTAAAGAAAAAAATTGCACTTTAAAGAAAATACACTGCCTGACATTAAAATGTTAACCACCCAGAAGTAGTGGTTGAATGCGAATGAAACTACATGTGCTGAAAGACCATGTGCCTTTGTTGAACTGATTACGATATGGGATGAAAGAGAAAAGGCTGATGGTAGTTACAGGTGGAATGTTGGCGTCGGTTCAGTAGGGTGTCGCAACCAGCCGCTCCCCCCCCCCCCCTACGCCGCAATGCATGCCCTTATGCGGTTCGGAATAGTGTCAAACAGCCTTCGGATCCTCTCCAGAGGCAAGTTCGTCCGCAATTGTTGCAGCTGTCTCTTCATATCTCGCAGGTTGGTTCTTGGACGGAGTCCTCTTCCAATGTCATCCCACACGTGTTCAATGGTGGAAAGTTCCGAGATTCTTGCTGGCAAGGAAAGACCTCACCATGTTCCAGGCAGTCCATAGACACACGTGCTGTGTGTGGACGTGCATTATCTTGTTGGAGCACTGTCCCAGGGTGCTGTGCCATAAGGGGTAGTACGTGCGGAAGCAGAATGTGAAGTATCGCTGTGCCGTCAAAGTCTGACGAAGCACTGTTAGAGGTGACCTGAACGCATATCCTATGGCTCGCCACACCATGATGCCAGGGATTACGCCTGTGTGTCTTTCCACACTATGGGCAGGATCTGCCCTCTGCCCTCGACGCTGCCAAACCCGCACACGATGGTCATCGGAGGTTATGGGGAAGCGGGACTCATCACTGAACATGATGCGACGCCAGTCGTCGTCTGACCCTGCCTCCCGGGCAAGACACCACTCCAAACACAGGCATTGGTGTTCTGGTGTCAATGGCAACCGACGCATGGGGCGGTGGGACTCTAATCCGGCGGATGCGAGTAGTGGAAGCACTGTGCGGGAACTCACAGGATGTTGTAGAGTCTCCAGTACATGTTCGCGGGTGCCGAAGCTATGGGATCCCGCACTGCTTGGCACATTATACGACGGTCCTCCCTGGGGGTGGTGTTTCTTGGTCGGCCCTAACCTGCACGACGTGATTGGGTGTCCTCATATACCGATTGAGTCCAACATTGAGCCACTGTGACATCTGGATGGCTCACAAGCCTGGGAATGCCATGATACGACCTACCAGCCTCATGCAGTCCCACAATGCGAACTCGGTCAAATGTTGTCAGTTGGTGGATAGGCTTCGTACTGTACATAGTCCTCCTTGCACGTCTTGCTGAACTGTCTGACTCACAGCAGTGGTAACATCTTACCAAAAACAGGACGGTGCCATCACGAATGCACTCTGGTGAGCGTTCTACACATTCCAGATCCTTGTAAATCGATTCATTGACTTACACATCAATGGTATGCGCGTATACCGAAATGGGTTAATGTTGGAGCACTCGTTTTGGTGCTTAACTTTTTTTATCAGGCACTGTATTTCTGTGTCGGCCCCGTGGTGTAGGGATAGCGTGTCTGCTTCTTACCCGGAGGCCCCGGTTTCGATTCCCGGCCAGGTCAGGGATTTTTACCTTATCTGAGGGCTGGTTCGGGGTCCAATCAGCCTACGTGATAAGATTTGAGGTGCTATCTGACGGTGTGATAGCGGCCTCGGTCTAGAAGGCCGAAATGGGTTAATATTGGAGCACTCGTTCTGGTGCTTAACTTTTTTTTATCAGCCATTGTATTTGTGTGCCGGTCCCGTGGTGTGGGAAGCTGAATGGCCTTTGCTGTTGAACTGACGAGAGGATACGTCGTGCCTTTGGGCTGAGCAGCGCTTGGTAGACCAACGCCCTTCGGGGGTGTATTGCCATGGGGTTAGGTTAGGTTAGTGTATATGTGTAATAAGTCTATGAGTGACATCGGGAACAGTTCGACTTTCTCTGCTGTAACTCTCTCACTCGTGGTAGAGTGTCATACGTCGGATACCAGGATGGCGGTATCAAACCCGGCAGGGATAGTATTGGCATATAAAAACTGTCATATAAAATAATTCTGGTGACACAACGGTGACTATCCGAGTAAAATTGGACACCGAAACTGATATGAAGGCAGCCTAGATGGCGCCAAATGTACATCCTAGAATATATAACTGAGAGCATACGATTTATTATTATTATTATTATTATTATTATTATTATTATTATTATTATTATTACCATCTCGATTAAGAATACATTTACAGTCTGGAATGACTCATCTACTGGGCACCCTATAGGTAGCTGTGAAAAGCTGAATGGCCTTTGCTGTTGAAATAAATAAATAAATAAATAAATAAATAAATAAATAAAATAAATAGATAAATAAATAAATAAATAAATAAATAAATAAATAAATAAATAATTAAATAACCTATATTTAGGCTCCGACCAGGGTATTGCTGAGGTGTTGTGCTCTATCCTATTAAATTCCAACCGAAGAGTTTTGGGTTCGAATCCCGGTGACTTAAGGTTTGATTTTGAAAGAGAACAGCATGTAAGAACAGGAGGGGTATACTGTACAGCTTAAAAAAGTACATCCTGGACTATAACGGACCCCACATAAACCTGGAAAGCTGGCATTGAAGAAATAATATTGAGTCCTCACCCTTAAGGTTACTTAGATCCCGAGCGGTTCCACTGTCAGCTGCCTATGGAGAAAACGTTAGGCCGGACGAGATTCTTTTTCATTTAACTGATAATATTCACTCCTTAATATCAGTAATAATTATCTCTACTTTCGTGTCAGTCACTTCCATATAGGTTATTCTCGGCCGGGCTGAACATTTTAAATGCGTATTGTTAATTCCTGAGGAATTATTATTAATTCTTGGCTTTTATCTCAATGTAATGGGATTGATTCGTGATGTGGATCTGTCCCGGTGTTATGGTCGGCTGCCCTCTCTGACGACAACTCTATGCGGATGGATGTATTCAATGATGTGCGTTTCTGTGGTGGTTGGTAGTATGGTGTGTTGTATATAAATAGAGATAATTGCAACTCTAACGGTGTTATGTACGTGTACGAAGTTACATTGACATCCGACCATTTCTTCTGAATGCTTCAATGTTTTTTCAAGAAGTCGATTTATTCATAAATTAGTTAGTGTGAAGAACCTAACAGGTATAAATTTAAACGGTCTTTATTAGAGAAGTCTTGCTCATGAACACACGAGATTTTCTTCTGAAGATGTGGAGCAAATTTATCTGCGAAACGATAAGAATTTCATCTTTTTCCTTGATAAGGCCAAAGCACAAACGCTTCATTATTGTGTCTATTGTTTAGAGCTGCTGAATAAGAGACCAGCAAAACATGTCCTATGTAATAAACTACCTGTCTCGTAAATCCATGGCTATTCCTCACACTGGCCTTCACTTACACAAGGTGACACACTGCACGTAGCCAGGAAGCACTCTAAATTCCAATTCTGTCACCTCTATTGAACGTGAACACGTTTCCTGTGCTTTCACTTCCACATTATCATCCCGTAAGTGCACTGGGAGTTACAGCGTGCAAGTTTGTAGAAAATTGTGATGCCCGTCTTGTCAGCACCGTGTGAAAATAAAACGAGACGGATGGATAAAAAAAAAGCACGAATATAATGTGTACCTTTTATAAACAAAACAGTCTAAAGATTTTAGTGTCCGGATGTACCTATGTGAGGTACCGTCCAATAGCCATAGGCCATGTTGAAGGGGATCAGGAAAAGTGGAATGAAGACACAAACAACATCTCAACCGGGACAAGTAACGTAACGTCGTTTTAGACAAGGTATCTGGCCGAAATATCCCTCGGAATGGCTCAAAAGATCCCCTGCGATGTCTCAAATCACACTTATAGCACTCTCGATTATCCGGGTTAATCATGCACGGATAACCGAACAATGCGGATAATCCAAAATAAACGTATTTTTACTGGAAACTGCGCATGCACTGTATTTACAAAACATCGTGCATATCACATTGTTGAAAGCCTACTGTATCACTTACGTGTAGTTCGCCGTAAACTGACCACTATTTGCAAAATTACACTTAAAAACACATTGTACTTCGTATGAGTTGGTTTCAGTTTGCATTCGGGAAATAACTGTCTAATGATTTTCTGTTTCCGTTTTTTATTCACGTATTTCCTGATGATAGTCCTCATTTAATGTAGAGTCAAAACATCGGTACAAACGAATTTTGTCCTGCGCACTCTAGTAACATTTCAGTGTCTCGGTGTGCGTGATAACGCGCTCCTCGATCATCTCGTCTTCGCTCTTCTCTACCGAACACACTTCGTTTACTATATGCGCGTCCTCGGGAAATGGTTTGGAAACGCTATAATCAGGAATTCGGCCGCGGACTTGTTATGAGGTTAGAGTACGGCATTCACTCGAAGAAAATGGAAAACAGGTGAAAATACTTCTGGGATGACCGACGCTGGGAATGGTGCTCGTAATGCCTTACGATGGTTAAACGAGAATTACACGTACAATACTGCATTCGGAACGAAGACATTCGTTCTAATTACCTATATAAATGTCCGACTCGTTGGCTGAACGGTCAGCGTACTGGCCTTCGGTTCAGAGGGTCCCGGGTTCGATTCCCGGCCGGGTCGGGGATTTTAACCTTAATTGGTTAATTCCAATGCCACGGGGGCTGGTTGTATGTGTTGTCTTCATCATCATTTCATCCTCATTACGACGCTCAGGTCGCCTACGGGAGTCAAATAGAAAGAGCAGCACCTGGCGAGCCGAACCCGTCCTGGGATATCCCGGCACTAAAATCCATACGACATTTCATTTCACCTATATCAATAAAATCATATCGACCGTGTGTGTGTACATCGACTATTTTGGCGAAATTTTCATTCAGTTATACGTTTCAGGTGTAATAACGACTAACTGCATATTATTTACCTTTAGTGTCTGTTTGTCTGTTTGTCTGCGTTTCTATAACTTGAAAACTACTGCATATATTTCTACCAACTTTGATATTTAGAATCGACCTGTCCTTGGGTACGTATTAGAGTCAATATTGTTTCTAAATCCCTGAATTATACGAAATTGAAACCGTGAGTATGCACTCCCACAAAATATGCACAACCATACAATCTACCTGCCTTAATGAAAATCAATTTCTAAAACCTTTTTTCTTATTTGCATCATTTCGATGCGGGGATTTATAAGAGAGATATCATTAACGAACCATTTTTCAGTCTAAGTTGGAGCGGACTTTTTAAAACTTTTTTCGATTTGTCTGTTCGTTCGTTTGAGTGCCTATAACTGGGAAACTACTCTATATATTTCTACCAAAATTTCTGTCTGTCCTTGGTTAGGTATTAGGGTCAATATTCTTTCTAAATCCCAGTTTGGTTTGGGGTTTATTGGAAGTCCAAACAGTGATTTTATCCTTCCACAAAATATACATCATCAAACTTATTGGAAAACTACCCGCGATAATGGAAATCAATTTCTAAACATCTTTTATCATGTGCACCTTTTTGATAGGAGGATAACGAGGGAGTTACCATTAATGGACTGTTTTACAGGCTGCCGTGTTATTTCAAGTTGGGTTAAACGATTTAATTAAAGAGCCAGTTTACTCTTTTCGATAGAACTGACAATAAGAGAGTTTATCGTTAACGATTGGTTTCATGAGTCTTCAGCCACACTGCAACTCCCGGCTTGAGTTGAACAACAGTATGTAACCAAGAAATAGGGAGAATTACGCACAACTTCGGACCAGGAACTGTGTCGTTCAATAAACTCTGTGTTCTACCTCATTCTGTGTCCCCTTTGTTCAGATTAATCATACTTTACGATACTGACACGGGCTTTCGTAGAAGAATATCAGTTTAACATGCCGTATTAAAAGTTTGAATGCAGACATGTAACTTCGCAGAAATTCATGAAGGAATCCATGTAAGGAACGGGTACATATGCTAGTAATATAATATAGTACTTCCGTCTTTGTTCTTTACTTTTTTAAATCGTCTTACTATGTACTGATAATCCGTAAACCGGATAATCCGCACCCGTATAATAAACAGTTTCCTCTACTTTTCAAAGGCACTTTGTTGCTGTCTACTGCGAAGGGACTTGAAACTAGGTCCTTCAAAAACTGGAGGTCAACTTTCTGCACGAATACTGTACATCCTTCTCTCTTTCATCGTTCGAAAGTAAAAGTTGAACAGAGACCAAGCATGAAGAATACAACATTATAAATTACACTTGTAAAACTATATTGCTTTATTTCTCCCTATTTCAGGCCATTCCAGCATAGCGTTTGAGTGCTTGGGGAGATCTGATGCAACCCCGTGTCTGCTCAGGGCTGACTCCCACCCCGGCTATGGTGAAGTAAGAATGCACGCGTTGGGTTGCTGAGCTTGCCTTTTTAGCGGACTTTACAAACCATTTGCAATGTTTCTTTGCAAGGCAAAAAAGTGTGTTGATTGAAGCTATTTGGGACAGAATTCGTGTCTTTAAGATGAAACTTTGATTGTTCGCGAGTCAAGTCAAGGAGCAAATAATTTAAGAATTCCCATCTTTAAATTCATGTGATTTGTCCGACCGATAGTCACTGTGAAGTCCTTAGACAATCGATAATGGTTTGGATATATCGAGAAATATCGCCTAAATTAAGCATTTCTATAAGGCTTCAATGTAATGCAGTGAGATGCAAGCCCGATTTTGATGCATTCACAGATGGCTCTCCATCTGTGGACACGATCAGTCAATGTGCAATGGCAGGCTGTTCCTTTGTAGTTTTCGTTGATAGCACTGAAGAATCCCCAGATGTCGCAAAATGTCTCATACAACTATTGTTTTTCAATCAGAACAATTCACTTTATAACAGGCTGACAAATCTTGTTCTGATCTCCGGAAATCATCAAATATATATAGCGATTTTCAGGCAAAGCAGTTAGTGACGAAAACAATTCCAACCCCACTGCTGTAAACATCAGAAGATTAGTCCCGAACAGCTTCTCATATATATTCTTCACATGAGCCAAGGGACATGCAGGGATAGGGGATAATGAATGAGCAG
Source organism: Anabrus simplex (assembly GCF_040414725.1). NCBI lineage: Eukaryota > Metazoa > Arthropoda > Insecta > Orthoptera > Tettigoniidae > Anabrus > Anabrus simplex. The sequence continues at coordinate 99,064,658 of NC_090268.1, read as the reverse complement.
ACAAGCTTTGCAAAAGCCGCAGCGTTCATTCTTCTAAATGTCGAATCTCTTCATTTTCATCCTGGTTAGTGTTAAAAGCGGATGGTTGCCCAGTTGTACTTCCTATTAAAGCAATCACCACCACCTACTCTCCGTCATTCATATGATATTCAGGGCTACTGTGCAAATATTAATGAAACTCACCTGGTGCATGCACTGTGCACGGTGCAAAAGACGACTTCGCTTGGTTGACCAGAGTGCAGACCCCCCACTCCTCGATTTGGAGCAATAGCGCTGTCTCTCTCTTTCCCCACGCCCGTCTCACTCACTCCGCCTGTATCCCTCTTCCTCACTTGCTCCGTAGCGCTCCAAATCCGAGCCGAGTTGAGCCAAGATTAGCCTAGAGTAGCCTAGAGACGAAGCGTTGGTCCGAGCCGAGCCGAGTGGAACCGATGCACTGTGCACAGGAACTCTGTGGCTCAATTTGCACGGGTGATATTTTGGGCGTTTGAGAGACCCAGCTCTAAATGAAGCATTGGAGTATAGCTCTTCTTTTACCTGACTTTCTGGGTGTTCCACAATGGAATGTTGCCTGTTATATTGTTTATATTGTACGAGGGCTGTAAATACAGTAGTGACAAGTAGTCCAGACACTCACAGGAGATCGGCCATGCACAAATAAAATATAGGAGTGGTCACGTGGCGCTGTTGTCGATGTGTGGTGTGCATTTGACGGGCGCCCAATTGGGAGTATTGTTGCTGTATGGCGTTGAAGTGAAGAATGTCTGTTTCACCGCTCTAAAGAATGTTTTCACTGGGCGAGTTGGCCTTGCGGTTAGGAGCGCGCAGCTGTGAGCTCGCATCCGGGAGATAGTGGGTTCGAACCCCACTGTCGGTAGCCCTGAAGATGGTTTTCCGTGGTTTCCCATTTTCACATCTGGCAAACGCTGAGGCCGTACCTTAATTAAGGACACGGCCGCTTACTTCCCATTCCTAGGCTTTTCTTCTCCCATCGTCGGCATAAGACCTATCTGTGTCGGTGCGACGTAAAGCAAATAGCAAAGAAAAGGATGTTTTCGAAAGGTAATCAGCGTTCGTGGATTAAAATCGAGGTTGTTTGTTGTAAAAATTCATCAAAATATTATCGAGCATTTCGTGAAGCCGGTGGCGAGAATACATTACCGTATAGTAGGTTTGCACGATGGGTCAAGGCGCTTCGTGCGAGTCGGAATGAGGTCTGGGAACAGCCTCCGAACTCACCGGACATGAGTCCTGATACCTAAACCTGTTTCTGAAGGTGAAGGAATCTCTCCGAGGCCATTTTCCTGGCGTTGCATCTATACTCCGTGTAGTTGGGCGCTCCGAAGCTGTCATCAACAGAGAACGCCGTGCCAATGGTCCCCAATGGCTTTCCGACATTCGGTAAAATGTAATAGACTTTGCGGGTGACTAAATTAAAGGAATATAATGCAATTGTTCTTCGTAGTTCATTGAATGTTGCAGTCTATAAATATTGTCTCTACTTTCTTTACAACCCTCGTAAATGAATAATTTTTATAATCCAAAATGAGACCCTCGTCTTTAAAACAGAAATAAGGGAAATATTTTGTACAATAGCGTACGATACGCTGTAAGTAAATATGAATGTGAACAGCTAGTCAATTTGAAGTGGTGAATGCCATATTTTTCCAGTGTTATTTAATAATGTGATTAAGTACGGTCCAAAGAATGGCATAATGAACCAACTGGAGAAGGGGGGATTGTGAAAAGTTTTTGTGGTAAACTTATTTTACCATGAATTTGGGGATTGTAGAAGGGAGCCCATTCATTTGTGATTAATTCCTGAATGTGTTTCCAATGGTAGTAATCCGCACAAAACATGGAGCGATGAATGTGGTTAGTTGCTCTCTCTGCTGTACGGTTTTGATAATATCGTCAACGCCTGTAGCGGGATAAACAGAGAGGGTGAAGGCTGGGAAGCTAATTCCGACTATTACTCTTGAATATTTTCTATTAACTGTATGATGGGGTGCATTAAAGTAATAATAATAATAATAATAATAATAATAATAATAATAATAATAATAATAATAATAATAATAATAATAATAATAATAATAATAATAATAATCGACCGACACGAGGCTGACGTATTTAAGCACCTGCAAATACCACCGGACTGAGCCAGGATCGAATCTGCAGAGTTGGAGTCAGAGCCACTCAGTCCATCGGGATGCATCCATACAATGTGAATTTAATGTCGGCAATGAAGAAGATGATTAATATAATAATAATAATAATAATAATAATAACAATAATAATAATAATAATAATAATAATAATTTGTGTGACTATAGTAGCCTGATTATAGAGCTTCCCTAAGACACACCGTCTGTGTCTGCATCTCCCACGTGACATTTTGTGTGTAGGTGTAATGCTGAAATGTACTATATGTTGTGTGTAAGTTACACTCTGTATAGAAGGGCAGAGATAGTGCAAATATCTGGCCTCCGAGCCATTATTATTAATCATTCACCCGAAAAGTCCAAAGTCTGGCCGGGAATTGAACTCATGTCGTCACTTACTGAGGACAAGCACTCTACCACTCAGCCAAGAAAGCAAACTTGATGTTTATTATGAGGAACACTGTGCTTTTACAGAGCAAATTGTGTACACGCTGCAGATCGCATTTTCCAGGGTTTTCAATTTTTACATGAGGAAAATGCAATGGTAATATTATCGAGCATTTCGTGAAGCCGGTGGCGAGAATACATTACCGTATAGTAGGTTTGCACGATGGGTCAAGGCGCTTCGTGCGAGTCGGAATGAGGTCTGGGAACAGCCTCCGAACTCACCGGACATGAGTCCTGATACCTAAACCTGTTTCTGAAGGTGAAGGAATCTCTCCGAGGCCATTTTCCTGGCGTTGCATCTATACTCCGTGTAGTTGGGCGCTCCGAAGCTGTCATCAACAGAGAACGCCGTGCCAATGGTCCCCAATGGCTTTCCGACATTCGGTAAAATGTAATAGACTTTGCGGGTGACTAAATTAAAGGAATATAATGCAATTGTTCTTCTTAGTTCATTGAATGTTGCAGTCTATACATATTGTCTCTACTTTCTTTACAACCCTCGTAAATGAATAATTTTTATAATCCAAAATGAGACCCTCGTCTTCAAAACAGAAATAAGGGAAATATTTTGTACAATAGCGTACGATACGCTGTAAGTAAATATGAATGTGAACAGCTAGTCAATTTGAAGTGGTGAATGCCATATTTTTCCAGTGTTATTTAATAATGTGATTAAGTACGGTCCAAAGAATGGCATAATGAACCAACTGGTGAAGGGGGGATTGTGAAAAGTTTTTGTGGTAAACTTATTTTACCATGAATTTGGGGATTGTAGAAGGGAGCCCATTCATTTGTGATTAATTCCTGAATGTGTTTCCAATGGTAGTAATCCGCACAAAACATGGAGCGATGAATGTGGTTAGTTGCTGTCTCTGCTGGACGGTTTTGATAATATCGTCAACGCCTGTAGCGGGATAAACAGAGAGGGTGAAGGCTGGGAAGCTAATTCCGACTATTACTCTTGAATATTTTCTATTAACTGTATGATGGGGTGCATTAAAGTAATAATAATAATAATAATAATAATAATAATAATAATAATAATAATAATAATAATAATAATAATAATCGACCGACACGAGGCTGACGTATTTAAGCACCTGCAAATACCACCGGACTGAGCCAGGATCGAATCTGCAGAGTTGGAGTCAGAGCCACTCAGTCCATCGGGATGCATCCATACAATGTGAATTTAATGTCGACAATGAAGAAGATGATTAATATAATAATAATAATAATAATAATAATAATAATAATAATAATGATAATAATAATAATAATAATAATAATAATAATAATTTGTGTGACTATAGTAGCCTGATTATAGAGCTTCCCTAAGACACACCGTCTGTGTCTGCATCTCCCACGTGACATTTTGTGTGTAGGTATAATGCTGAAATGTACTATATGTTGTGTGTAAGTTACACTCTGTATAGAAGGGCAGAGATAGTGCAAATATCTGGCCTCCGAGCCATTATTATTAATCATTCACCCGAAAAGTCCAAAGTCTGGCCGGGAATTGAACTCATGTCGTCACTTACTGAGGACAAGCACTCTACCACTCAGCCAAGAAAGCAAACTTGATGTTTATTATGAGGAACACTGTGCTTTTACAGAGCAAATTGTGTACACGCTGCAGATCGCATTTTCCAGGGTTTTCAATTTTTACATGAGGAAAATGCAATGGTAATATTATCGAGCATTTCGTGAAGCCGGTGGCGAGAATACATTACCGTATAGTAGGTTTGCACGATGGGTCAAGGCGCTTCGTGCGAGTCGGAATGAGGTCTGGGAACAGCCTCCGAACTCACCGGACATGAGTCCTGATACCTAAACCTGTTTCTGAAGGTGAAGGAATCTCTCCGAGGCCATTTTCCTGACGTTGCATCTATACTCCGTGTAGTTGGGCGCTCCGAAGCTGTCATCAACAGAGACTACTACTTTCCCTGTCCTAGACCTTTTTATGCTAGTTTCAACGACATACTACCTATACTACGTATTAGTGCGACCTTAGACGGAGAGCATGTGATGATGGTAGTAAATAAGATTTTATGGGGAAGTACAATGTAACCTTCCCCCTCTTAACTCTTATCATAGGAGAAAAAAGCTCGAGGTCCGACCCCTTTAAGATAGAAAGCAGGAGAATGAGGAAAGGTTATTGCTGTTGTTTCAGAAGCAAGTACATGTGACTGGACATGTTTGACAGTTGGACTGAAGTTAGCATTTCCCCACACCTGCATGGCACAGATTCCTCCGCGAAGTACCATCCCTGAAGATTCGTCTTACACCTCAGGACATCTGAGTTTAACCTACTAAGACATCTTCAATTCTTCCAATCTTCCATATGACTAAGGAGAAGACTTACTCTCATTGGTCGTTGGCCACTTCCTATTGATGGTTAACACCACAATCTGACTCTCGCTTGCTTTGTTGTCTGTGCAACATTTTTAGTGGTTTTGAGGAAGCGCTTTCTTTATTTAAGTAGGGAATATGAATGTGGTGAAAACAAAGAATACCAAAGGTCTCGAGAATTTGATATCATCGGGGTCAGAAGGGAAGGATTGTCAACGGGAGTCGGGTAGGGAAGATAAATATGAGAATGACATAAGGAGTAGCAAGAAAATGCAGAATCAGATGAGAACCCGTGATCACTGCTCAGTATTTGAGAACCTTCGAGATGATGATGATGCTAATAATAATATAAGTAGAAAACGATTTTACAACTAGCAATATCCAAGTTGAGAGCAAAACTAAGATCTTAGAACCTGGCAATCATTCTGGGAGGTTTGTACGCTGCGGAAACGTTTGGTCTAACAAGGAATTACGGGAACAACTGTAAAGGAACTTGAAGATGATTCTATGATTAAGATAAAATATTGAGATGTACAAGAAAACTAATGGAACTGTGAAATCAATATATTAACATGCTATGTCTTATAGACAACTCAGAATGAACGACGAGAAATTTACAAGAATTATCTTTACCCACTTTGAGGGAAAGAAGGATCTTTGAAGATGGCTCAAGAAAATACGTCAAAGTATGGAGAATATTTCCATTAGTTAAGGAGATTGCTAGGTTAAAAGCCGTTTCAGACGAGTGTTTTCTGAATTCAAGGGCGTCAGCACAAGGCATTCATGCTGATTTACCGGTAAGCATACAGAAGTGTCTCGGACTTGAACAACACCGCAACCATTTCAAACAAGAATGCCTTAAAAGACAGAACGGTAAAACTACCTCAAGGTGTGAAGAATGATAGGCATCTATCTGCGATGAAGACTCATTGTCATCCCTTCTTCTTCTTCTTCTTCTTCTTTTTCTACCGCTTATCCCACACCTGTGGGGTCGCGGGTGCGAACTGTGTCGCACATGTGGATTTGGCCCTGTTTTACGGCCGGATGCTCTTCCTGACGCCAACCCTATATGAAGGGATGTAATCACTATTGCGTGTTTCTGTGGTGGTTGGTAGTGTAGTGTGTTGTGTGAATATGAAGAGGAAAGTGTTGGGACAAACACAAACACCCAGTCCCCGGGCTAGAAGAATTAAGCAGAGACGATTAAAATCCCCGACCCGGCCGGGAATCGAACCCGGGACCCTCGGAACCGAAGGCCAGTACGCTGACCGTTCAGCCAACGAGTCGGACACTCATTGTCATCCCTGCCAAATAAAATTTTAATTTTAATGATGGTGCAGACCTTCATTTTAGGGCAACTGCTGGCTAAACGGTAGGTCATATCACAAACCAGATTACACAATTGCCGCCCAGTTTGGAGAGATCTTCAACTTTGGTCCTATGACATATTGTCGTATCTCGATTCTTTTAAGTTAGATAGCGCTGCATTTGTCGATTATAATCAAATATCTACAAATCGATTGTGACTGGCATTAGGAAAAGGGGCGTGTCTTGATAATAAAAACTCCCCATCGTGATTGTGAATGGCAGTTGCCAAGTTACCCTGCCGTTATAGTGGAAACTCCAGAACTCGATTGTGAATGGCATTAGGAAATATGGTCTGCCATTATCATCAAATCGTCCCCAATGCGCACCCTGCATCGGAAACAACGTACGGTGTCCTCCCTGTTTTGTTTCTCGGATAGCGCTAAGAAGCATGTAATTTAATATAATCTTACTCACCGGGTGCAGTATCTTACTTAGAAATCCGTATATAGCAAAGCATGGATACATTTGCTAGTAAATTGCATAAACTTTAAGAGATATTTGGTGTATTTCCTAGTACGAAAGAAGACAATATTGTATTCTATGATATTTTATAAATCTTAAATTCAATTTTTATCTCCTATATTATCCCCAACCAGTTAATTTGAAAAGAAATAAAATTATAAACAAAACCATACACAAAATCATAAGAAATCGGGGGTCAGCCATCCGCTCCTATGTCGACCGACGGCGGGTTAAAATGATTACAAACACACAACCCGAAGCCAGAAGAATTAAATATACGCAGCTCAACCCCTTGTACGGCCGGGAATCGAACCCTGGGTCCTCTGAACAGAAAGTAGGTACGCTGCCCATTCAGGCGAGGAGCCTGATTTTATGTATTCTGTACCATTCGTACGTCCATTTATGATTACAAAGTTTTCTTTGCTGATTACAAACAAACACTTTTCTCTTCGTTTTACACGCCACGTTGAAAATACATCTCGTCGTTCGTAATGAAAACAATTTTGCAAGTACTTTGAGAACAAAAAATCAATAACACTGCGTTTCTGCCACTTATATCACATTCACGCACTGAAACATCAAATGGGTCTCTCTGTAGCTGTTCAGTTCCCTGGAGTATAACCTGCTCGACGAATAATTGTCACCTATTTATAACACGCTATTTTTTGTCGCACATCGTCCCCGTGGTTGCGAGACCGTGCTTAATGTGATTGCGTTGTCCACCGATGCAGTAACATCCAACAGTTTCGCACTAATTCGCTAATTAGGGCTGAAATATTTTATTGGCACAATCCATTTCCACGTCAGATTCTTCGGCAATGTACTGTTCATAGTCAGTGGATGCGGCATTTTGTACAACATCTAGATCACAGTGAATACACGATACCGAAATAGGTAACACAACGCGTCGTCTACCTCTTTGTTATAGAAATATGAGGTTACTGTGGTTAACTTTAGTCCTTTGATTATTACGCGTCTAACGGGAACGTTCATCCCGGATATTAAATGACCTACAAATGCTTTCTTAGCCTATGTTCCAGAAGTTAGTATTTCCCAGTGTTTTTATGTTGAATACGTATATAAATTCGTTCCATTACTGAATTATCTTTTACGATTTACTTTATGTTGCTGGCGGCTATCTCACATCAAACAGCTCTTCAATTGAGCCCACAAGGCTTCATCAACCCCATTCAAACTATGAACCCAGAAAGATAATCCTAGGGTTAACCGAAAATCGAACCTGAGACCTATGCTTAAGAGCCCACCGAGCTATCTCTACATGAGATATTGGCATATTATGTCGCAAGATATATTTAGGAATACAGAAGAGAGTTCTTTTTGTGTCTGAACACCCGGCTAGACGTATTGACCATGACAACTATATTTCATATCCAATGAAAAACTTCTCATTTCTGATCCAGGGGTAGAATAGACGAGTGACATCGTCACTGGTATCTCGCCCATGCGACCGCGGTTCAAATCGTGGCCAGAGTACAGGGTGTATCAGAACTAAATAGACAACATATCAGGAATTGTCTTCGTGCAATCGGTTTGGCGAAGAAAAATTTTATTTTCGACAAAATTAGGGTATTTAGTTACTTCTGAGGTGCGCGTTTCAAATTGACAACCTCACCGTATTTGCTATGCCAGACCACAAGCCGCTTCCGCGCTTCAGGTATGAGAATGGGAGGGAGGGGAAGTGAGGTGTATGATGGAGACGGAGATAATGCTCCGCGCGTATGCACAAGTTTCCTTCTTCGATTTGCACAGGATTGACATTTTCTCTTACAGGCAATATACACAGTTCGTTTATTAAACAGCCGTATCTGAACACACAGTACAAGAACACACTGTAATTAAGACAGTCAAGGAATGCACCAGATCGTTTCTCCTCTTGTCTAGTGGTCGCAGTAACGTACTTTATTATTTAACATGCTCGAAGATGCAACGCTGCCACCCAGCGATTGCGCATTCCTTCACTCATAATATTGTAAACAGAATGAAATACTGAACGAATGAAACAATACGACCAATGGTTTGATTACTGTAGATGATCATAGGGCTCTGTTCATGATGTATGGTGTTTCACGAACGACGTGGAATGCTGCCTGTATGCTTGGTCCAAGTTCATCTTTTCTTTCTACGGGATTTACGTAGTAGTCAATTTGTGCAGAACAAACTGTACACCGCCTACTGAGGCTGGGAGGCGACCATGCGAAACGAATGAGGCGTTCGCACCGTGCATTACCTCTGTCTCCAACTTCCCACCTCCCCTCCCTTCCACAAATCCGATTGCACCATCGTTCTAACCATAACATGAAGAGCACTTCTGACTTTTTTTGTATAGTTCTATAACACCCTGTCATGTCCCTCTGATTAGGATTCCACGTGAAGCTGAAGATCCCCATGCTATGAACACGACATTTGATGTGGATTTGTGTCACGCGAACCTAATAGCTTCGGCCTTCTTTATTGCTCGAGAAAAAGCAGAATTCCAGAATTTTTGTTTCCTAAGAAATACGAACACAGTAAACGTCTACATACCGACATAGAAGAAGCATACCATTATTTAGTGCATACATAAGGTATTTTAAGGACCAATTTCACCACCAAATTTAATAAGATCCTTTCATACTCTGTAGAGACTTCAACGCAGAGTTCTCTTCAAAATAATGATGAGCTTACGACGAGGAACAACTAAGGGCGTGTATTCATTAAAACAGGTGCGGAGTAACGAATGGCTGAATGAAATTTAAATTTACTGACCTGTAACGATGGTAATAATAGTCTTTATCGTGTCGATAGTAATAATAAACTGTGCTTGTTTTTATAATCACTTGCGGTATCACATGTTGTGAATATGAATTTTGATATATGCAGGTTTCTTATATGATGATTATAATGATGACTGTTGACTTTGGGGGTGGGGGGGGTGAAAGGCTGAATTTTGGCTCAAGTTATTCATTCATACATATACGGTATGTATACAGAGCGACAGTGAGAGAGAGAGAGAGAGAGAGGGAGAGAGAGAGAGAGAGAGAGAGAGAGGGAGAGAGAGAGAGAGATTGATGTAAGAGGTTTATATTAAATAACTCGTAAACCGTTAGGGATATCTAAAATCTGTTTTCAATGTTAGAGGTTCATAATTGTTCATAATGGAACTTGCAGAGCTATTGCAGTACCATCTGAACTTACGGTATAAATTTCATTCTATTCTAAATAGAACTGAACCATTATCTACTCCTAGCATCAGGAATAAGGGCATTGCGAATTAAGTGGTTTGACTGTAATCAAAATGACGAGTACTTCCCAAGGAAACATACTTCGTTGGCCGGCCTTGAAGCTTGTTGGAATGAATCACTAATTAAAATAGCTGTACGTTACTGAAAAATTTGAAACGGATATACTATGCCATATAAGAGACAAATTCATTCGAAGAGAGTGCCCCAAGGCTGGCTTTTGAGGATATTTCGTTTTCTCGAGAATGTTAGATTTTGAACATAATTGCATACCTGCGTTTGCGATACCCATATCGCTAGGTAGTAGTTTAGTACAATCTTTTTAAAAAAACTTGCTTACGCTCGATTGTGAGCATTTTGGCGACATTGCTGAATGTATCCAGATACATATTAATATGCAGATAGCACACTAACAACTCTCACAGAAGCACGAAATAAGAATATATCCCTCCACACTGGGTTGGCATAGGAAGGATATCTGGCGTAAAATAGGGCCGTGAACACGTGCGAAATAGTTCGCACCAAGGTCCCCATCAGAGAAAAGGAGAAGAGGCAGAAAAAGAAGCATGAATCTATGAAAGTCAAAGTGGGATTTAATAACTATTTGTAGAGAACTTAGGCAGTATTTAATGACTAACAGAGTGTATCATAATTTACCTAGCAAACTGGGAAACCTTTCTAGAAGTGCAAACGTTGTACGAGCTTGCTCACGTCTGGATATTGTTGGCCATTCTAGAACGTTGGATATACTGTTCCCTTTATCTCTTACAGTAGATTACACTATATGGCTCTATGGCATGAAAGAATCCCTCAGAGACAAAGAGAAGATATTGCTTCAGAATTTATTAAATTTCTCCAAGGACAAATGGGCATAGAGATAATAATTATATGGTTAGATAACTGTTCAGCTCAAAACAAGAATTTCATCCTGAATTCTGCACTCATAACTTTCATAAATATCAGCATTACAGCTACTCAAGGCTAAATATGACCACGAGACCGATAGCGAACAAGTACCGTGAGGGAAAGTTGAAAAGAACTTTGAAGAGAGAGTTCAAGAGTACGTGAAACCGTTCGGGGGTAAACGTGAGAAACCCGAAAATTCCTCAACCGGGGAGATTCAAGCCTTATCCGCGCCTCTTACCCTGCTTTGGCCAGATGGGTCTGTTCTCCTGCACGGAGCAATCCGGCGTCAGGGTGGTAACGGGTTTCTACTCGGCCGGGTACTGGTGTGGAGGTAGGTGGGCCGCACTTCTCCCCTCGTTGGACGTCGCGACCCGTTGGGTGTCGGTCTAAGTCCTGGGTGTGTAGCCTGTTCGTCCGCGTCGCAAGGCGTGTTCGTCGGACAGACCCCCGGTGTTCCGGCCGACGGCTCGACGGTATGTGTGCGCGGAGTTGATTCGCCGCCCTTCGGGGCAGGCGTCCGGCCCCTGACAAGCGAGGGCGCGTGGCATTGACGACAGACCTCCGGCCCGGCTCCGGCTCCGTTCAGCTGTTGGTTTGGGGATGCCTCGGACAGAGGGATCTTGTAGACTCCCGGCAGCAGCGCAAAAGCTTCGGGTAATTTCACGACCCGTCTTGAAACACGGACCAAGGAGTCTAACATGTGCGCGAGTCATTGGGTTGACACTAAACCTAAAGGCCCAATGAAAGTGAAGGTCCCGCCTCGTGCGGACTATTTAATTCCACGCGTTTTTCATAATGCGGCTGATGGTATAGATGGCAAAATTAAGCAAGCATCAAGAAAAATGATCGATCAGCTTGACTTAGGAGATTTTATCAGTGCTTGTCGCGAAGATTGAGAACATTGGTAACGAATGAAAGAGCATTATGCAAAATAGGTATCAAATTTTGGATGAGGTCTGCCAAAAATTTGAAGACTTACAACATGCCATTATTCGATGATATAGTGTTTGCAAATTTTGCTAAAGGAGAACATACATTTTTACACAAAGTGTATTTTGCAGCTGAGTACAGTGTATAGAGGTCGTCCAATCAGCATTCAGGGTGAAAACAGATTGTAAAATTTTTGGAAAATATCAACAGCATTGTCGGTGTGGACCCCAAGTAGAAAGAAATTATTGTGAAAAATCTTGTCCCCAAAAAGACCAAAAGGAATGGAAGAGATTTCTGGATTAACCTACCTGTTTACAGTGCCTGAACAATTTCTTATGAACAGCGTCGTTATTTATTGGTATATTTAAGGAGTTTATACTTGAAACGATCATTTTATAAACTACATAAGTCAAAAACAACAACTTTTGCGAAAGTAGGAAAAACTGTTTCTAGAAAAATGCAATAAAAGTAATGAAAAAATGAAATTAGTACATGCTGCCACTCTTGAGATTGTTGTCAATTATAATGATTTTGAATGTTTTTACAACATGGTAATTTTAACTTTTCTTAAACTTGACTGATTTTGTTTCTAAAATGAACATGGATTTTCAAAATACAGCTCATGTTTTTTATATACATATATGTACATGACAAAATAGGCAAAAAGCCTGGTTACCCTTTTAGATCTCCATGTCGTCTTCTTCATTTTAAATTTTTTTTTATTTTTACAAGTTGCTTTACATCGCACCGACACAGATCGGTTTTATGACGACGATGGGGAAGGAAAGGCCTAGGAGTGGGAAGGAAGCGTACGTGGCCTTAATTAAGATACAATACGACCATTTCTTTCATTCACGATACATAGGCCTATACGGGTCTAAATAAGTGTCCTGAATTTCTCTCCAGTGGTTAGTAAATGCCGACATAATTTTACCTTGATTTTCGTCATATCATCAAAGATTTTCCGATTATTATAATGGAAATCTATGCATGACCTTTTGCTCTGCTTGATAAGGAATAATAGAGCAAACGCCTGAAAAGCCATACATCTAATTTTTGATCTGATTTTTGATATGCTCTATTGGTGGAAAAATATCTAATTCCCTCCATGGGAACTAAGAATTTCCATTTGGAATTGCTAGGCGGGCATTAATTGCATTGTGGAGTTTTATCTCCCTTATGCACTTATCAGACTGTGCCTCTTAAATAGGCTTCTGATAAGTTCACCTGCATACACCCAGCGTCAGTGGCTAGGGTCTGACACATCCCACTCTGACGAGTCTAGTGTCAGACCTAAGACGAAACGCTGGTTAATAGAGCAAACGCCTGAAAAGCCATACATCTAATTTTTGATCTGATTTTTTATATGCTCCATTGGTGGAAAAATATCTAATTCCCTCCATGCGAACTTAGAATTTCCATTTGATAAGGAAGTGCAGCACTAGATAAAATATTATTTGGTTTGGGGATGGAGAGGAGGATTATTAGCTTGGATGATTTCATTTAAGCCAATTCTCCCTTTTTTCATTATACTCTGTTTATTTTAACCTTGTTACACAAGAATAGCTGGCACTGATGATATTTTCAATAACACTCACTTACTCCTACAAAACATTCCACCGTCCTACTTCTTTGATCATGTCTATCTGTCGCCAGTGATGACCACAAATGTTCAGTGATATTTAACAACGGGAAGGTGAAATCACTCTACGGGATGACAATTTGAGCGTAACATTTGCGAGACAAAGAATAGGATTATGAACATTCTCTGCCCTCTCAAGTATCAACGTTACGGTTTCTGAACTATGCTGAATCAGATACTTCTCTTCAGAGGAATATGTTTAATGAACCGATCAGTCTTTTCTATCTGTTTCATTCAAGGCATTGTAGGTACAGGCTCCTCCAAAACTATTGTACCATTTTGGTCAGGCAAATACAACCAGAATTTACACACAATTTATAACTAAGATTTGGAGATAAAAATAATTATAATTTAAGAAGGAAGCAGAAAACGACAGTGACTTACTCAGTAATTGGCTACCTGTCTTCAAAGAAGTGGACTTCGTTCCGACTGGGACCAATACATCATGTCGTATGGCTTTTTTTTTAGTGCCGGGATATCCCTGGACGGGTTCGGCTCGCCAGGTGCAGGTCTTTCTATTTGACTCTCGTAGGCGACCTGCGCGTCGTGATGAGGATGAAATACATACACCCAGCCCCCGTGCCATTAGAATTAACCAATTAAGGTTAAAATCCCCGACCCGGCCGTGAATAGAACCCGAGACCCTCTGAACCGAAGGCCAATACGCTGACCGTTCAGCCAATGAGTCGGACTGGGACCAATAGAATTAATGAGTGTTCAAATGCATCAGTGCAGCAGCAACAGAACGGTGCATCTTCAAATTTTTAGCAATCGAAGAAACTGTAAATAGTTATTCTTACTGGGGATAGCCTTTCGGATCGCAGCTTCAAATCTCGACGAGTTCATGTGTGCAGGACATTCAACAGAACTAGCGCATGAAGACAGGAAGAGTATCCGGCTTCAAGGCCCTGGATAGTCTTAAATTAAGCGTGGATGCTCTGCAGAAACAACATGAACATTAGAAAGTGTCATTGAAATGGATTATTATATATATGTAATTCGCTGGGGCCATCAAGGACCACGTTAAGTCTTGTTGCATTTGACACTGAACTTGGCCTTCTTTAGAGCCCAAATTTCCCTCATTCTTTGTGAGTGGGCTTGCTTACGCTCCTCTGTCCAAGGGGCACCGTGTCTTCTCTTCGGTTGCTCGTCTCGGTTTAGCCCGTTCGTCAATATTTTCTTGCGGAAGAGATCTCTGTTACGGGCGTCTTCGGCTGAGATATGTAGCATTTGCAGGTCTTCTTTGGTATTTCTAAACCAGGGAATTGTGGTTTTGGGGTTTGAATCAAAAAAGTGAAATATTTCTTTAGTTAACTTTCTTTCGTCCATTCTTTTCAGATGACCATAAAATCGTGCCCGTCTTTTTCTGATTGTGTTGGTAATTTTCTCTATTTTGCTGTAGACTTCCTTGTTGGATCTCTTTTGATGGATTCCTTTCTGTACTTTGATCCCAAGATTCCTCTCACAATTTTGCGTTCTCTTTTCTCCAGTTCTTGAAGGAGTCCTTTGTTGGCATTTAGAGACAGGGTTTCGGCTGCATATAGAACTACTGGCTTCAGGACTGTTTCATAGTGACGTATCTTGGTGTTTTCGGAAAGGCATTTTTTGTTGTAGATTGTGCGGGATGTATGGTAGGCTATTTCCAGTTTGCGTACTCGCTCCTGTAGTGCTTCTTTGTCCAGTCCATTTTTCATGATGATCTCACCCAGGTATTTGAATTTGTCTACTCGGGTGATGTCCCCGTATTTTGTATGGAGTTTTGGTGGAGCCTCTTTGATGCTAGTCATTACTTCTGTTTTCTCAAACGATATCTGCAAACCAGTTTGTTCGGCAATTTCCTTTAAAATTTCAACTTGAGCTCTAGCGGTTTCTATGTCGTTTGAGAGAACAGCAATATCATCGGCAAATGCTAAGCAGTCTGTTGCGATCCCCTTGGATTTCGTTCCTATTCTCAATGGACTGTAGTTGGTTCCCTGTAATCTCACCCGCCAGGTTCTGATGATTTTTTCAAGAACACAGTTGAAGAGTATCGGGGATAGCCCATCACCTTGTAGGACTCCTGTTTTGATGTCAAAGGAATGCGAGAGACATCCGTGGAACTTCACCTTGGATTTTGTATCGGTCAGGGTTTCAAATCAACTCCAAATTCATTTAAGATGTTTAGCAGGACTTCCCGGTCAATGGAGTCGTACGCTTTCTTAAAGTCCACAAAGACAGACACATACTGCTTGGACCTTAGTGCACAATATCTGATGATCGTTTTCAGATTTTGGATCTGTTCAGCTGTTGAGCGACCTTTTCTGAACTCCTCCTTGGTATTCACCTATTTGATGTTCGACTTGTGCTTCCAAACGCTCCAGGATGGCAAGTGATAGAATTTTGTAAGTCACGGGTAGCAAAGATATTCCTCTGTAGTTGTTGATGTTCTTCATGCTGCCTTTTTTTGTGTAAGGGATGGATCAAAGCTATTTTCCAATCTTCGGGTAGGGTCTCCTTGTTCCAAATTTCTTCTATTTGCTTTTGCAAGATATCATGTGATTCCTCTGGGGCATATTTCCATAGTTCTGCTACTACTGAGTCTTCCCCCGGCGCATTGTTATTTTTGAGACGAGCAATGTGGTGCTTGATTTCATCTCTGTCGGGTGGTCTGGAATCTGGGTACCTGAGTAAGGGTTCCCTGGTCTCAATGGCGCTTTGCGGTTTAGAGCAATTAAGTAAATTCTTGAAGTAATCTGCCAGAATGCTGCAATTTTCTTCAGTTGACGTCGCCAGTGTGCCGTCCTTTCGCTCAAAACATAGAGATGGAGGTTTATAGCCAGTGAGTTTGCGTTTGAAGGCTCTGTAGTACTCTCTGCTTTCATTCTTCCTAAAGTTTTGTTCTGTCTTTTCAATGAGAGATTTTTCGTATTTACGTTTCTCAGTTCTGAACACCCTAGCTGCTTGGGCACGTTGGGTTTTGTAGGTTTCCCAATCATTTTCTGATTTCGTAGAGTTGTACTGTTTCCACGCATTGAGTCTTTCTTGGAGGACTGATTCGCAGGTACCATTCCACCAGGCATGCTTTTTGCCTCTCTTGATTTCTGCAACGTCTTTGGCGGCCTCAACAAGGAGACTTTTGGCGTTGTTAAAGTCACAGTCATTTGGTCTAGCTTTCTCCTGGAACTCCTCGACCCTTTGCCGAATTTATCATTGTCGAAGCGTGTGATCTGTTTGGTTGTCTTCCTTGTGTTTGCGGGAATTGGTTTGAATTTGATAAGAGACATATAATGATCTGAGGCCACATTGATGCCTTTCTTTACCTTGACATTCATAATCTCAGGGCTGTTTCTCCTGGAGACTGCAACATGATCAATTTGGAACTCTCCGAGAGCTTGGACGGGAGAACGCCAAGTCATTTGCTTTCTGGGTAGATGGCGAAAGTGGGTCGACATGACCTGCAGGTTGTGATTTTCGCAAATGGACACCAGTCTTTTGCCGTTGGGATTGGTTCTTTTGTGAGCAGGGTAAGTTCCTATAACTTTCTTGTACTTCTGTTCACGACCTAGTTGGGCATTGAAGTCACCCAAGAGAAACTTGACATTGTGTTTGGGGTTTTGTTTAATTTTTCATCCAGTAGGTCCCAGAAATTATCAACTTCGTCTGGATCAGACTTGTTCTTATCATTTGTAGGAGCATGTGCGTTAACTAGAGCGTAGGTTTTGTTCGCGCATTTAATTGTGAGTATAGACAATCTGTCATTCACAGGTTCGAAATTTGCAACCGATTTAAGGATCTTGGTTCTAACAGCAAACGCGGTTCCAAGCAATACAGCTCCATTGAGGATTCCTCTTTGCGCTTTGCTCTTGAAAAATCGGTAGCCTTCGGATTCAAAAATCTCTTCATCTGGGTACCTTGTTTCCTGTAGGGCCATTATGGATATCTGATTTTCATGAAGAGCTTTGGTGAGGGTTTTCAGCTTGCCAGTTTGTGTAAGTGAATTTATGTTGAAAGTTGCTAGAAAGGTTTTAGATTTTGGCCTGAGTTTTTGACTCTTCGGGGTACACCGAGACGCTCCGACTCGTCTCTTGCATGATGTCGAGTCTCCCCCAGAATCCGAAGGAGACTCGTACGCCGTGGCGTTCACGACGAGGGATTTATCCGAAGATTTACCCCCTGGGGTATGTTTCTTGAAATGTTGTGCCATCATGCTTTTTGACTTGACTTTGCTTTGGACGGGTACCCATCCTTTTACAACTAGGCTTGTTAGCCCTAGAGGTTGCCTCAAGATGTTTTCTGGCTTCTGGTCATTTACCAGTCTTCGCCATAACCCTGGCAAGGGACCAGTTTTTTTTTCACCATGGTATTTTATTTCCTTACTACCCTCTGAATCTGCTGGCGGCAGGGCCAGCGAGCTTCCCCAATTCCAATGGGACGCGCCCGATGGAGGTAACCGGTAAATCCCCACACGGGTATTATTATTATTATTATTATTATTGTTATTATTATTATAAAGTCTTGTCATCACGATGTTGAGTTCGTTCCTTTGCAAAGTGCTTCCTCAGCGTCGTCATTAGTGACGCAAAGATAATTCTCTTCCCGCGTCAACACCATTTTGTGGTATGCGAAATACAAGCAGGGTCCTCCAACAGAGAGTGTTACCATCTAACAGGAACGACAGTACTGACGATAGTGCATACGTATAACATAAAAATCCCGCCCTTTTCGAATATTCTAAGACAGACATGTAACTGTCAAGGAAGCTATGGGAAAAAGATCAGCCCCAACATTTCTTGATCACCCCTTGTATATTGTTTCAATGTCTACCACGGGGAGCAACAATCAGTGTAGGTTTTCCCAAACTGGGAAATGTGACAGATTTATTAGCAGGGGTACAGACATTAATAAAAAACTATGCGACTTGATAAATAGAGAATCAGAAATATTTGTTTTAAAGGAGCTGGTAAAGGCGCGTGTCGGATTTACAGAGCCTTAAAATTACACGAACCTTTACGTGGGTTATTGCAAAGTTTGTGTGACTAAGTGATTACAATATCAAAGCAAAATATTAGTTTGTTGCGGAAAACTTAACGCTTCAAAGAACGCTGTAGCACCCTCTGTCTCTGCATCTAACTTGAATATAAGATATGATACTAGCGGGTATGTACCCCACTGTAGGAATGTATGTTTGCGTGACATATTTGCTCACTCCTATATTTTTCTTTTACACATGTGCATAGGAAAATGAACTATACAAGAATTGTTCTTATGGAATGCGTATCAATATCTGGCTGGGAGGCGTCACCAGTCTTAAGGGAATTAATGGATAGGAAGAACATTGTCACATTCGCGGTTTTGGCACAGTAGAGACGAAATATACTCCGTTCTCTGAAGATTTGCTTCAGGACTCAGCATTCATCCAGAGTTTAAATAGGGTGGAAATACTAACAATGCAGCACTTGAATGACCACGTATCTATCAGTGGCAGATTTGATGGGGACTGCGAGCAATGTGACATGAACACAGAGCCTTGATGAGGCAGTAATGAGAAGAGAATTTGCTTTCACCACATTGACGCTCTTTGAAGATCGTAGTAATGATCAGAGTAAAGAGTTAACATAGTTAGGCTTGTGATATTACTAATGTGGCTTCAGCTATATGCAGAGAGTGTTTTATTCCTCCCATTTAAATTTTCTATAACATCAGCCTCTACTTTCATACTTTTTGAATTGTGATGGAGATGGTATATCTCCTATGCTTGATATGAGTTGTGGCAAGAAAGAACCAGAGTTTTTCGGCTATTCCAGTGAGGAGAAATATAATTTCGTATAATATTTTCTTTGCAATTCTATTGAATTGCCTATCTGGATGAAGTTTTCGAAACGTGCATGAATTATCCTTTAAATGACGATTTGAATAACAAAAGTTTGAGATATATCTGCCCTTCTACAACTGACACCTGTAATTTACCGTGATTAGCTTTGTCTTACAATTAGGAGTGAATGGCTGTGTTTAGGTAGCTGGACGAATACGACAATAAAGATGACAGCTGCCAGTATGACGACGATGATGATAAAGTTAACGTCGACGAAAACCTCCATAATTACTGTCAACTGCAGACTAGTTTCAAATGAAAAATGTCAATTTTTCTGAATATACTTGACACATTTACTGAGAATTTAGAGTACGGTATAATCCTCTACTAGATTCGTCTATGGGTCAGTGGTGCTTGTTAGCGTCCGGATGACAATATCATGGGGCACAGGCAGCCAGACATGTTAGGGGCATAAAAGGATCCTTTCGACATTCTGTGTGTGGTTACATGTCGAAATATGAAAGAACTGCAGTGATATATTCAGTGTTTTACCCGAAATAATCTCTATATATAATTTGAACGTGTTTTGGTACATCCTACCACTACTGTTACTGTTAATTACACTCAAACAATTACTCTTCAGATTTGTTGAGCGCCAGCCACTGTAGTAAGTGACGAATTAGAGAGCATGCCCCTTATATTTACTATTCTCAAGGCCTGGGGTGATAAGCACATCTACTGGCAACACACAGGAATATGGATCAGGAGAGATGCATATTGTAGTCGCATTTTCACAATTGAGGATTGTACTTGGAAATTAAATCAATTACTATCATTAAAAGAAAACTGAACTCACGACTATACTTTACACCACAACCTACTTGCATTACATTAATTGAATAATATAATACCCCGTGAGATTTGTTCTTAAATACAAGGAAATCTAATATAATTTTAAGAAGCTATTTGCATTTTACGTGTATTAAATTTTATATTGACGGTGATTAATTTCTTCTTCATGTTATTTATGCATAACATGTCTGATGCTGCAATAACCTTATGTATGCAACCACCTCTGTTGAACCTAGTACTCCTGGAACCACCCCATCCGGTTTGTAGTTGGAAGCTGTTGTCAGTTATCTCATCTTCTTTGCGTACCTGAAGTTGGCCTACTTTCCCTGTCCGAGTGTAATGACCTCCATGTGGTCACGTCCAATTATATTCATGGTCAGAAATTGGAAGACTTTACTGAGGAACGTGTAATATTCAGGCATGCTATGTACTCTAGTTTCACAAGTCCTGATAGCTAATATAGTAACTGTTTATATAAATACGACAGTTCTATACGATGTTAGATGCATCTACTTACGATTCAATTCTCGAACAAAGTTCGCGAATGACGTGAAGGAATTCAATGAAGAATTCGAAGTACACTAACGACTGTTAATTAAATATATCTGTGAAGTTCGATATATACTGCTCATACATCTATAGACAACGGCACCAAGTCTCTTGTGAATATACTGAAATAAACTTGCATTCAGATATTCTACCTCGCAATTAGATGCTGATGCTTCTCCATCAGATCAGTACAAAATACCACACATTGTAGACGACTCTATTATCCTTACATCGTCCAACTCGTTGGCTGAATGGTCAGCGTACTGGCTTTTGGTTCAGCGGGTCTCGGGTTCGATTCCCGGCCGGGTTAGGGATTTTAACCTTCATTGGTTAATTCCAATGGCGCGGGGTTGGGTGTTTGTGTTGTCCCCCAACATCCCTGCAACTCACACACCACACGTAACACTATCCTCCACCACAATAACACGCAGTTACCTACACATGGCAGGTGCCGCCCACCCTCATCGGAGGGTCTGCCTTACAAGGGCTGCACTGGGCAGAAATAGCCACACGAAATTAACTATATCATAATGATGAAAATCCGAATATAAAATCTAATGAATCAGGTCAATAATGGTAATAATTAGAATTAATGCTGAATGAAATCTGTAACCTGTTGTACGGTTATAGTGTAATATTGTGAGAAAACCGCAATACTAACGTCTATGTTTTATACAGCAAAAGAAAGGTTTCCTTCTCAGTATCACAAGAAAAATAATATTTCATTAAGTCCTTTATTTACAGAAAATAGTAATTTATTAGGATACAGTAATATGACTCTTCGGTCCCTGAAACTAGTCTCCGCTGATCTTTCTACGCCAGTCCAATAGAGGGCTCTGTGAAAGTTAATTATGCAGATCTTTCTATGTCAGTCCGATAGATGGCTTTGTGAAATCAAGTTATCACCTGTTGTTGCTCCGTGTTCCAGAATGGAATACATGTCAGGATATTCCAAATTTCAAAAAGACCGGGCGAGTTGGCTGTACGGTTAGAGGCGCGCGGCTGTGAGCTTGCATCCGGGAGATAGTGGGTTCGAATCCCACTGTCGGCAGCCCTGAAGATGGTTTTCCGTGGTTTCCCATTTTCACACCAGGCATATACTGGGGCTGTACCTTAATTAAGGCCACGGCCGCTTCATTTCAACTCCTAGGCCTTTCCTATCTCATCGTCGCTATAAGATCTATGTGTCGGTGCGACGTAAAACCACTAGGAAAAATAATTTCAAAAAGTCCTTTATTATGAAACACATTCAGTGTAGGGTCATTAAATGAAATCTGTATGCACTGCCAAGCACGACATTTCGCTGCGAAAATGGTAAATGGACATTTCAATTCGCATTGCCACAATGATTTTGTTTATTTTCCACAACCTCAAGTCGACGTACTTAGAGGTATGGTGCTACAAGATAATGATTTAATGAATCATACAATGCAGTATAATAGTATGTACAATATCCTTTGCATCCTTCTCTGCTAACCGTAATTTAAAGTTAAAAACTTCATCACTGGTCCGTATTGAACTAATAGTTACAATGCTAAAAAGAGAAAAATATTCCACCTTTTTAATACAATAACACTGTTGCACGAATCAATGTAGCAACATATTTAATTTATTAAGGGACCGGTTTCGACATCTGTATTATCTGGGAACAGTATAGTTCTGCATCATTCTTAACCTCATGATCAGCAAGAGTGCTCAAGAACCTCTACATGAACTATTTTTAATTTAAAAAAAGTGTTACAATTGTGTTGACTTCTTGCCATTTTTGTGTAGGCTGATGATGACATAGACAGATGTCGAAACCGGTCCCTTAATAAATTAAACATGTTGCTACATTGATTCGTGCAACAGTGTTATTGTATTGAAAAAGTGGAACATTTTTCTCTTTTTAGCATTGTAGCTGCTAACCGTAGCCACATTCCAGGATTAGGTCCTTACTGTTTTAAGATTCAGGGGTGATTCATTGCTACATTTCAAATTTATTGAGTACTGAAAACTGCCGACCATCATACGGCCAGCTTTCGGTGATAGATTGAAGTCTTGAGAACATAATTCGTTGTGCCAATTCTATAAATTGCCAGAGTTCAAAAATTCCGTATGTATAGTCACAGCGAAAGAGTGCGTTTAAAGGCACCGGGTGAGCTGGCCGTGCGGTTAGGGGCGCGCGGCTATGAGCTTGCATCCGGGAGATAGGGGTTTCGAATCCTACTGTCGGCAGTCCTGGAGATGGTTTTGCGTGGTTTCCCATTTTCACTCCAGGCAATTGCTGGGGATGTACCTTAATTAAGGCCACGACCGCTTCCTTCCAACTCCTAGGCCTTTCCTTTCCCATCGTCGCCATAAGACCTATCTGTGTCACTGCGACATAAAGCAAATAGCGTTTAAAGACAAATATACGGTCTTCCAGAGTACAGTGTATTTTTCGTTACTTTTCTCACGCATCCTTTTTCATCAGTTTCATTTTCAATAACATAATCTCAGTAACAGGTTACCCAATAATATTACGATACCTCTACCATCTGACGAAGTAAAACGAAACATCGAAAATGACATGCAGGCATCCTAAATGTCTGAAGCCATATTATTATTATTATTATTATTATTATTATTATTATTATTATTAATCATAATGTTATTTGCTTAACGTCCCACTAACTACTTTTACAGTCTTCGGAGACGCCGAGGTGCCGGAATTTACTCCCGCAGCAGTTCTTTTACGTGCCAGTAAATCTACCAACACGAGGCTGTCGTATTTGAGCACCTTCAAATACCACCGGACTGAGCCAGGATCGAACCTGCCAAGTTGGGGTTAGAAGGCCAGCGCCTTAACCGTCTGAGCCACTCAGCCCGGCCTTTTATTATTATTATTATTATTATTATTATTATTATTATTATTATTATTATTATTATTATTATTATTATTATTATACCGTCTATTATACCAATCAATGTTGACTTCAGGAAAAGTATAAATTAAAACACTGCATCAATTAACAATCATCATCTCTGTCATCCGGCTCCTTGGCAGATTTGTCCACGTAGTCGCCTTCTGTTCAGAGGACATCCAATTCGATTCCTAGCCAGGTCGGTGATTTTAACCTGACCTGGTTAATCCCCCTGGCTCGGCGACTGAGTATTTGTACTGCCCCTTCAACATCCCTGCAACTCACACACGACACTATCCTCCACTACAATAACATGCAGTTTCACATACGTGGCAGATGCCACCCAAATTCCTCAGGCTGGTAATAGCCACACAAAATTACCATTATTATTGTCATCATTAACAGGCATAAAATTTCAAAAACCGATTATATACTGGGTTACTATGCACCTGTCTTTGTGCATGATTCATTTCTTTAAATCACAGTTCATAAAGTACACTGATGCACAGTATGTCAGTATATGTGATATTTGTCAGGTTAGTTATTCACTAAGCGAGGGTGACTCTGTGCGAATTGCTTTTGTCAAAACCAATTAGTTCCCGACGCCACTCCCTCGTGCAAGCAATAAATTGCCGTAGTGATCGTAGCTCACAGCCCTAATCCTGTATGCCCAGGCGTTGAATAGCCGTACTCCCACTTGGAGATCTCCACTCCGACATATTCAAATCCACTAATAAATTACTGTCGAAACGTAGCCAGTGTTTAAAAAACGCACCGAATACACTTTCAATATACTCTTATAGACATGAATGGGTCTAAGATGGTTAGGTTTCATTTGAAGTTTCAATTGAAGTTGATTGCGATTCTGGTATAGTTTCCGCGTGAAGTAGCTGAGGCGTTAGATTGCCAGCATTTTGAATCCAACTTGGCAGCTTCGATTCTAGCTCCGTTCGGTGGCATTTGAAGGTGCTCAAATACGTCAGCCTCGTGTCCCGAAACCCAAAAGAAAATGTAGTTAGTGAGACGTAAAATAAATACTAGTAGGCCCTAATTATTAATCATTAAAAGAGTTTACTAAGACAGCTTTGACAAATCCGTTCTAGTAGACCGATTTCTTTCATTTTTATTTTATTATCTCCGTAATTACTCACCTGTGAATTATAAGACATTGATATGATTCTACGTTTAGCCAACTTGAGTAATCAAATCAAATCATTAAATGATCACTCCAATAATTGCAGGCGAAGGCTTACCCTAACCCGCAATACATTCTGTACCTAGCAGGTTGCTAAGCGACCAGCACTTTCATTAATATTCTGGTACATGTGATTGTCATCCTTAGTAATGTCATTGCATGCAGCCTGTCAAGGCAGATATTATACACTTCCTTTGATCACGGAAGAATACTATTCCCTGCTAGAAACTCTTTGATTCGGTAACCTTTCCCAGCTTCCAAATATATTCAACAGATGGCAGAGCGTTCCTAATAACTTACATGCTGCTAAGAGAAAAAAGTCTACGTACAAACTGACCCTATCATAACATACGCCTTAGACATTATGTAGGAACACCTATCGAAGGATAACCTAGCTACACTAGAAAGAGTTAAGGCCATATACCTTGAAAAAGGCAAGAAACGCTCCTTCGAGACTAATCTATGAGATCACAAGGCAACCGTTCTATATAGAAGAATTGCGATTAAAAGTAGCATTGCATTCCAGAACACAATACCAAGTTTTAGATCAAGCAGTGCAGGATTAAAAAAAAAACGAATATGTGGATAAATTTTTACCAAACAGACTGCATGATGACGTCAGAATGGATGAATTCTGTCTACTAACTGCGGCATATCATAAAGTGCTTCTTATTAAATATTCATGAAACCCTTGAAAATGGCAGGCGAAACAATATGAGTACGACAGGCATTTCAAGACAAGTTATCTGACCTATTTATAACGAATGCCAGCACGGGTTCTCTAATATTATTATTAATTTAATATTTGCTTTACGTCGCATCTACGCAGATAGGTCTTATGGCGACGATGGGATAGGAAAGTGCTAGGAGTGGGGACGAAGTGGTCATGGCCTTAATTAAGGTACAGCCCCAGCATTTTTCTGGTGCGAAAATGGAAAACCACGGAAATCCATCTTCAGGGATGCCGATAGTAGGGTTCGAACTCACTATCCTCCGAATTCAAGTCACACCTGGGCAACCCTAACCACACGCCATCTCGCTCGGTCATTATTTTTATTATTAGTATTATTATTGATACGGTCTAATGATTGAATTGCAATGTGTTTTCTATTTCAATTTTGTATTATATCTACATAATTTGGTATCAACCAAAATAAACTTAACAAAGTAGCATTCCATTATGGGGTAACCTACATTATAGGTTCCAGCGTTTTTACTAACTTGCAGTACGCTACTTTAGCTACAGCAAAGGTGGATCCAGGATTCCCTAAAGGGAGGCGTGAACTAAAAAAATACCATACCACAAATGAAAAACGAGTAATTGGGAGATTTTACTTCCGCTGTGATGAAATTTCCCAGGTTTATTTTAAGGGAATTGTTACAGTATAGTAACCGCTGGTTAAGGTATAATAATAATTTCGTGTGGCTATTTCTAGCCGAGTGCAGCCCTTGTAAGGCAGACCCTCCGATGAGGGTGGGCGGCATCTGCCAAGTGTAAGTAACTGCGTGTTATTGTGGTGGAGGATAGTGTTATGTGTGGTGTGCGAGTTGCAGGGATGTTGGGGGCAGCACAAACACCCAGCCCCCGGGCCAATGGAATTAACCAATGAAGGTTAAAATCTCCGACCCGGCCGGGAATCGAACCCGGGACCCTCTGAACCGAAGGCCAGTACGCTGACAATTCAGCCAACGAGTCGGACGCTGGTTAAGGTAATATATATTGATATTTTTTACTACAAAATTATATTAAATAATGTTTAATGTACTACATAAACTTTACCATGTACAGTTACGTATTATCAGTTCACACCAATCAACATTTGTCCAGTTACAAATATCCAGCCTTCGTGGTTTTGATTTAAGGGATCTTCAACATTTATTGTCCTTTACTTATTGATGCTTGCTAATGCAAGGTGCGAGGGCTGAAACGGGGTCCACTCAGCCTCGAGAGGACAACTGAGTATAGGGGAGTTTTATTCCCACCTCTGCCACCCTCGAAGTGGTTTTCAGTGGTTTCCCACTTCTCCTCCAGGCAAATGCCAGGATGGTACTTAACTAAAGGCCACGACCGCTTCCTTCCCTCTTCCTTACCTATCCATTCCAATCTTCACCCCCGCCCCCACAAGGCCCCTGTTCAGCATAGCAGGTGAGGCCGCCTGGGCCTGGTAATGATTCTCCATCCCAGCTGTATCCGTCCGACCCAAAACCTTACACTCCTATCCTTGAGGCGGTAGAAGTGGGATCCCTCGCTGAGTCCGAGGGAAAAACCAACCCTGGAGGGTAAACGGATTAAGAAAGGAAGAAATAAATAAATAAATAAATAAAGAAAGAAAGAAAGAAAGAAAGAAAGAAAGAAAGAAAGCATATTTATTGAATGATTTGCAATATAGCAGTCGTATTCAATATCCAAGTTCTTTTTTCTTCATAAAAGAAGGTTTGTAGCCGGAAGTTGACACCAGTATATTCAAATCCTACCACTTTCTAAAAGCCGGCCCCGCTGTAGGGGTGGAATGCTTGCATCTCACCCTCAGGTTCCGGGTTCAATTCCCAGCCAGGTCAGGTATCTTTAACTGGATGTAAAGGCTGGTTCGAGGTCCACACAGCCTAGGTGATTATAATTGAGGAGCTATCTGACGGTTAGATGGCGGCGCCGAACAAGAAAACCAAGAATAACGGCCGTGAATATCTGTCATGCTGATCACTCGACACCTCGTAATCTGCAGGACTTCGGGCTGAACAACGGCTGCTTGGTAGGCCGTGGCCCTTCGGGGCTCCAGCGCTATGGGGTTTGGTCTTTTGGACTTTCCGAATTGTGTCTGCATTTTGATCGCTTTTGTCTTAGCGATGGATAACTTTCTATGTACGTGTATGTATGTTTGTTGATTATTCAGTCCCAAGGCTGGTTTGGTTCTCAACAACTCTACCATTAGCTCTCACAAATGACCTAGTCATCACTGATGTGGCATTAATGGGAAATGAGTTGTAAGGTAGTTCAACACTGCTTTCACAGGCAACCAGTCTATCTATATAGAATAAGAGTTTTGTCTGTACATTGCTCAAAATTTAAAAAGAATTGTATATCTGTATCGGACAAGTCCACAGCGACAGTAACAGTCTGTATGTATGTATGTATGTATGTATGTATGTATGTATGTATGTATGTATGTATGTACGCGCATCACGAGAAAACGGCTAAATAGAATTGAATGAAAATCGGGATAAAAAGCCAGGGAATGATCCACTACAATCTAGACTATAAATCATTTTATTCACGCTGGGCGAAATGGTTATTTTAGGAAAGGCCTAAAATTTAATTCTCAAATATTTATGTTATTAGTGGTCCTATCAATAAATACTACATAACTAAATTTATGTAGAATTAAATTTCCGATCGTTTACGTCTTATACATTTTACCGTACCGGCTGTGATAACAGAAATATTCACGAATTTGTATGTTTGTTGCTAAGTCCATATCAACGCCGAGTCACGGGCATGTGGGTGAACGGAATTTAATGGAAGTCGGTATGTAGAGTCGGTGAATAAGAAACTACTGTCTAGGCTACATGGATGGAAGCATTGTAACTGTTCGTTAAATGTGAGGAAATGTGTGGTTTTTCATTTGATTGAGCATTTCATATGATAGCATTGCTTTTAATTGCGACATTCCTACTGACGTCATTGTAATTACCTATGTTGATTTCAGTTGGGAAAACCACTAAGACAGTTTTTCTGAGGATGTAAAAAGGCAGATGGAGAGTGAGTGTCTGCCATTATAATGAAAACTCCCCGACTTGATTGTGACTGATTGTAGGCAACAGACCCTACCATTACAATGAAAATTCCCTAACCCAGTCTTTACATGAGAAAAGACGTTTGATGACTTCCCCATCGCGTTTCTGGGGTAACGCTAAGAGCTGTGCAATTTAATACAATCTTACCCACAACGTAACACTACTTAAAATATAATTCTGTATACAATGTAGGATTCCGTAGCGAAGCACGGGTACATCAGCTAGTCGTCTATAAAGGGTTAAGGTGTAAATAAGATTATCATTCTTCGCGTAAGTAACTCACCTGGCGTCTCAGAAGTACGCGAAGCGCTTACTTAGCAGGAGGGTGCCAGCTGAGTCCATACCCAGTACACCGGAACTATTTGTTTATTATTTACTTATTTATTATCCATGAGAAACCCCTACTTTGTCTAGCATATTAGGGCTGTAGGTTATAACTAGTTACCTTAGATAGTACAAACATATAACACAAATTTTTTGAAGTGAGTGATTACACACACAAATTAAGTAAACTGGGAAGGGGGGAAAAACTATTCTTAAATTTTTCTAAAATAAACTGCATAAATCTAAAAAAAAAATCATTCTAACAACAGATCTTGTGAAATATCCTAAAAATAGGTTTGACTAACATTACTGTACAACAATTTAAGTGTTGTTCCAAAATATATCTAGCTTTGCTGAAGAATACACAATAAAAAATAAGGTGAATTGCAGTTTCTTCGTCTCCATAAACACAACTGTTATTACTTCTGATTTTGAATTTCTATAAATAAAATTTAAATTTTCCGTGACCCGAAAGAAACTGAGTGCTGGTGCAAGTTGGTTGCAATAAACTTCAGTCCAAATGACCCTGTGCCGTGGGAGAAACGGTTGTTCTTGTAACTTCACCCTTATTACTTGAGTTCCACAGCTTTGACCATTCACTGATTGTGAATTTATATCATTCACGTTTCACTTTTTATATAGGAGCTCTTTTGTGTACAGTTTCGTTGTCACTAAATGCTGCAAGTTTAGCAAGCTCATCTGCTCTTTCATTACCTAATAGACCGTCATGCCCTTTCACCCACTTAAAACAGATATGTCTTCCATACTGTGAGAGATCTGTTCTAATGCTACATGCCAAATAATTTAAATTACATTTGTTACTTATAGATTTCAGGCCTGATTGCGAGTCACTATATATACATGCACTGAACTTTATTTTATCCACTGAACTTCATATTTTATAGCAAGAAGTTCTGCTTGAAATATGGAACACTGGGAGGAAAGTTTCATAGTCTTAAAATATATTTCTGCTTCATCTTTATACATAACAAAGGTACTTCCTACTAGATTAGTACAATCCTCTTTGGGTGTTCCTTAGCCATCTGTGTAAACTTGTACCTCATGTGAGAGAAAACGTACAGTGATAACATAATCATAATGACATGCTGGATGACCACATTAAAGGATATTGCTTTTTGGTCAATATCATAGTCTTGTATTATCTCATTGCATTGTCTTCCTTTCTTAATGTTAGTCATTTCAGCTTTGGCTATGGATTTCAGATGTAAAGGTTCTATACCAGCTGTAATAAGAGCAGCATCTGTGGATATTATTATTCTGAGTATAAATCCTCTCTGAATTTGCGCAAATTTGCATTGAGCTCATTTCTTCTCCAGGACATTTTGATATGCTGAAGCGCAATATAATATCATTGGCCCTAACGATACATGATATATTATGCGTAAGATATCTGACTTCAGACCCGAAGATGATTTACAAGCAATAGATAATCCTAAGCTAAGCACTGAAAATGTGCTCTAAATGTTAATTTACTATCTATTATGACTCCCAAGTAAGGTATTTTGCGAAGCGCTTAGTGAACACGAGGATACTAGCTTTGACAAGCCACCTGGCGTCTCAGAAGTATGCGAAGCGCTTAATGAACACGACAGTACTAGCTGAGTCCATACCCAGGGGTACCGGAAATTTTCGAAGCGCTTGGTGAACACGAGAGTACTAGCAGAGACCAGTCACCTGGCGCTTCAGAATTATGTGAAGTGCTTACATACAGACAGAAAGTGCTATCGTTCCTTACTACTAGAGCAGCATTTGATACTGAGTACACCCTGAATAGACCTACTCAATCACAGAATTAGTTACTATTTTCCTCTAAGTGAGCCTATATCTGCCACCTACGCGCTCGTTCGCAACTAAGAGATTCTCAACTCTACAGTTCTGCCTCTGCCTCTACCCCGCAGGGGATCCAGAAGGAATGCCTTTGATGAAAAGGGAACGTCAGCGCGCGTAAAGACTGGGTTAGGGAATTTTCATTGTAATGGTAGGGTCTGTTGCCTACAATCAGTCGCAATCAAGTCGGGGAGTTTTCATTATAATGGCAGACACTCACTCTCCATCTGCCTTTTTACATCCTCAGAAAAACTGTCTTAGTGGTTTAACAGAAATATACGGCTGAAGTAGGTCCTCGGTAGCGCAGAAAAGTCTTCCAATGGCATGCGGGTGCACGAAGATGAGAAAATTACCACAGTCCTTCTTTCGACAGCTATCCAAGACGGTTTCTGCAGTGGATAAAGTGGAGCAGCAATGCATTCCACAAAACGGCTGGAAATAACTTGAGAAGGCTCGCATTAACTATTTAGTGTGTCACTTCACTGTGCTGGCAAGTTACATGAATAAATTAGAACCACTCACAGCCAGTGAGATATGCATGGTGACTACGAGGGCACTAGGGAAGACCAGACCCCAGGCTTCTCATTTTAAGCGAAGTGATTGGTGGACACGAGGGCGCTAGCCGAGTCCTTACCTTAGCGTCGCAGAACTATGCGAAGTGCTTAGGGAAATGAGGGAACTATTTCAGTCCGTACTGTAGCGTCCAGGAACTGTGCGAAGCGCTTTGTAAACACGAGAATACTAGTTGAAACCAGTCACCTGGCGTCCCAGAAATATGCGAAGTGCTTAGTGAAATGAGAGAACTATTTTAGTCCGTAATGTAGCGTCCAGGAACTGTGCGAAGCGCTTCGTAAACACGAGAATACTAGTTGAAACCAGTCACCTGCCGTCTCAGAAGTATGCGAAGCGCTTATTGAGCAGGAGGGTACCAGCTGAGTCTATACTCTAGTGTACTGCAACTATGCGAAGTGCTTGAACACGACAGTACTAGCTGAGACCAGCCACCTGCGAAGTACTTAGTGATCACAAGGGTACTAGCTGAAACTAGTTCCCTAGCGTCTGATAATAATTATGCAACTTGTTTAATGAACAGGACGGTACTAGCTGAGTCCATACCCCAGTGTACCGGAACTGCTCGAAGAGCTTGGTGAACACGAGGGTACTAGCTGAGACAAGCCACCTGGAGTCTCGGAAGTATGCGAAGAGCTTAATGAACACGACGGTACTAGCTGAGGCTATACCCCAGTGTACGCGAACTGTTCGAAAAGCTTGGTGAACACGAGAGTACTAGCAGAGATCAGTCACCTGGCACCTCAGAATTATGTGAAGTGCTTCATGTACACGAGGGTACCATCTGAGACCAGTCTCCTGGCGTCTCAGAATTATGCGACGTGCTTGATGAACACGATGGTGTTAGCTGATTCCGTACCCCAACAATGTTTTACTGGAATTAATGCCAATAGCACCACTGTATCAGTAGCTGTAGCCATGTTCGTTTATAAGAAATACTCAAAATATGTCAGACGTTTGACGGGTTTTGGCTACTGAATAATGTGTGTGAATGGGATCGTGTATGACGTTATGAGTGAGAGACTCTTACATCATTTTTGTCACGGATGAAAAACAGACATCCTCGAACTCATGATGATTACATGGTAAATGATACGAGATCTTAAGGCCAAATTCCTGACACCAAAATTAATACGAAATATACGTTCCATTTATGCTGATAACATAAACCGGAATACTTTGCAAATGTTTGGAAATCCAGCATTTCGCTCTCTACAGCACAGTTCTCCACAAGGAACTGTTCAACATCAAAGCATGTCCACTTTTTATGCAAAGGTGTATTTTTAAAAATATTTATCTCGTCGATGCCTTGAGAAGACCGAGGGGTAATGATGATAAAATGTGGCCATTGTCAAAATTTCAACTTGTTTATAAAATGTGCTCAAAAAATGTCAGACGTTTGACGGGTTTTCGTCTACCGCATGTATTAGGGGTCTGTCGTAAGGGAGAGCTGATGAATATCAATCGGCAAAATACAGTTCGCAAGTTGACTGCTGGAAGTCTCCGTGATCAACACCACTTGGAGGTATTATGAAGAAGTGAAGGATCCACAAGACGAGCTGATATTGTTGTCATTGACCAGGAAAAGGTTCGGGAATGGTGACTGGTCCCATTATAATATTCCAGGAAAATGAAAAGCAGCCTCGATTAGCGTATGAGGAGGAAAAACCATATGTGAACCATGGAGTGAGAATTTCGGAAGAATTAGGCTATATTAAAATAAGGGGAAGTTATTGGACTTATGATTGCCGCTAAAGGGACATTTCTTAAGGAGGCACTGATTTTCCTGATGATTAAAAGAAATCGCGGACATCATCATGCAGACCATAGCGGAATCTGCGTTGAAAATTTCGTTGGTGATTGTTAGACACCATTTGTACTTCGTGACCTGAATTACCATGTATTGGTGTGTTTTCCCAACAAAATCAGAGAAAAGATAGTCCGCCCGGTAGTTGACAATTTCAATATCGAGCCATAGCTCAAGCCCCGCTTGTATCTAAACAACGGAGAAAATAAATATTGTTCGTATGAACTGATCAGGAGGCAGAAAAATTTGACCGCCTAATAGGGGCGTCTATCAAGTGGATTATATCTCGTGTTTCTCAGTGGTACATCTAAAGAATATTCTGGAATGTGATTTTATTTAAAACAAAGAAAGTTATCTAGTTGGTACAGATAGAAATTCACATTCATCAGGGGCTGATGACCTATATGTTAGGCCCCTTAAACAACAAGCATCATCATCACCTTACACTCGTAATCAATCAATCAATCAATCAATCAATCAATCAATCAATCAATCAATCAATCAATCAATCAATCAATCAATCAATCAATCAATCAATCAATCAATCAATCAATCAATCAATCAATCAATCAATCAATCAATCAATCGTGATCTGAATTTAGATCAGTCGCCAGGGTCGCAGATCCCTATCTGTTGTTTTCCTAGCCTATTCTTAAATTATTTCAAAGAAATTGGAAATATATAGAACATCTCCCTTGGGAAGTTATTCCAATCCCTAACCCCCTTCCTATAAATGAATATTTTCCCCAATATTTCCTCTTGAATTCCAACTTTATCTTCGTATTGTGATCTTTCCTACTTTTAAAGATGCCTCTCAAACTTATTCGTATACTAATGTCATTGCACGCCATCTCTCCATTGACAGCTCGGAACATACCACTTAGTCGAGCAGCTCGTCTTTTTTCTCCCAATTCTTCCCAGCCCAAACTTTGCAACATTTTTGTAACGCTACTCTTTTGTCGGAAATCTCCCAGAACAAATCGAGCTGCTTTTCTTTGGACTTTTTCCAGTTCTTGAATCAAGTAATCCTGGTGATGGTCCCATACGCTGGAATCATACTCTAGTTGGGGTCCTACCAGAGACTTATATGCCCTCTCCTTTATATCCTTACTACAACCCCTAAACGCCCTCATAACCATGTGCAGAGATCTGTATTCTTTATTTACAATCCCATTTATGTGATTAACCCAATGAGGACCTTTCCTTATATTAACACTCAGATACTTACAATGATCCCCAAAAGGAACTTTCACCCCATCAACGCAGTAATTAAAACTGAGAGGACTTTTCCTGTTTGTGAAACACACAACCCGAATTTTAACCCCGTTTATCAACATACCATTGCCTGCTGTCCATCTCACAGCATTATCGAGCTCATTTTGCAGTTGCTCACAATCTTGTAACTTATTTATTACTCTATACAGAATAGCATCATTCGCAAAAAGCCTTACCTCCGAATTAAACTTCTTTACTTATATCCTTTATATATACAAGAAAAATATAAAGGTCCAATAATACTGCCTTGAGGAATTCTCATCTTAATTATTACAGGGTCAGATAAAGCTTCACCTACTCTAATTCTCTGAGATCTATTTTCTAGAAATATAGCAACACATTCAGTCACTCTTTTGTCTAGTCCAATTGCACTCATTTTTGCCAGTAGTCTCTCTTGAACCACCCTAGGCAGGTCAATCGCGATATAGTGCATTTGACCTCCTGAATCCAATATATCTGTCATATCTTGCTGGAATCCTACAAGTTGAGCTTCACTGGAATAACCTTTCCTGAAACCGTACTACCTCCTATTCAACCAGTTATTATTTTCGCAAAAATGTATATTATAATCAGAAAGAATGCCTTCCCAAAGCTTACATGCAACGCATGTCAAACTTACTGGCCTGTAATTTTCAGCTTTATGTCTATCACCCTTTCCTTTATACACAGGGGCTACTATAGCAACTCTCCATTCCTCTGGTATAGCTCCTCCGACCAAACAATAATCAAATAAGTACTTCAGATATGGGACTATATCCCAACCCATTGTCTTTAGTATATTCCCAGAAATCTTATCAATTCCACGCGCTTCACTAGTTATCAACTTTTGTATCTTATTGTAAATGCCATTGTTATCACATGTAAATTTTAATACTTCTTTAGCATTAATCACCTCCTCTATCCGGTCATTATCCTTTTAACCAACAATCTATACATACTTCTGACGACTGAATACTTGTGCCTTTTGAAGATCCTCATATACACACTCAACTTGTTCTTTAATTATTCCTAGAATGTCCTTCTTGGAACCTGGTTCTGATTTAAAGTACCTACAGATACCCTTCCATTTTCACAAATATGCGTATGACTGCCAATCGCGCTTGCCATCATGTTATCCTTAGCAGCCTTCTTTCCTAGGTTCGATTTCCTAGTAAGTTCCTTCAATTTCTCCTTACATGAACAGCCATTTCTAACTCTGCTTTTTATCCAATCTGCACCTCCTTCTTAGCCTCTTTATTTCTTTATTATAATAAGGTGAGACTTTACCATTCCTTACCACCTTTAAAGGTACAAACCTGTTTGCACATTCCTCATCAATTGCTTTAAACGCATCCTAGAGTCTGTTTACATTTTTATTTACCGTTTTCCACCGATCATAGTTACTTTTTAAAAGCTGCCTCATGCCTGCTTTATCAGCCATATGGTACTGCCTAATAGTCCTACTTTTAAAACCTTCCTTTCTATCACATTTATTTTTAACTACGACTAGAACAGCTTCATGATCACTAATACCATCTATTACTTCGGTTTCTCTATAGAACTCATCTTGTTTTACCAGCACCACGTCCAGGATATTTTTCCCGCTAGTTGGTTCCATCACTTTCTGAATCAGCTCTCCTTCCCATATTAGTTTAATTGCCATTTGTTGGTCATGCTTCCTGTCGCTCGCATTTCCTTCCAAAACGACATTTGGTAAATTCAGATCTCCCGCTACAATCATTTTCCTTTCCATGTCGTTTCCCACATAGCTGATTATCTTATCAAATAATTCTGAATCCGTATCAGCGCTACCCTTTCCCGGTCTGTACACTCCAAAGACATCAAGTTGCCTGTTATCTTTAGAAATGAGACTTATACATATAATTTCCTGATAATTAAAAGAAATCGCGTACATCATTATGCAAACCATAGCGGACACTGAGTTGAAAAATTCTTTGGAGATTTTTAGACATCATTTGTACTTCCTGACATGTACTGGTATGTTCAGTTCAGTTGAACGTACAATTTCAGGTTGAACTGTGTATTAGTTATTTTCATATCACTGCCAAAGCACTCACCTAAAGCGAACTTTAGCGTATAATGAGGATGTAGCTTGTTATGCTAATGAGGTAGTTACATATAACAATCCATAAATAGATGTACAAATGCTAGGCTCACAGGTACTTAGGGCGCACATCACAATCGAACAGGGCTTCATAAAACACACAGTAGGTTATATACGACAAATATATCGTGGGCAACCAGTTTGAGGCGATGGCCATCATAATTTTCCTCTCATGCGCGCTGCTGTGAGCTTGCATCAGGGAGATAGTGGGTTCGAACCCCGCTGTCGGCAGCCCTGAACATGTTTCTCCGTGGTTTCCCATTTTCACTCCAAGAATATGCTAGGGCTGTATCTTAAATAAGGCCACGGCCACCTCCTTCCCACTCCTAGGCCTTTCCTATTCCATCGTCGCCATAAGACCTGCCTGTGTCGGTGCGACGTAAAGCAGATTTCATTTCTTTTACTATTTGCTTTACGTCGCACCGACACAGATAGGTGTTATGGCGACGATGGGACAGGAAAGGGCTAGGAGTGAGAAGGGAACGGCTGTGGCCTTCATTAAGGCACAGCCGTAGCATTTGCCTGGTGTGAAAATAGGAAACCGCGGAAAACCATCTTCAGGGCTGCCGACAGTGGGGTTCGAACCCACTACCTCCCGAATATTGGTTACTGGCCGCACTCAAGCGACTGTAGTACTGTTATCATATGTTCTATCTTTCTGGTAGTTTATACATTTTACTCAAATTTAGTTTCGGCAGAATGAGGAGCCTAACAGTTGGAAGATTCATTCTATCAGGTTTGAGAGTCAAATATGTCTGCTCGATATCGCAGCACTGACCGCACATAACACCTAACCATTCTCCGGCGTAGCTTGAAGTTCAAATGAACGATACAATGGGGTAATCAAATTATATTAAATGTAGGACGGGCTATTTCTACTCGGGATTTTATCTTTCTGCCAGGATGAAAACTGGGAGCATTGTAAAGCCGTATGGAGGGGCAGTAGCGATTAGGGGCGGGGAGTGGTGAGCGGGAAAGCTGTCGCCCCGCCCCCCACTTTGTGGAGAAAAATTTACCTTTTTATTCCATTTTAGCCGGCTGAACCTAGGAAATATAGGAATTATTTAAACAAGCAATTTGTACAAGCATAGTTGTCTTATCAGCTATTTCCAGTTATTCCGTTAATTTTATTTAATTATTGCCGGACTGAGTGGCTCAGACGGTTGAGGCGCTGGCCTTCTGACCCCAACTTGGCAGGTTCGATCCTGGCTCAGTCCGGTGGTATTTGAAGGTGCTCACATACGTCGGCTTCGTGTTGGTACATTTACTGGCACGTAAAAGAACTCCCGCGGGACTAAATTCGGGCACCTCGGCGTCTCTGACAACCGTGAAAGTAGTTAGTGGACGTAAAGCAAATAACATTATTTTATTCTTTAATTATTTAAGATATTGTTAGCAGAAATACGCACAAAATACCGTTCGTCGCGTCAAACCGATTTGTATAACGCCACAGCAAGTAGGTGAGACTTTGCATGTGCTGTGAGGAAAGGTAGCAGGAGTTTACTTTTAGCCAACGTCATGGACACTGAGGCATGATTCACCCGCTTTCCTCGCGCATTCGTCAGTCTGACAGTCACTTAGTTTCATAGTGTGTAGTGAAATACTATAAATGATTTTTAATTGTATAATCACGCCATATTTCAATTTAATTGTAATACATGTGTAATATTGTTCCTTTAGTGAAAATTTGATGTTATAGTATTGAATCAAAATTTAAAAAAAATATTATTACCGTACTTAAGTTGCTAAACTCTCAACCTTTGCTAATCTGTCGACATTCACTCAAAGAGCATAAGAGTTTTATATTTTTTTAGCTTTTTTCTTTCTTCAGTTTTTATGTATATACTCCGCCCGCTATATCCCACAAACCCGGGTACTTTGTGTTGTAAATGCACTTTTTCCCGCACCCCCACTTCTAGTTCCCAATCACCGTTACTCTGGAGGGACAGAGGATGACATTCAGAGTCATAGGCTGCAAGGAAATCAAATGGAACGTTTATTCAACTGTACGCTCTGTGGAGGATTCGAAACAAGTCGAGTACAACCAAATTCCTATTTTCCAGTGCCTATGTATGGTCAATACTCCTTAATGACTGCTAAACACGTGTCATGGCCAGGATTTCTGACTAGTACACACATAGCCGCGGCAATGACTGTAAGCTAACTAGAATTCTTGTTAATCCGCTGTCCACATCGAATTATCAACAGAAATTCGCTGGATGTTATATCCAACAAAGAACTGTGTGAGGTAACGGAACATCAGCTGAGAGGAAATGGCTAATAATAGGCCAACCGGAGCCATCAACAGTTCGGGATTTGAATAAAACCCGCAAGTTGCTCGGAGGCGTGGACATTGAAAGAAGACCTGAAGGACGACGGTGGAGTCGTAAACCGATTACCCAATCAGGCAGAGTTGCCATGGTTTATACAACGCCTTTACTATCTAACCATAGATTAACATAAATACTAGACATTGTTAGGCAAATTGTAAATATGCCTAAAATTTTTGATGAGGTTATTTATCTGTATATTTATGTAAATATACAAGATTTGAAAATAATAATAATAATAATAATAATAATAATAATAATAATAATAATAATAATAATAATAATAATAATAATAAGAATAAGAATAATTGTATCGGGAGGTACACCTCTAAGCCGCACATTTAAATGTTGCGCCTAATAGAACTCCTCTACTGGAGAAACAGTGAACTTGAAACTAGACCTACTACAATATTTACTCAGAAGATGTCACTACAGTAATTTGACGTAATTTTCTTATTGTGAAGTTTCATGTACTGTTTGAAATTCTCCGTGTTTTGTTTACCAGTCATCAAGAAGTTTGGACTTTCTTCAACAGAGGTCACTGCTAAAAACTATGATAATGCACCTCGGTGCGAAGTGGATGAACTTTGATTCAAAGAAGTTTTGTATTCATAAGTTATTTTTTTACTAAATTATGTTCATTCATTTTTGGGTTGGCAACATTGATCTTTTCTTTCCGCCAGTTTTGAATCCAACCAATCAAGAATTTTTGTAATTAATTTTCTACCATTCACCATCTTCTTCTTCTTCTTATTATTATTCGATTATGAGTGTAACTTTTAAATTCTCCAATAAAATTGAGAGGGTGTTGCTAGTTTATTCATGAAAGGTCTCGAACTTTCCCCGAGGTTTTATAAACTGCGGATTTTCACATCTCTTGCCCATTTGATCAACATCTAAATAGGTGTGTGTGTGTGTGTGTGTGTGTGTGTGTGTGTGTGTGTGTGTGTGTGTGTGTGTGTGTGTCAAGCAGCAGGCGGGAGGCGCCTCTTTCATCAGGCAGCAGTTCTTCAGCAAGGTAATAGCCTATTAACTTTATTTCTTGCTAGCTCTGTGGTTTAACCCGAAGGGTTACTTTCATTGACCTGTCTCAGTCTCAACCTTGGCTCTGACAATATGAAAGTGACTGAGGTATGAGTGATGCTAGTAATACCATTCCTTATGCAGCCAGTCACTGTTATTAATGGTGTGAAACTATAGCTCACCGAGCTCGATAGCTGCAGTCGCTTAAGTGCGGCCAGTATCCAGTAATCGAGATATAGTGGATTTGAACCCCACTGTCGGCAGCCCTGAAGATAGTTTTCCGTAGTTTTTTTCACACCAGGCAAATGCTGGGGCTGTACATTAATTAAGGCCACGGCCGCTTCCTTCCCATTCCTAGGCCTATCCTATCCCATCGTCGCCATAAGACCTATCTGTGTCGGTGCGACGTAAAACAAATAGCAAAATAAAGAGAGACTATAGCTCATAGGGTCTGTTGGTGCATGCATTTCAGTGGGCTTGGGAGACAGATATGGAATAGCAACTGCTGGCTCCGTGAGGAAAGCAACGGGAAACTACCTCACTCCTCATTTCCCTGGTACGCCTCTTCAGTGACGCCTAGGCTATTTGACAGCTGTTGGCGGATATGCAGAGGATCGAACCGGCCTTCGGGCTGAATACTCTACATATATTATTATTATTATTATTATTATTATTATTATTATTATTATTATTATTATTATTATTATTAGTATTAGTATTATTATTATTTAACTCAATACTGAACAATACCATGTGGGGTTTTTGAAATGGAATATCACATTATTGTGGTTCGGGTTTACCGAGTGAGTTGGCCGTGAGGTTAGGGGCGCGCAGCTGCGAGCATGCATTCGGCAGATAGTGGGTTTTAACCCCACTGCCCGCAGCCCTGATGACGGTTTCCTGTGGTTTCCCATTTTCACACCAGGAAAATGCTGGGGCCCTTCCTTAATTAAGGCCACGGCCGCTTACTTCCAACTCGTAGCCCTTTCCTATCCCATCGTCGCTATAAGACCTATCTGTGTCGGTGCGAGGTAAAGCAACTTGAAGAAAAAGAGTGGTTTGGGTTCCACGTCAACCTCGAGGTCCCGTGATCATGACCACGATATCAACAGCCATGAAAATGTACAATATATTGATAGCTATAACGAGACTGAAATCCTGTTTGCTCAAAAGAAAGGGAAGGAAAAGAATGTCCTCGTGTCCTGTGAAATGTAATGGTCCGATAAGTAGCCCAGTGGCATTGGCTGTGAAGTGTGTGGTGGAGAAGATATTCCTGGCATGTACATTATCATCTATTTTCATGACTGTCATGCAAAATGAGCGATCGGCGACGGGGTTGCATGTATTGCAGGCCCACATTGTAGACACAAGGGCCAGTGGAAAAATGTGCCAAACTACTCTTGTACAGATTGATGCATTGTAGACATGATATGAGGTGGTGGTGGTGGCGGTGGTAGTGATTATTGTTTTAAGGGGAAGTACAACTAGGTAACCATCCTCGATATGATATGAGCTTCTCCCGTGTCAAAAAACAAGGTGGAGTTATTTCAGTTTCGCAGAAAACTTTGCTCCGCGTCTTCAGAAGAATCTCGACTTTTCACGAGGAAGACTTCTCCAATAATGAAGGTTTGAATTTACTTTACCGTTCGTCTATAGTAAGCGGTACGCGCATTCGTCACCAGATGGCACACCGTACGCTAGCATTCCAAGTGGGAACAGACGACACTAGGCTCCAATTAAGATGATGTTGTTACACCGCATGTGCGTTGCGAAGTAACAGCAAGGTGTTCAGACGAATCAGGGACGAATGTGGTTGACGATATAAGTATAAATGGTGCTTACTATCTCATATTTTATTCATTTTTTATTTCTGTTTATTTCTACCACATTCGTCCCTGATTCGTCTGATGACCTTGCTTATTCTTCGCAACACACATACAGTGTAACAAGAAACATCTTAATTGGAGCCTAGATGATGGTGTCATTAGCTCTCACTTGGAATGTCAGCGTACAGTGAGCCATCTGGTGATGAATGAGCGTACCAATTACCTGTAGCGGCGATTGGGAATTAAAAGTGCTGGGGCAAAAAACTAAATAAACAGACAACAAACAGTACCCGGGTTTGTGGGATACAGCTGACAGGGGTGGGGTGTGGCATATATCGAAACTGAAGAAACAAGCTATAAAATGATAAACTTTTTATGCTCTCTGGGCGAATTTCGAGAGAGAAAGGTAAAAGTTGACAGTTTACCAATTTAAGTGCGGAAAGAATATTGTTTTTAAGATTTTGATTCAATACTACACAATAAACCTTTCACCAAAGGAACAATATTACGAATTTACAACCTGTGACAATAAAGTTCGGTGAATGAAGTCAGAACGGTCGATCCGGCAACATTGACGACACACAACGCTGCACCTGCGTAGCAGCAGGTTTTTACCACCTGCTCCCAACGTTGTTCAGCTGAGCATCGTGTGTGTGCCGTGTAAGATCTGTTTGACACACTGTGTATTT
Source organism: Anabrus simplex (assembly GCF_040414725.1). Lineage (NCBI taxonomy): Eukaryota > Metazoa > Arthropoda > Insecta > Orthoptera > Tettigoniidae > Anabrus > Anabrus simplex. The sequence goes on along the minus strand of NC_090268.1, from coordinate 99,022,287 downwards.
TGTGCGTTGGTTGTGAACTGCGAACAGGAACATGAACGACCAAAAGATCAATGTACAGTTTTGTTTTAAGCTTGGCAAGACACTGAAAGGAACGCATGCGATGCTGGTACATGTTTATGAAGATCAAGCAAGCACTGTCCTTGAAGTGTGTGTACGAGCCGTTCGCCCGTTTTCGAGGAAGCCGGGAAGCGGAAGACCGGTGACCACCGTCAGTGACACAGACAGTGAGAAGGTGAGGGCATTAATCACGAACGATCGGCGATTAACTGTGCGCAAGATAGCGGATGAACTACAGATTAACCGTGAATCACTGCGACAAATCGTTGCCCAGAAGTTAGGGAAGAGGAAAACGTGTTCTCGTCTTGTGCCACATCACTTGACTGACGATCAGAAGCAGGCACGTTTAGAGGCCTCACAGGATTTTATCGAAACGGCGGATGCGACACCAAATTTCTTGAAATGTATTGTCACTGAGGATGAAAATTTGTGTCTCAGGTACGACCCTGAAACGAACAAGGAAAGCATGGAATAGTATTCTCCGGCATCCCCTCGTCGGAAAAATGTCGGAGCCGAAAAGTCACTCATCAAACTTTCTTTGAAACAAAAGAGATTTGACGATATTCCTGACATCCAACGAAACGTGACGAATTTTTTTAACACCATCCCAATGGAAGCCTTCTTGGAACGTTTCCAGGACATGTGTCGTCGATCTCAGCAGTGCATAGTTATGGGAGGGGACTATTTCGAAGGACAGTTAGGTCACTGTCATGCATTGTTCATCTATGTTGATAGTACAGGACTATTCACCGAACTTTATTGTTACAGGTTGTGTTGCAATTAAATATACGTCCGGCGTGATTACACAGTTAAAATCATTTAGTATTTGACTACACAGTAAGAAACTAACAGACACTAAATCGAATGCCATACTGACGAATGCTCGCGGCAAGCGGGTGAATTATCCCTCAGTATCCATGATATTGGCAAAAAATGTTATCGTGTCTACCTTTCCTCACAGCACGTGCAAAGTCTCTACTAATTGCTGTGTCACTACACAAAACGATTAGCCGGGTTGAACGACAATTCGTGCGTATTTCCGCTAATGATTTTGTTAATAAATAAAGAAAATAAAGGAAAAATATGCTGATAAGATAACAGGGCTTGTAGAAATTGTTTTAAAATAATTCCTCTAATCCTAGTTTCAGGAGGCTTAAATGCGAATGAAAAGTAATATTTTCTCCAAAAAGTGGGGAGGTGACTGCCCCCACTCGCCCCCCTCCCTAATCGCCGCTACTGCCACTTAATAATAATAATTTCGAACCCCACTGTCGACAGCCCTGAAGATGGTTTTCCGTGGTTTCCCATTTTCACACCCGGCAAATGTTGGGGCTGTACCTTAAGGCCACGGCCGCTTCCTTCCAATTCCTACGCCTTTCCTATCCCATCGTCGCCATAAGACATATCTGTGTCGGTGCGACGTAAAGAAAATAGCAATAGCAATAATAATAATACTAATAATAATAATAATAATAATAATAATAATTTTATTAGCTTTACGTGCCATTAACTACTTTAAGGTTTTCGGAGTTGCCGTGGTGCCGGAATTTATTCCCGCAGTTCTTTTACGTGCCAATAAATCTACTGACACGCGGATGACCTATCTGCGGACCTTCAAATACCATCGGACTGAACATTAATCGAACCTGCCAAGTTGGGGTCACCAATTACTACAGACCAACTGTTAAGCATTCATTTCTGTGCGAAACGTACAGAATTTCACCTCCTTTTCTTGTCACGAAAAAAGCCCATAAGCTCATATCGTGTCTACTCTTGTACAGTCTAGTGACAGTTAATGGAAACTGAATGCACACTGTTTCGTTCAGGTTTAGGGATTCTTTTACGATTTAAGGCCCAAAACGTTCGGCCACCATTTCTCAAGGGGTGAGCAGGGAATGATCCTAAATTCAAATATTGTGAGATACAATACTCTAATGTTCTAATAAGTGTTAGAACTATTTTATTACTTTCACTGACCTGTATGTCTATTTCGGTTTTGAACAATATGAAAGAGAAATATTTGTAATAATTATTCAAATAAAGAGGGAGATTTATGGATGACTGATGGAAAATATCAAGAAATATTCCTTTTCATTACCGTGCTTAAATGTTTCAAAATTCGTACCTTATAATGTATTATAGGTCGGGTGTTCTTGGTATGCGCAAAATAGTGCACTTCAAAGACCACTTACATATCGTTGTTGGGAGGTCGAAACCCAGTTAAATTTCAGAGAGCTTAAATCAATTAATCACCACTGATCTGCATTTAGGACAGTCGCCCAGGTGGCAGAGAAGAGATGCTGTCAGCAGACGTTTTGACACGATAAAGAACTCAAGTACGAGCAAAATTCAGACACATCGGCATCTCTTAAAACTTGTAGCGATACTGATATGACATTATTATTATTATTATTATTATTATTATTATTACAGAGAGAATGGTTGCGCGGTAGCTAACAACTGACATTCGAGAGATAATGGGTTCAAAACACACTGTCGGCAGTTCTGAAGATGGTTTTCCGTGGATTCCCATTTTCACACCAGGAAATTTCTTATTCCATCGTTGCCATAAGACTTGTGTGTTCTGTGCGACGTACAGCAAATTGAATTGCTATAATTATTACACTTATTCCGACACCAAAGGACGCAAAATAACTCGCAAATTTCAATATAAATGAATTGTGGATTTTGTAAAACTAATAATAATGTTATTGATTTTTTAGGCCTCACTACCTTTGCGGTTTTCGGAGTTCGTAAAAACTTACAATGGAGTTAAGAACATGAACACTGCGGATGTTGCAACGTGAAACAATTTGTAAAAATTGTTACCGCTTTTTTGTGGTAGGTAGAGGTGAAAGAAGGTGCGGGTGTGAACGGGTCTCAAACTACGAAATTAAAGTTAATGTAAAATTTAACAAGGTTATATTCTCTTTCCAAAATTCAGAAATAACACAAAAGACAGGTACAGAGTAGCAAGGCAATAAAAGTACAATTACAATATTTACAGGATTTGGGCTTCGAGTCCCAACCTCATAATTCTTGAGCAATTAGCCCAGTTTTACCCCAAACACAAGTTTCAACAGAGGGGCAGAAAACCCCATTCATGCCTAGGAGCACTTGCTCCAAATTACACAGTAAGGCCTCCTTGAGGCGCGCAGAAAACAAAATTTTCAAGAAAGAGCAACTTGCTCTCAAATTTTAGGCCTGTCAAAGGCCACACCTAATTCCACCTTCAAGCTGTCCTCTAAGGACATATACACAGGGGTAAAATACCCAACCTACTGAGGTCTATTAAATGAGAAGAAGGTTAATTACATGACCTCTAAAATAACAATTTGAGAGGAGGCGATCTGCACTCCTAATGCATTTGTTTTAAAAACTAATCTGGCTCTAGGCCACTAATGCAAGGGCTAATCCCATACTTTAGAAAAGAACAATTTACATTACATTAAGGAAGAATCGGTTGTGAGAAATAAGTTCACCTCAAAACAAAATGAGTGGGAGCTCGAGAGGGTTAAGCACTCTCTATCCCAATATGTAGCTTTAAAAGATAATAGATGCTAAGAGTAGTTACATTTTAGGAAAAGGTTACATGGTAGAAACGCTTCGGACCCGCCCCGAGAGTTAAACTGCTGAGCTAGCAAGAAAAGAAGTTATTAAAAGGCCATTACCTTGGTGTAGAACTGCTCCCCGAAGAAAGAGGCGCTTCCCGCCCCCTGCTATGTACTTTACACACTGAAAGATGGTACTGAAGTGGCGCAGAGACCCTAAAATCAGCAGTTTATATACTCTCGCGGAAAGTTCGAGGCGTTTCAGGAAGGAAAACACCCGCCCACAATCATTTATTGGTGGATAAAGAAAACCCCTACACAATATGAAGAAGAAACACATTATTGGTGGAAAATTAATTAAAGAAATTCGGGATTGGCTAGATTCAAAACAAGGGGAAAGAAAGGGTTAATATTGCCAACTTAAACAATGACTGAAAGAAATTTAGCAAAGAACAAACTTTTGAAATTAAATTTTCTCCAAAAAAAACAGTTCTTTCACTTCGCACTAGGGTGCACCGTTGTAGTTCTTCAGTAGTGTCCTCTAGAAGAGAAAGTTCAAACTTCTTACTACAAGCAAAACAAAATTACATCGAAAACAACACAGTTCAGAAACTTCAAAATTTCCAAGTAGTGGCATCTTCAGGGTAACTTGAAAATTAACACATAAGACAAAGTTCAGACTTCTTCCAGTAGAGGAGTTTCAACTGGCGCAAAGTTTAAATAAGCAGCGTGGAGGTGTACCGCCCGGTACAAAAATAATTGTTAATGTTTAATATAATGTTGTCTGAAGGAGATTAAATACTATGCTTCCCATACAATGGTTCTGCGTTATTGCCACCGAGAATTTTATAGCTGTAATGACAATTTTATTTTATAGATATCTGTCCAGTCTGTACGTTTGTCACCATTCGGTAATAAATAATTAATATTACTAGCTTTACGTCCCAGTAACTACTTTTACGGTTTTCGGAGTCGCCGAGGTTTGTCCCGCAGGAGTTCTTTCACGTGCCAGTAAATCTACCGACACGAGGCTGACGTATTTGAGCACCTTCAAATACCACCGGACTGAGCCAGGATCGAACCTGCCAATTTGGGGTCAGAAGGCCAGCGCCTCAACAGTCTGAGCCACTCAATCATTTATTTCCTTTTCGTTTTTCCTCCGGTTGATGGCAGGTATATCAGTACGACGGACCTTTTGCTAAACAGCGGACTTCGTCACGAACCTCAAAATATTTCTCTTTGAGACTGCTCGCTAATAAAGATCATACAATATTATGACGCTTAATGGGAAGTAATTTTCTCTGAGGGCAGCACCCGAGCACATGGGGTAGGGTTTCATACTCACTGTAGCGCCTGTACCAGCTGTGTATTAATTATTCTGTTAATCGGACTAGACGCGTAAGGAAACGGGACATTCTATGGAATGTGAATTCCGGCTCAGATGTACTGAGTATGCGTGAATATATTATGGTGTTCTAGAGTGCTTAGCCGTGTCCATTCAAACAGACGAGAATTTCGATCATTTACATTGCTATGTCTCGCTATGGTCCTATCTTGTGTGCAACTGGTATTCACAATGTATTGGAAAAAATAATTTCTCATGGACCGCACTATTACCTAATAATAATAATAATAATAATAATAATAATAATAATAATAATAATAATAATAATAATAATAATAATAATTTGACGCCTTCTGACTGTCTGCTCGATTTCGATGTTTAGTTTTACTCTAGGCCCACTAGATGGCAGAATAAACCAAATCTTTCTTGGGCGTCTATGGCTGAGTTTTGAATTAATTTTGTCGGGTAAACACCAAATGTGTCACCAGAGATCTTTTACATGCAGACATAATACAACATGGAATGTCGAATGGACTTTCTTCCACTTCAAAAATCCGGCTACCTCTGTCGGCCTTGAACCCGCTATCTTGGAATGCGGTGGCTGATATCTACCACTGATCCACAGACCTCATAAGAACACACCGCATTGTCAGTGGACACAGGATAATACCCATGCTTGTCATATGAGTGATATTCCGGTAATGATCGAATTCATATGACTCAAGGCGCTTCAACAACGTGGTGAAATCATTTTCTTTGTTGTAATTTGACCATTATTTCACCAAGTATATGAATATTCGTGCCTCTGCTGGCGAGACCTAGTGTTTACATTGGACTATGTCTTCTGGTATAGGCTGGAGTAATTTTGTTACTTTCATTGATCTGTGACAGTCTTATCCTGGGCTTTGATAATATGGAAGGGATTTGAACCATGGCCACCCTGGTGAGAAGTGAGTGTCTTTGCCACTCGGCTATCACACCCTCTCTCGCTAATCAGCATATCCTTATGCAACAGAAGTAATTAGTCCCATTTCGGTAATAGTTGTCAGGTTTTCATACATACTCACTTCACTTTTCCCCACTTAGTAACTAAATAACACTCAACAAGGGTTTGTTTGCTTCTATGCTCCTATTGGTAGTAGGCAACATTTTAAACATTTTTAAATCTAGTAACGTAGCTTTGGTACTAGATTCTGGAAAATCGTCTTTAACAATGTCAATTTATCGATTGAAAGAAATAAGAAATTATTAAGCCCTTCTTTCTTTCTTTCTTTCTTTCTTTCTTTCTTAATCAGTTTACCCTCCAGGGTTGGTTTTTCTCTGGGACTCAGCGAGGGCCCCATCTCTATCGCCTCAAGGGCAGTGTTCTGGAACGTGAGACTTCGGGTCGGGGAGATAAAACTGGGTAGGAGGACCAGTACCTCTCCCACGCGGTACTCCCCTGCTGTGCTGAACAGAGGCCATGTGGAGGATGAGAAGATTGGAAAGGGTAAACAAGGAAGAACAGTGGGCTTAAGTTAGATCCCATCCCGGCATTTGCCTGGAGGAGGAGAAATTCGGGGATGGCTGAGGTCGGAAGTGAATCCCCTTATACTCAGTTGACCTCCCGAAGCTGACTGAAACACTTTGCAGTCCTCGTCCCACTTTTCAGATATCGTGGCAGAGCCGGGGATCGAAACCGGGCCTCCGGGACTGGCAGCTAATCAAACTAACCACTACAACACAGAGGCGGTACTAATTCTTTCATAAACTAAATTCCTTATTTTCATGAGTGTACACCATATCAGGCAACTTATCCTTAAGTGTCGCAGTATTGCTTTAAATTCTCTGTCCAATTTCACAGAATTCCTTTATGGACTGGACTTGCAAAGGAAAGATAAAAATGTTTTTACAATTTGCTTTGCGTTGCACCGACACAGACAGGTCCTATGGCGACGCTGTGGTAGGAAAGGGAAATGAGTGGGAAGGAAGCAACTATGACTTTAATTATGGTACAGCCCCAGCATTTGCCTGGTGTCAAAATAGGAAACCACGGGAATTTTTCACATAAGGTAGACAATGACATCACGCCGTAAAACTGAAGCATTGTAAGATCCTGATATCGTGCACATTCCTAGTAAGTTTGGGAGTGCCTAATTCCATGTCAAATATACGAAGAGGAAACAAGTGTTCTAGATTGTATTTAAATTCATGCGTTGTACTGTAGCTCACATTCTTGAGCAAGACCTCACTTCCATCAAAAACAAGAAAATAGAGGTTTCTCCTGGGTATGAAGTCATTTTAGAGCGCCTTCGTACGTGAGAAAATATTTATTGACAAGACTCTTATTCCTCACATTAGTTACAGAATTAGAACATCTGGTGCAGTGATTGTAAAGGGTGGTGTTGTCAAGATAATCGGCTATAAAATGTAAAAGCAACCTTGCATTGTAGGCTCTGTTAATTCTATCAGTATTGACTGTGGCAGTCTTTGTTATGAGACTCCCTCTAGGAAGAACTACACTTTTTCTAAGAATCTCTGCTCCCAGCCCCTATTGAGGAAGTGAGCAGTTCCTCAAAAAATTGTGTTTACTCTGTGGCTTACTTACAAATCCTCTGGAATACCTTTCAGTTCGGGAATATTGACGCCTCTGCAAAGTTCAGTCTTACAGACTACTTTCACTCTGCAGCTGTAAATACAGTGGAGGAGTGATGTGCTGTGCTGTAAGTGGCTCTTCTGAGTTGCTCTGTTGTTAACAGTACCTGCATTTCTTTTCTTAACTAAGTTACGTTAGTATTTCAATTTTCTCGATTTTGTACTTGTCCTATTAGAAATAATTCAGGCAAGAGGTATTGACGGAAACCAGCCCAGCTCCATGGCTAAATGGTTATCATGCTGGCCTTTCCGTCCAAGGAATCCTGATCTCGATTCCCGGCCGGTTCGGGGATTTTAAACGTAATTGAATAGGTTAATTCGCCTGGCTCGAGGGCTGTGTGTTTACCGTCTTCAGCATTAGAAATAACCTTTGGGTAGGGCCATATATTCACAAACATGTAGGTCGCCTCTAGGCCGTCTACTAAAGAAAGACCTACACCAGGCCTCTCCGGAGGCCTACGCCTTTATTATTATTATTATTATTATTATTATTATTATTATTATTATTATTATTATTATTATTATTATTATTATGGAAACCGAAGTCATAGGGTAAGGTGGGGCTATTTGAATCATTTCAGATTTACGTGAACGGAAGTGCATGTAAAAACAAATTTTCTTTTATGGCAAAATACAGTCGAGTTCTCTGTAGTTTCGGGCAACTAATGATGCAATAATCAGCGCGAAAGATCGATTTATTTACAAGCAAAAAATATAAAAATTACGCCTATTGCAAAAGCTGACTTCTACAATATTGTGGGGTAAGTGGAACCACAGATGGGGCTACTTGGATCACCCAGCTTCTAGCACTTAAAGTGCGTACAACTAGCAACATAAACACGCTGAAAAATAAGTTTCTTCACATAAGCGTTTTCTTGTAATTCCCAGATCACTGAACACATTTTCTACAAGTAAACTGCTTTTATTTTTCACCTACTCCAACACCAGCCTCATGGTTTCACACTTCTCACAACATACTGTACCAGTCGCCTTTCTTGAATGATTCTCACTCCACGCTGAATTTTAATAATGACTTAGACTTAATAGGTCTACTATCTGAACCCCTTACTCGTTTTGAGGGTGTAGTGCATCATAGGGGCGTGCAACGGGAGCATGCTTGTTTGTAGATGTATTGCCTTCATCAGTAGGAGAGGTTGACGGTCCTGGATTTCCTATTGATTCAGATAGCCCTTTGAGATAATGATTTACTCACCATATGAGAAACAATAAGAGATATTAATAATTAATGTATTGTATTCTTCATACGGGCGATGTTAAAGAATATTATCTAAACATAAGTGGTGCGTAATAAGTATAATTACCATGCAGATGCATGAAGATTTGAAACACTGTAGTCATTTACTGAACGTTGATTACCGCTATTCTAATTTATTTACTTAATCACATCTTATGATATTATTATGAAAATACTTAACATGTAAGTATCAATGATGAAAATATGTTGAAATCAATTCCTGCTAGACGTACAACGCTTGTGCCTCGAAGTTATCTTACACACTGTTAGTGGTAACTGTACTGATGGATAGGAAGTTTGTACGGCTATGGAAACACAAAGTCCAAATGCACAGTTCATCAGCTCTGGCTACAGAATTAGCGTTCGTCGCAAAGTAATGCAACTTCAGAAACTTTCAGTTCGAGTTATGAGGGATCATTTTTGGACATACAATGCACTCACCGAGGTGCGGTGACACGCTATATGATACGTAACACGTCAAGAAACGAATATCTAGCGTGCGACATGCAAAACCAATATGAAGAAATGTATCATCATCCATTGGACTGAAAAGACTTCACAGTAAATCGTGACGTCCCATATCACTGTTAGACGAAGGCATGTTAAATGTTATGGTATAGAGTTTTGCTTAGATTACAATAGAAAAATTGCCTTAGACGTAAGCTAGATATTTTCACATTAAAATTAAACATTTCAAGCAAAACGTTCTTGTAAGTAGTAGGTATTATTTCAAGTTTCCTACACATTCTAAACTTCAGGTCCCTTTTTCTCAAAACTCATTTTGCAACTAACGCTGATTTTGCTCATAATGCTGACCATCTTGACAATAGGTGTGTAGTCCTACCTAAAATAATATTTTACCACGCTGTGTGTTTTTCCTCTCCTTCTGTCACTTTTTCCACATCTTTGTGGGTTCACGAGTGCGAGTTTTGTTGAACACGATATTTGGCCATGTACTATGTGGAGGGATGATCCAACTAACGTGCTTCTGCGGTGTTTGAAAGTGTGGTGTATTGAGTGTGAATGTTGAGTAGTATGTTGGATGTAGCAAATGTATTCATTCTCCGAGTTAGAGGAATTAACTATACATAGTTAAATCCTCGGTCAGCCGCAAACCGAACCCAGGACACTCTGAACTGAAGATCAGTACGCTGACCATTCATACAAGGAGCCGGACACCGTGTTATTCATTATCGACATAAATTAACTAACACCAGAAATCCATCTTCCAAGCTACAGTACTCTTTTAATGAAATGTTTAAAAATTAGATTTGTACGGCTCTGATTGAAAAACCTGACATTTTGCTAAAGTCTGCAAACATTACCGAAATTATGGTATTGCCCATTAGCAATAAGTCGCATAAAAGCTACATCAGTCATTCGTTCATCCTGTTGTTGTTAGATCATATGTCACGTCATTTTGGTCAGCGCCCTGCCTAAGTCTTCAATCGTATCCTAAATGATGATGATGATGATGATGATGATGATGCTTGTTCTTTAAAGGGATATAGAATATATAGAATAAAAACTAATATAAAATACTATAAACGATAAAACAGACCGCTATCCCTCATAAAACGGATGATGAAGCCTGCTGACTGCTCGTCTTCTCGTAGCATGAGGGAGATGGTACTCGGAAGTTTTAGACTATGGCGCAGATCGGCCAGGTCCACGCACTCCGTAATGATATGCAGCACGGTAAGATGACCGCCGCAAATGCACTCCGGTGGGAAGGATTCTCCCTTCAGTAAGTAGGAGTGCGTCGCTATACCGTGGCTGATCCGAAGACGACATAATAGCAATGTTTCTCTCCGAGTAACCCGAAGGGAAGTATTCCATACCTTCGAAGTTTCTTCTATCGCTCTCACCTTATTTGGGAGATGGTTGGCCTGCCACTCTATCTCCCAATGGGACAAAACCAAATGTCTCATATGAATACGAATATCACAGGTTGGAACCTTATAAGGCAACGGGGACAATGTGAGAGTCTCCTTGCCAGTCTTATCAGCTAACTCATTTCTCTCTACAACCATGTGGCTTGGGATCCAAATGATCGTAATTCTATCCTAAATTCCAGTATTTGATTTGTCCTAAAACTTATATCATGATTATCAAAGACTCTTTTTAAGAGACGACACGTAACGATATCTGATTTCTATATCACAGACTTGGACTACTTAGAGAAGACAACTAAGATGGCTTGGGAGATACTATCAAGAATACTTGCGGAGGATACTAAAATTAAATGGCAAGATGATTGGACGATAGTGAGTTTCCTCGAGAAATACTACACTGCAATCGCAGAGGCAAAGCTAATCTGGACATATCGTTCGCATGCCAGAAACCCGCCTCCCAAAACAAACCATGCATTACCAACTATTACCTCCGAAATCGTGGAAGGCAGCTAAAAGTATACAACGATATTTTGAAATGTAATCTGGGGAATTGTCAAATTGGCACTGTCAACTGGGAAACTATAGCCGAAGTTAATACAAAATGACGGCAAATCGTTACATATGATGGAATTAAGCAGTTAGGTTAGAAGAAGATTACAATCTGAGAGACGGGATGGCAGGAAAGAACGAATAAAAACGGAGAATGGTGCTCTCTTACGACCATCTGTTGCTACAACTAGTATGTGCTACCGCTTTAGTAGAGTCTATGGTTCTAGAATTGGACTAATCAGCCTCTTTAGGGGACACAGTTGATGTTACAAAAGACATGTTTATATTAGTTTGAGGAATACATGCCTACTGTGATGAAATACAGAATACAGGATGTATTACAACTATATCGACAAACGAAAATCAGGGATGCTCTTCGTGTTATGTTGGATTGGCAGAGAAAAGTTTTTCTTTTCGAGAAAATGTGATTACTTTGTCACTTCGGGGCACGATTCAAATTAACGAACTCGCCAGAGCATAAGCCGCTGCCTGTTACTATGCGTCAGAGGCTGGGGAAGGGAGGGAAAGTGGAAAGTGGAAGACAGAAATGATGCTCGGTGCGAACGCACAAGTTTCTTGATCGATTTGCACAGTCCCCTCCCAGCCCCAGTAGGCAGTTCTGCACAAATTGACTACTGTGCGAAACCGGGGAAAGAGAAGAGAAACTTGTATCAAGAATACAGGCAACTTTTCAGGTCGTCCACGACATACCACACATCTTGAACATATTCCAAAGGTCACTACTACATCTTCTTGAGGCATATTGAACATTTACTGCATTCAAAACTTTGGGCGTGTTGTTTCTTGCGTCCAGCATTTCATTCCACGTATAATGTGAGTAAAAGAACACACGATCGTAGGGCGGCAGTGTTGCACCTTCAAAAATATGGAATGTTATTCAGACCAACAGACGAGGGAAGCAACGATCAGGTGCATTCCTTGACTGACAAGTGTGTCTTAACTAGTGTGTGTTCTTGTACTGTCTGTGTGCATTTACAGCTGTTTAATAAACTAACTGTGGATATTGACTGTTGTAAAATACAAGAACAATCCTGTGCGAGTCGAACGAGGAAACTTGTGCATTCGCGCGGAGCATTATCTCTGTCTCCATCATACACCCCACTTTCCCTCCCTCACTATCTCCTCCCTGAAGCATGGCAGTGGCTTGTGCCTTGGCATAGCAAATACGGCGAGTTCATCAATTTGAATCACTCGCCCGGAAATAACAAATAATCCCATTTTCTCGGAAAGAAAAAAATTCTTCGGCAATCCGATTGCACCATTGTTCTGAACATAATATGACGAGCATCGCTGATATTTTTGTCGGTATAGTTCAGATACAGTCGGTATATGTCTGCGCCATGAATATAATAATTGAAGACCTCGGTGCAAGAAGGGGATAACTCACATTTCAAATTTTTTTTTCAGAATGCACAAAAACTAATTTTAAAAATGTGGACACGGTATTTCATTCTATTGTTTATACAGGTTGATCAAGGGTATAAAGTTTATTTTGTAGGCATGAAGTCAACAAAATAAATACATTGCTTTCTAAGTAATAGGCAAAATTAAAACTGTACTAATCCCTTTCTTGCACCGAAGTAGGAAAAAATAAATTTATTAACACAGTTTTGGATTGAAATATTGTCATTCATTTGTAAATATAAGTAATATATAAGAAGCAATATTAAGATATATTCTCTGACACTTTCAAATTAAATGGGTCATACTCTAAGAAGAAGAATCATCACTTTTGGAACACAAACACGATTCCGATATCAGAGGTTCATAGTACCACATGCCACTCTTGCAAACATACTGCGATGCAAGTTTCAATGTATCCTTGAGTTTGGCATTCTTAATGGGGAGACTACTGTTATATGCAGGCTCAGCAGTGAGTGTTACTTGCTGTCAGGTTTCATCAAAGAAAACTCTTCATAGTACATTCCACTCTGATGGTCACATCATTGCAAGGCATCTGGTGTGCTTGAATAGCGGAAAATACGATATCTAGATACACTGAATTTAACACTCGTCTTACTCTTAACATTCTTTAGGAACAGTAACCTTAGATGACTGACGTAGTTCCGAACATGATCCTGTTCAACATCAATGACCCTGAACTTCATTGGTGATGTGTTCTTAACCAGATTTTGGAATTCTTCAGGTAAATAAAGTAGTTCTGTTATCCTAATGTTCTTCTCAATGCGACCAAAACGTCGGTCACAAGGCAGAAAGCTATAGCCTGGTTCCGAAAATCGGTGCAAAATAGGGATATCCCCAGTATTTATCCCTTTCTTCCACCAAAGTGATATAAGGGATAAGAGTCTACAGCTCAAAGAGGCCGGTATACGAGTATGAGAAATCCCGATCTTCCACCGAAAGAAGCCCAATTTTCTTTTCCTTTATGCAGAACTAAAAAATTGTTTTATGGAAAAAGTGGAGTTATCCCCTTCTTGCACCTAGGTCTTCAATTGACCGCCAGTAATTTATGAAACTGAGAACAGCCATCGAAGCCGAAATGTTTAACCCTATCCGATGTAGTGAAGCGGAATGCATTATGCAGTTTGTGTATTTTAGTTTCCCTTTCACATTGTATCGTATTGTCCTTTAATTAGATAACAAGGAGCTAGACACAGTAGCAGCAGAATACGTAATTGGAAGATGACCACAGTGGCACCTAAGGAAACCAGACTGGATCTACGTTATGTAAACGTGTGGTGGCGATCTAAGAGAACCCTCCATGAATATTTTAAGATTCACTAGTAAAAGTTGAAAGACTCTGCGGATGTAGGACGTAGAACCACTGCGGAAAGGCAGGCAAGGAGGTCGCGGTCGTTGGATAGAACACAGACCTCCGAAGGGGGAATAATTCAACACCGCCCCAAAGGGACTTCAACCGGGACAAGAATGAGAACTCAGAGGATCAAGTTACTTGATTTATTCTGTAGCTCTGACAAACAGGGTAAAGTAAAGAAATTCGTAGGTAGAAATTGAGTTACCAAAGAAGTTTTGTTCCCCTACGACGAATATGCTAACTTCTTTGTTGAGAATTCAACGAGCATTGTCACTGCATACATGAACTCCTCAAGTTTGAGGGTAAGACAAAACTTGAGACACTGATACAGCAATAAGGGACACACACATTTATTACGCAATGCATTCCAAAATTAACTCATTAATGGGCAAGAGGAATACTGCAAAGAAAACTGTAAGAAACTGAGTGATAGTTATTAAGAAATGTGTAGAATATAAGCAAGTTTTTAAAGTTTGAAACTTATATAAAATGGAGAACTTAAAGGAATTAGTAAAGAAAACTCATGTTCTTGTCTTGTGAAACTCCTTCCAGGCACATTGCACATTGAGATGAGCTGTTTGTACCATTTTAGTTACATACTAGCCTTATTACTATTCATAAATCACTAGCTGTGCCGGGAATCGAACCCGAGCCACCAAGGACGGCAGATAATTGTGCTATCCTTTACGCTATGGAGGCGGGCAGTTAAAGGAATAAACTGATCTCTAGTTTCAGTGATATCATTGCCGTTTAATAATAATAATAATAATAATAATAATAATAAGAAGAAGAAGAAGAAGAAGAAGAAGAAGAAGAAGAAGGAGAAGAAGAATATAGGGAGAGTTGGCCTGCGGTTAGGGTCGCGCAGCTGTGAGTTTGCATCCGGGAGGTAGTGGGTTCGAACCCCACTGTCGGCAGCCCTGAAGATGGTTTTCCGTGGTTTCCCCATTTTCACACCAGGCAAGTCCGACTCGTTGGCTGAACGGTCAGCGTACTGGCCTTCGGTTCAGAGGGTCTCGGGTTCGATTCCCGGCCGGATCGGGGATTTTAATCTTCATTGGTTAATTCCCATGGCCCGGGGGCTGGGTGTTTGTGCTGTCCCCAACATCCCTGCAACTCACACACCACACATAACACTGTCCTCCACCACAATAACACGCAGTTCCCTACACATGGCAGATGCCGCCCACCCTCATCGGAGGGTCTGCCTTACAAGGGCTGCACTCGGCTAGAAATAGCCACACGAAATTATACACCAGGCAAATGCTGGGGTTGTACCTTAATTAAGGCCACGGCCCCTTCCTTCCCACTCCTAGGCCTTTCCTGTCCCATCGTCGCCATAAGACCTAATCTGTGTCGGTGCGACGTAAAGCAAATATGATAATATAATAATAATAATACTGTAGTAATAATAATGGCGTTACGTCCCACTAACTACTTTTACGGTTTTAGGAGACGCCGAGGTGCCGAAATTTAGTCCCTGAGGAGTTCTTTTACATGGCAGTTAATCTACCGACACGAGGCCGACGTATTTAAGCACCTTCAAATACCACCGGACTGAGCCAGAATCGAACCTACCAAGTAGGAGTCAGAAGACCATCACTTCAACTGCCTGAGTCACTCAGCTCAGTTACAATATTTTTATTAATTCCTAAATTTCAAAGTTAGTCGTCTTCTTCAAAGTAAGTCATCTCTGTCCTGGTTATGAAAGCACCCGAAAGAATGAAAGATAAAAGGCTTTAACTAACCGTAACTTTGGCGTTAATTGGGCTAGATGGTAGTATTAGCTCATTTCCGATGTAGGTTGAGCGAACTCCATTGTTATTCACCTTTCCAGAAGTGGAAATCTCAGTAAGGAGAGAATCTACTGAAATTTATAGGCCTATTTTTTCCTAGTCCAATTCTGAATACATTTTAGTTGATTTGTATGGCTGTAATTTAAAATATATATGTTTTTTCCAAACATAGCAATTATTTCCGAAATTTTGGCAGGCCTACTGCTTAAAAGCATTTTTTCCAGTTTAAAACTGCCCCAGGTGCAGCAAATTTGGTTCATTACTCTGAAGCTTGGTAAAGAAGGAATAAGCGATAGTATTATTTCTAGTTTCAATAAAATACTACCGGGCGAATGGGCCGTGCGGTTAAAGGCGTGCACCTGTGAGCTTGTGTGCGGAAGATAGTCGGTTCAAGCCCTGCGGTCGGCAGCCCTGAAGATCGTTTTACGTGGTTTTCCATTTTCACACAGGCAAATGCTGGGACTGTACCTTAATTAACGCCACAGCCGCTTCCTTCCCACTCCTAAGCTTTCCTATTCCATCGTCGCCATAAGACCTATCTGTGTCGGTGCAACATAAAGCAAATTGTAAAAAATTATCCTTATATTTTAACACTTTTTTATTAATATGTGGCGTGCATCATACGTATTTGATTCCTTTCATATTTCCTCCCGGAATATTTCTGAAAGTTACCAACTATTCTTAAAGTTTGTAGGCCTACTATAATTATGAATGCCATATGAAGGTTTCTATGGGCAACATTTGAAACTCTCAGAATAAAAATATTGCGCAGGGATCATATTGTGTTACAGAACTTCCACCCAAAAATTTTCACACAGAGAAGGCTCTGCATTAATATTAATTTTAGATTCAGAATTAAGGTTATTAAAATCAGGTGCTTTTTATGTCTCGGTTCTCTTCGTTTGTCTTTTTATATGTACATTTTCGATTTATTATGACCATAATGCAGTTTACTGACATTGCATGCTCAATCGTACTACAACTCTGAAAATATTGAAATCCACAGGTGTGATTTAAACGTTTCGACGGGACCTTCAAAATGGCCGTACGTGAAAAGAATGATGTGACTAATGTTTTCCAATGTATGGAGTATACAAAACCTAAACCAAACCCCATGGCACTACAGCCCTTGAAGGGCCTTGGCCTACGAAGCGACCGCTGCTCAGCCCGAAGGCCTGCAGATTACGAGGTGTCGTGTGCTCAGCACGACAAATCCTCTCGGCCGTTATTCTCGGCTTCCTAGACCGGGGCCGCTATCTCACCGTCAGATAGCTCCTCAATTCTAATCACGTAGGCTGAGTGGACCTCGAACCAGCCCTCAGGTCCAGATAATAATCCCTGACCTGGCCGGGAATCGAACCCGGGGCTTCCGGGTAAGAGGCAAGCACGCTATCCCTACACCACGGGGTGAGAAATATTTTGAAGTATATGATATTTGACACGTATGACATAAAAGAAAAACCTTCTTGTAAAATTACAACTGAGTACGTCAAATTGCTTTGAAGGGATGAAAAATTCCTTTTATGGAGGTAACCCCATTTTACAACTGATATTTAGAATGTTTTAAAATATTTCCAATTGTACACCTAGGATTTAAAATATTTATTGCTATTTGGAATGTTTTCGTCGTACGTTAAATGGTTTCGGAGGAATTATTATTATTTTTGTCTTCTTTCTTAACCACCATTTAACTCCTTGAGGGGTTAATTTCTTCTGTTATTTAACACCTAGGATATCATTTGAATTGTTAACTTCATGAGTCATGCGGTTTCAGAGAAATGAATATTTTTGACATGAGGCCTAATCCCGCAGTCAAGAACCCATTCCGATTTTGTTGTTTTGACACCAATTACTAATGGCAGCGCCAATTACTCTAACAATCATTAAGACGAAACCTTCTTTAATATTTACTATGTGTATTATTAAGCTGGTGAAAATTTGATTATTTATTATAGAGGTTTGATTCTTTCAATATATAAAGAATCAATGTAGGCAATAACACGCAGGTACTATTTTTGGTATAGAGTCTGAAGAATGTTTACTCCTGAGTAGTATAATTGGACAGTTCTGCCGCACCTCCGCCGCCGCACGCCGCCGCCCGCCTCCGCCTCCGCCGCCTCCTCCGCCGCCGCCCGCGGGAAATTTGAATTTTGGCGGGAAATTTGAATTTTGGCGCGAGATTTGAATTTGTAAACAAAGCCACGTGCTTTTCGACAGCTGTCATCGACAACAACGCATCGCTAACCTCACTGCTGCCATCTTGACGGGCCTAAACCTCACTAGTGCCAACTTAACCTCACTAGCATGAGGTAAACAAAGCCACGTGCTTTTTGACAGCCACGTGCTTTTTGACAGACAACAACGCATCGCTAACCTCAGTACTGCCATCTTGACGGGTCTAAACCTTAGTGGTGCCAACTTAACCTCACTAGCATGAGGTAAACAAAGCCACGTGCTTTTTGACAGCCACGTGCTTTTTGACAGATTTGTAAACAAAGCCACGTGCTTTTTGACAGACAACAACGCATCGCTAACCTCAGTACTGCCATCTTGACGGGTCTAAACCTTAGTGGTGCCAACTTAACCTCACTAGCATGAGGTAAACAAAGCCACGTGCGTTTTGACAGCCACGTGCTTTTTGACAGATTTGTAAACAAAGCCACGTGCTTTTTGACAGACAACAACGCATCGCTAACCTCAGTAATGCCATCTTGACGGGCCTAAACCTTAGTGGTACCAACTTAACCTAACTAGCATGAGGTAAACAAAGCCACGTGCTTTTTGACAGCCACGTGCTTTTCAACAGATTTGTAAACAAAGCCACGTGCTTTTTGACAGCTGTCATCGACAACAACGCATCGCTAACCTCAGTACTGCCATCTTGACGGACCTAAACCTTAGTGGTACCAACTTAACCTAACTAGCGCGAGGTAAACAAAGCCACGTGCTTTTTGACAGCTGTCATCCGCCATCTTTGAGTACAGTGCTGCCCTCTTTAGCTACTTACCTTTGACAGCTGTCATCCGCCATCTTTAAGCAGTGCTGCCCTCTATGTGGTGGCGGCAAATTCTAAATGCTTTACAAACCTATGCCCCTTTTTGACAGCTGTCATCCGCCATCTTTGAGCACTGTGCTGCCCTCTTTCATCACCTGTCATCGGCAGTGCTGTCATCTTGACGGGTCTAAACCTTAGTGCTACCAACTTAACCTGGCGCGTGGTAAACAAAGCCACGTGCTTTTTTGACAGCCACGTGCTTTTTTGACAGCTGTCATCCGCCATCTTTAAACCACAGTGCACTGTGCTGCCCTCTTTCGTCACCTGTCATCGGCAGTGCTGCCATCTTGACGGGCCTAAACCTTAGTGCTACCAACTTAACCTCACTAGCTCGAGATAAACAAATCCACGTGCTTTTTGACAGCCACATGCTTTTTTGATAGCTGTCATCCGCCATCTTTAATCTATAGAGCACAGTGCTGCCCTCTTTAGCTACTTACCTTTGAAATGTGGTGGCGGATAATTTGAAAAATGCTTTTCGACAAGCAGCCATCTTTAATCATGAGAGCACCGTGCTGCCATCTATGTGGTGGCGGTGCTTTTTGACAGCTGTCATCCGCCATCTTTAATCTATAGAGCACCGTGCTGCCCTCTTTAGCTACTTACCTTTGAAATGTGGTGGCGGCAAATTCCACGTGCTCTTGTTTGGAAACAAAGCCATGTGCTTTCTTGACAGCTGTCATCCGCCATCTTTAATCTATAGAGCACAGTGCTGCCCTCTTTATCGTAGTAGATGTAAATTCGTCACAGCTGTCATCCGCAGTGCTGCCATCTTAACGAGCCTAAACCTTAGTGCTACCAACTTAACCTCACTAGCGTGAGATAAACAAATCCACGTGCTTTTTTGACAGCTGTCATCCACTATCTTTAATCTATAGAGCACAGTGGTGCCCTCTTTAGCTACTTACCTTTGAAATGTGGTGGCGGATAATTTGAAAAATGCTTTTCGACAAGCAGCCATCTTTGAGCACCGTGCTGCCCTCTTTGTGGTGGCAGGCAATTCCACGTGACAGCAGCCATCATTAATCCTGAGAGCACCGTGCTGCCCTCTATGTGGTGGCGGCAATTTGAAAAATTCTACATGCTCTTGTTCCGAAACAAACTCACGTGCTTTTTTCTGACAGCTGTCATCCGCCATCTTGCATCACAAACCTCAGTGCTGCGCTCTTTAGCTAGATACCTTTGAAATGTGGTGGCGGCAATTTGAAAAAAAAATCTATGTGCTCTTGTTTAGTAAACAAAGCCACGTGCTTTTCATGACAGCTGTCATCCACCATCTTTAATCAATAGAGCACTGTGCTGCTATCATGCGGGCAATTTCATCACCTGTCATCCACCATCTTTAATCTACAGAGCACCGTGCTGTCCTCTATGTAGTAGCGGGCAATTTGAAAAGTTCTGTTAGCCGTCATCCGCCATCTTTAATCAAGAGAGCACCGTGCTGCCATCTATGTGGTGGCGGCAAATTCCATGTGCTCTTGTTTAGTAAACAAACTCACGCGCTTTTTTGTCAGCTGTCATCCGCCATCTTACATCGCAAACCTCAGTGCTACACTCTTTAGTTGAAATATGGTGGCGGATAATTTAAAAAGAAAAATTCTACAGCAGCCATCTCTCGGCGCTAATTGCACAAGATGGTGGCTATACATGACTCCTTAAAGGTGCTTATGCAAGATGGCCGCTATACATAGACTCCCTTGGGATGCTTGCGCAAGATGGCGGTTATACATGGCTCCTTATGAGATGCCCTAGGGATGCTTGCGCAAGATGGCGGTTGCTCTTATGAGGCGGCTTAAGGGTCTTTGCACAAGATGACTAGAGACGCCCTAAGGATGCTTGCGCAAAATGGCGGACGCAAGATGGCGGCTATACACGACTCCTTATGAGACGCCTTAAGGGTGCTTGCGTAAGATGGCTGCTGCTCTTAGCTTAGAGGCTAACGTGTCATGCTAGTTCGATTCATTAAATTTGGGGCTTAAATGCAAAATGTTAAATATCTCGAAAACGGTGCATCGTAGAGCAAAACGGACAAAATTTTTCCGCCCAATACCTCGGTTCGCAGTACGAGGAACATGATAGCATAAGTCTAATGATGAGATCGACGGTTCGGTTCCTACTTAGGCCCTATGGCATTCACTCTGTTTTAGCTTGTATTGAAGCAAGTCTTCGTAACATGATCAGGTCTAGCTATGGTAGAGAGTATAACGTGCCGTGCAGGTTCGATTCATTAAATTTAGGGCTTAAATGCAAAATGTTAAATATCTCGAAAACGGATAAAATTTGTCTACCTGATACCTAGGTTTGCAGTATCAGGAGCATAAGAAAAACATAGTCTAATGATGAGATCGACGGTTCGATCCCTACTTAGGCCCTTTGGCATTGGCAGCTATCTAATTCTACAAGATGGCGGCTATACATAGCTTCTTATGAGACAGCTTAAGAGCGCTTGCACAAGATGGCTGCTGCTCTTATGAGACGCCCTAGGGGTGCTTGCGCAAGGTAGCAGTGACAAGACGGTGACTATACACAGCTGCTTATGATACGGCCTAGAGGTGCTCACACAAGATGGTGGCTGCTCTGATGAAGAAAGTTAGCTTTGCATCGTGCAGGTATCTTTACAGCACTAAACCTCATACCTTTGAAATGTGGTGGCAGGTAATTTGAAAAATTCGACGTGCTTTTTCATAAGCTGTTAAGGCCTGCTCTTATGTCAAGGTATAGCTCTATCGAACGAGTTTAAACCTGCATCGGGATAGCTAGAGTAAGCGCGTGCTGCAGTGATGACGTCATTATGCATGTTTAGACTTGCAAATCACAGAAGAAACGTAACAAGGCTGGAATCGAAAACTGCACTCTATGCTGTTAACTTTATCATGTGATCGAAACATTGATTGAAGTATTTAGAACACGCAATAAGTAGA
Organism: Anabrus simplex; assembly: GCF_040414725.1. Lineage (NCBI taxonomy): Eukaryota > Metazoa > Arthropoda > Insecta > Orthoptera > Tettigoniidae > Anabrus > Anabrus simplex. The sequence continues at coordinate 99,000,432 of NC_090268.1, read as the reverse complement.
GCCAAACACTGTACTCGATACAACATGTGTTTAGAACATGTCAGGGGATATCTTTGTTCTAAGAAGATTAGTTTACCGCACATTCCTCGGCTAAAGGGCTAATGGGCTAAAGGGCTAATGGGCTAAAGGGCTAATGGGCTAAAGGGCTAAAGGGCTAATGGGCTAAAGGGCTAAAGGTGCAACAACCTCATCGATCGCTATCAGCAAGAACGCTTGTACTTTGTTAAGTGTAGAAAATTAATCTTTATTGGTAAATGGTTTTATGTTCAGAACAAGGAATGGAACCTAGGGGTTACGTCTTACCTAATAAAATCCCCGAGGTGCGATGAGTTACGTTTTTCGAACTAGTGTTTGGAACACTGAACTTTTCAAGATGGCAAGAGTGAGGTTAGCAATGTTCTGTTGTTGGATTTTAAATTCCGCGCTACAACATGCATAAGGTGGCAGCCCTTGAGGTTTACTCCCGTAAAGATGGCAAGAGTGAGGTTAGCAATGTTCCGTTGTTGGATTTTTAAAATTCCCCGCTATAACATGCAAAAGGTGGCAGCCTTGAGGTTTACCGCCGTAAAGATGGCAGCAGTGAGGTTAGCGACGCTCCATTGTCCTTCAAAGTGAGGTTAGGGTTCGTCAAGAAGACGGCTGTCAAAAAAGCACGTGGCTATGTTTACCAAACAAGAGCACGTGATCGTGACGTCACGGTCACGTAGTATGCTGCCTCAGCATGCAAAGTTCAATGTCTACACCTACGTAGTTAACACTCTGCTATGTTCACAAGATTTTTATACATCACTATTCTTTATGCTTTAAGTTCATTCACATAGGCTATGCTAAGATAGCAGCACAAACACATGCGAACTTTGTACATTCTAATGGAATAAGTTTAGTACTGTGTGCGTCATGGATACATGATGTGTGCACGCATTTAATCTTGACTATACGTAATGCTGCTGCTTTGTTTACAAGATTTTTATACATTGCTATTCTTTATGCTTTAAGTTCGTGCACGCACAAGCGATACTCGTACGCTCTAGCAGGAGAAGTTTAGTACGATATTCGATACATACATTATCGATAGGTGATGTGTACACGCTTTAGAACATAGCTCATCTTTATGCTTTAAGTTCGTGCACATGGGTTAGGGATACACAAAAGCGATTGCTACATGCTCTAGCGGAAGAAGTCTAGTACGATAGTAGATGCATGTAAAATCGATAGGTTATGCTAAGATAGCAGCACACTTACATGATTTTAGCACAATCTAGTAGGAAAAGTTTAGTATGATAGTCGTTTCGTGCAAAATCATTAGGTAATGTGTAAACGCTTCGAAACAAGGCTATTCTTTGTACTTTAAGTTCATGCGTACAGGTTATGCTAAGATAGCGGCACAATCTAGCGCAGGAAGTTTAGTACGAGAGTCGATGTATGTAAAATCGATAAGTAATGAGTACACGCTTTAAAACATGGTTATTCTTCGTACTTTAAGTTCATGCGTATAGGTTAGGCTAAGATAGCAGCACAGTCTAGCGTAAGAAGTTTAGTACGAGAGTCGATGCATGCAAAATCGATAGGTGATGTGTACACACTCTGAAACATGGCTATTCTTTTTACTTTAAGGTCATGCGTATAGGTTATGCTAGGATAGCAGCACAATCTAGCGGGAGGAGATTAGTACGAGAGTCAATGCATGCAAAATCCATAGGTAATGTGTACATGCTTTGAAACATGGCTATTCCTTGTACTTTTAAGTTCATGTGTATAAGTTATGCTAAGATGCCAGCACAATCTAGCGGAAGAAGTTTAGTACGAGAGTCAATGCATGCAAAATCGATAGGTAATGTGTACACGCTTTGAAACATGGCTATTCTTTGTACCTTAAGGCCATGCGTATAGGTTATGCTAAGATACCAGCACAATCTAGCGGAAGAAGTTTAGTACGAGAGTCGATGCTTGTAAAATCGATAGGTAATGTGTACACACTTTGAAACATAGCTATTCTTTTTACTTTAAGGTCATGCGTATAGGTTATGCTAGGATAGCAGCACAATCTAGCGGGAGTAGATTAGTACGAGAGTCAATGCATGCAAAATCCATAGGTAATGTGTACATGCTTTGAAACATGGCTATTCTTTATACTTTTAAGTTCATGTGTATAAGTTATGCTAAGATACCAGCACAATCTAGCGGAAGAAGTTTAGTACGAGAGTCAATGCATGCAAAATCGATAGGTAATGTGTACACGCTTTGAAACATGGCTATTCTTTGTACTTTAATTTCATGGGTATAAGTTATGCTAAGATAGCAGCACAACCTAGCGGAAGAAGTTTAGTACGATATTTGTTGCATGCAAAATCGATAGGTAATGTGTACACACTTTGAGACATAGCTATTCTTTGTACTTTAAGTTCATGCGTCTTAGTTATGCTAAGATAGCAGCACAATCTAGCGGAAGAAGTTTTGTACGAGAGTCGATACATGCACATTCGATAGTTGATGTGTACACGCTTTGAAGCATGGCTATTCTTTGTACTTTAAGTTCATGGGTATAAGTTATGCTAAGATACCAGCACAATCTAGCGGAAGAAGTTCAGTACGAGATTCGATGAATGCAAAATCAATAAGTAATGTGCACACGCTTTGAAACATGGCTATTCTTTGTACTTTAAGTTCATGTGTATGAGTTATGCTAAGATAGCAGTACAACCTAGCGGAAGAAGTTTAGTATGATATTTGTTACATGCAAAGTCGATAGGTAATGTGTACACGCTTTGAAACATGGCTATTCTTTGTACCTTAAAGTCATGCGTATAGGTTATGCTAAGATAGCAGCACAATCTAGCGGAAGAAGTTTAGTACGAGAGTCAATGCTTGCAAAATCGATAGGTAATGTGTACACGCTTTGAGACATAGCTATTCTTTATACTTTAAGTTCATGCGTCTTAGTTATGCTAAGATAGCAGCACAATCTACCTGCAGAAGTTTAGTACGAGAGTCGATACATGCAAATTCGATAGGTAATGTGTACACGCTTTGAAACATGGCTATTCTTTGTACTTTAAAGTCATGCTAAGATAGCAGCACAATCCAGCGGAAGAAGTTTAGTACGAGAGTCGATGCATGCAAATTCGATAGGTGATGTGTACACGCTTTGAAACATGGCTATTCATTGTACTTTAATTTTATGGGTATAGGTTATAATAAGATAGCAGCACGATCTAGCGGATGAAGTTTAGTACGATGGTCGATGCATGTAAAATCGATAGGTGATGTGTACACGCTTTGAAACATGGCAATTCATACTGCTGCTCTGTTCCGAAGACTTTTAAGAATAGCTAGTCCTAATACTGCTCTTAACGACGTCGAGCTAAGGATTGATTACGTGACCGTGACGTCACAGCCACGTGCTCTTGTTTGGTAAACATAGCCACGTGCTTTTTTGACAGCTGTCTTCTTGACGAACCCTAACCTCACTTTGAAGGACAATGGAGCGTCGCTAACCTCACTGCTGCCACCTTTACGGCGGTAAACCTCAAGGCTGCCACCTTTTGCATGTTATAGCGGGGAATTTTAAAAATCCAACAACGGAACATTGCTAACCTCACTCTTGCCATCTTTACGGGAGTAAACCTCAAGGGCTGCCACCTTATGCATGTTGTAGCGCGGAATTTAAAATCCAACAACAGAACATTGCTAACCTCACTCTTGCCATCTTGAAAAGTTCAGTGTTCCAAACACTAGTTCGAAAAACGTAACTCATCGCACCTCGGGGATTTTATTAGGTAAGACGTAACCCCTAGGTTCCATTCCTTGTTCTGAACATAAAACCATTTACCAATAAAGATTAATTTTCTACACTTAACAAAGTACAAGCGTTCTTGCTGATAGCGATCGATGAGGTTGTTGCACCTTTAGCCCTTTAGCCCATTAGCCCTTTAGCCCTTTAGCCCATTAGCCCTTTAGCCCATTAGCCCTTTAGCCCATTAGCCCTTTAGCCAAGGAATGTGCGGTAAACTAATCTTCTTAGAACAAAGATATCCCCTGACATGTTCTAAACACATGTTGTATCGAGTACAGTGTTTGGTTCTACTTATTGCGTGTTCTAAATACTTCAATCAATGTTTCGATCACATGATAAAGTTAACAGCATAGAGTGCAGTTTTCGATTCCAGCCTTGTTACGTTTCTTCTGTGATTTGCAAGTCTAAACATGCATAATGACGTCATCACTGCAGCACGCGCTTACTCTAGCTATCCCGATGCAGGTTTAAACTCGTTCGATAGAGCTATGCCTTGACATAAGAGGAGGCCTTAACAGCTTATGAAAAAGCACGTCGAATTTTTCAAATTACCTGCCACCACATTTCAAAGGTATGAGGTTTAGTGCTGTAAAGATACCTGCACGATGCAAAGCTAACTTTCTTCATCAGAGCAGCCACCATCTTGTGTGAGCACCTCTAGGCCGTATCATAAGCAGCTGTGTATAGTCACCGTCTTGTCACTGCTACCTTGCGCAAGCACCCCTAGGGCGTCTCATAAGAGCAGCAGCCATCTTGTGCAAGCGCTCTTAAGCTGTCTCATAAGAAGCTATGTATAGCCGCCATCTTGTAGAATTAGATAGCTGCCAATGCCAAAGGGCCTAAGTAGGGATCGAACCGTCGATCTAATCATTAGACTATGTTTTTCTTATGCTCGTGATACTGCAAACCTAGGTATCAGGTAGACAAATTTTATCCGTTTTCGAGATATTTAACATTTTGCATTTAAGCCCTAAATTTAATGAATCGAACCTGCACGGCACGTTATACTCTCTACCATAGCTAGACCTGATCATGTTACGAAGACTTGCTTCAATACAAGCTAAAACAGGGTGAATGCCATAGGGCCTAAGTAGGAACCGAACCGTCGATCTCATCATTAGACTTATGCTATCATGTTCCTCGTACTGCGAACCGAGGTATTGGACGGAAAAAAGTTTGTCCGTTTTGCTCTACGATGCACCGTTTTCGAGATATTTAACATTTTGCATTTAAGCCCCAAATTTAATGAATCGAACTAGCATGACACGTTAGCCTCTAAGCTAAGAGCAGCAGCCATCTTGCGCAAGCACCCTTAAGGCGTCTCATAAGGAGTCGTGTATAGCCGACATCTTGCGTCCGCCATTTTGCGCAAGCATCCTTAGGGCGTCTCTAGTCATCTTGTGCAAGGACCCTTAAGCCGCCTCATAAGAGCAACCGCCATCTTGCGCAAGCATCCCTAGGGCATCTCATAAGGAGCCATGTATAACCGCCATCTTGCGCAAGCATCCCAAGGGAGTCTATGTATAGCGGCCATCTTGCATAAGCACCTTTAAGGAGTCATGTATAGCCACCATCTTGTGCAATTAGCGCCGAGAGATGGCTGCTGTAGAATTTTTCTTTTTAAATTATCCGCCACCATATTTCAACTAAAGAGTGTAGCACTGAGGTTTGCGATGTAAGATGGCGGATGACAGCTGACAAAAAAGCGCGTGAGTTTGTTTACTAAACAAGAGCACATGGAATTTGCCGCCACCACATAGATGGCAGCACGGTGCTCTCTTGATTAAAGATGACGGATGACGGCTAACAGAACTTTTCAAATTGCCCGCTACTACATAGAGGACAGCACGGTGCTCTGTAGATTAAAGATGGTGGATGACAGGTGATGAAATTGCCCGCATGATAGCAGCACAGTGCTCTATTGATTAAAGATGGTGGATGACAGCTGTCATGAAAAGCACGTGGCTTTGTTTACTAAACAAGAGCACATAGATTTTTTTTTCAAATTGCCGCCACCACATTTCAAAGGTATCTAGCTAAAGAGCGCAGCACTGAGGTTTGTGATGCAAGATGGCGGATGACAGCTGTCAGAAAAAAGCACGTGAGTTTGTTTCCGAACAAGAGCATGTAGAATTTTTCAAATTGCCGCCACCACATAGAGGGCAGCACGGTGCTCTCAGGATTAAAGATGGCTGCTGTCACGTGGAATTGCCTGCCACCACAAAGAGGGCAGCACGGTGCTCAAAGATGGCTGCTTGTCGAAAAGCATTTTTCAAATTATCCGCCACCACATTTCAAAGGTAAGTAGCTAAAGAGGGCACCACTGTGCTCTATAGATTAAAGATAGTGGATGACAGCTGTCAAAAAAGCACGTGGATTTGTTTATCTCACGCTAGTGAGGTTAAGTTGGTAGCACTAAGGTTTAGGCTCGTTAAGATGGCAGCACTGCGGATGACAGCTGTGACGAATTTACATCTACTACGATAAAGAGGGCAGCACTGTGCTCTATAGATTAAAGATGGCGGATGACAGCTGTCAAGAAAGCACATGGCTTTGTTTCCAAACAAGAGCACGTGGAATTTGCCGCCACCACATTTCAAAGGTAAGTAGCTAAAGAGGGCAGCACGGTGCTCTATAGATTAAAGATGGCGGATGACAGCTGTCAAAAAAGCACGTGAGTTTGTTTCCAAACAAGAGCATGTAGAATTTTTCAAATTACCGCCGCCACATAGAGGGCAGCACGGTGCTCTCGTGATTAAAGATGGCTGCTTGTCGAAAAGCATTTTTCAAATTATCCGCCACCACATTTCAAAGGTAAGTAGCTAAAGAGGGCAGCACTGTGCTCTATAGATTAACGATGGCGGATGACAGCTATCAAAAAAGCATGTGGCTGTCAAAAAGCACGTGGATTTGTTTATCTCGAGCTAGTGAGGTTAAGTTGGTAGCACTAAGGTTTAGGCCCGTCAAGATGGCAGCACTGCCGATGACAGGTGACGAAAGAGGGCAGCACAGTGCACTGTGGTTTAAAGATGGCGGATGACAGCTGTCAAAAAAGCACGTGGCTGTCAAAAAAGCACGTGGCTTTGTTTACCACGCGCCAGGTTAAGTTGGTAGCACTAAGGTTTAGACCCGTCAAGATGACAGCACTGCCGATGACAGGTGATGAAAGAGGGCAGCACAGTGCTCAAAGATGGCGGATGACAGCTGTCAAAAAGGGGCATAGGTTTGTAAAGCATTTAGAATTTGCCGCCACCACATAGAGGGCAGCACTGCTTAAAGATGGCGGATGACAGCTGTCAAAGGTAAGTAGCTAAAGAGGGCAGCACTGTACTCAAAGATGGCGGATGACAGCTGTCAAAAAGCACGTGGCTTTGTTTACCTCGCGCTAGTTAGGTTAAGTTGGTACCACTAAGGTTTAGGTCCGTCAAGATGGCAGTACTGAGGTTAGCGATGCGTTGTTGTCGATGACAGCTGTCAAAAAGCACGTGGCTTTGTTTACAAATCTGTTGAAAAGCACGTGGCTGTCAAAAAGCACGTGGCTTTGTTTACCTCATGCTAGTTAGGTTAAGTTGGTACCACTAAGGTTTAGGCCCGTCAAGATGGCATTACTGAGGTTAGCGATGCGTTGTTGTCTGTCAAAAAGCACGTGGCTTTGTTTACAAATCTGTCAAAAAGCACGTGGCTGTCAAAAAGCACGTGGCTTTGTTTACCTCATGCTAGTGAGGTTAAGTTGGCACCACTAAGGTTTAGACCCGTCAAGATGGCAGTACTGAGGTTAGCGATGCGTTGTTGTCTGTCAAAAAGCACGTGGCTTTGTTTACAAATCTGTCAAAAAGCACGTGGCTGTCATAAAGCACGTGGCTTTGTTTACCTCATGCTAGTGAGGTTAAGTTGGCACCACTAAGGTTTAGACCCGTCAAGATGGCAGTACTGAGGTTAGCGATGCGTTGTTGTCTGTCAAAAAGCACGTGGCTGTCAAAAAGCACGTGGCTTTGTTTACCTCATGCTAGTGAGGTTAAGTTGGCACTAGTGAGGTTTAGGCCCGTCAAGATGGCAGCAGTGAGGTTAGCGATGCGTTGTTGTCGATGACAGCTGTCAAAAAGCACGTGGCTTTGTTTACAAATTCAAATCTCGCGCCAAAATTCAAATTTCCCCCCAAAATTCAAATTTCCCGCGGGCGGCGGCGGAGGAGGCGGCGGAGGAGGAGGCGGGCGGCGGCGTGCGGCGGCGGAGGTGCGGCAGAACTGTCCAATTATACTACTCTCCTGTCACGCATTAAGTTTAAGATTACTTCATTTATACACCTCAATGAGTTATCTTTTCACATTAAAGTATATTTCGATCACGGCATATTGGAATGCTATTTCCTAATAACAGACAATGAGTTGCCTAGTTACATGAATCTCCTAGGAAGAAAGGTACTTCATAAAACATGGCGGCGTGTTCCCATCCACCTCTATATAGCATTTCCCTCGCAGACTATCATGATACAGAGTAAGTCGCTGCCACCTAGCGACAATCTGTCCATCAAGGTCGATTCAATCTTGGTGCGGCTTTGTAATTAAATGAAATTCAATTCAATACAAGATTTTTCCTCCACTATTAGACGATTTGGAAGATTTAGGTACAAACTGTGCACCTTTAAACTCCCTCTGGTTTAAGAGCTTTAGTTTTGTGAAACATACAATAATAATAATAATAATAATAATAATAATAATAATAATAATAATAATAATAATAATAATAATAATAATAATAATAATAATAAGGTAGGTAAGGGTTATTCTGCCCGAAGGCAGGTCCGTACCTCCACAGAGGTGTTCCTGAGCCGGAGTTTACGTGCGGTAGGGTGGAAAGTTCCTTTCCGCTCCTCCATTCCCCTACCCCCCACCAACAGCGCGTGGCATCCCATCCAACTCCTGACCACGCCCAATGTTGCTTAACTTCGGAGATCTCACAGGATCCGGTGTTTCAACACGGCTACGGCCGTTGGTATAATAATAATAATAATAATAATAATAATAATAATAATCAGGTGGCTGTGAATTTTGAAGTAACAAAAAAAGAATTATAGTTTTATTTTGTGAATGCTGCAGATTATACTATATTTTTTCTGCCAATCGTGCGCACCAGCATCCGAAAGCTCGCCTACCGGTACTGGTACTCGTACTATAGTTTGAGCACCCCTATTCCATGTGAAGCAAACATACCTCCGCTAGGCACCCCCCACGGTATAGAAAGTTCTTTCGAAAGTAGAAAGAAAGAAAATAGAAACAAACGTGTATCTTGATATTCTTGTCGATGTTATTCAATACATGTGAAGAAATGTTCGTCAAATTTTTACACTCTTAATAATTTGATACGAATCATTCTGTGATTTTTTATACATAGTTCCAGCGTAGGGGATTTAATTCCAAATCAGTGTGCGTTTAAATTGCGTAGGATTAAATGTAAAAAAACATTTGCTTTTTTCACATTTCCAATTCCCATGTGTGTTTCATTCTACTTTCCCCTCCAGCAGTTTGCAATGCATTTTTATACGCATTTAAATTTGAGGCCAGTGATCAAGCGCAGATTACTAAGGATGAAGAGCAACTGTGTTTTATTAAAAAACTCGATTGCGTAACGTAGTCCTCTGTGTACTCTAGGTAAGGTGATCCAATCTCAGCACATTCGATTGACATTTAACCACTACTTCAAATGAGTGGGGGATTTTTTAAGACCCTCTAAACTCTTTCTACATAATAGCTCTACTCCGGTGTTATGACACCTAATAGTGGAACCTCTTTCTATTGCAAATATTAATAATAATAATAATAATAATAATAATAATAATAATAATAATAATAATAATAATAATAATAATAATAATAATAATAATAATAATAATAATATTTTACTCCCTACTAAGTATTTGTACAGTCTTCAGAGTCGCCGAAGAGATGGAATTTTTACGTAATGCTAAATCTACCAACACGAGACCGGTGTATTCGAGTAGCTCCAAATATCATTGGACAGAACCGCGATCGAACCAGCCGTCTGTGGCTCAGAAAGCCATCGACCTATCGTCTGAATCACTCAGCCCTGAAGCTATTGAAGAATTAACCCAATAACGGGTGGAGGTGTTATAATATATTGTAGAATGTATCCACACTAATCCCTGACTGGCGGTGAACAAAAGGGCCCTCAGGGGATCTTAACCTGGGAGCGTGGGTTGGCGACTACAGGCCCTTAGCTGAGCCCTGGAATTGCTAAAGCTTACTTGTTCCAGGCTTCTCACTTTTTATCGTAATTTATGATCTTCATATCCGTATTGACGAACTACACAATTAGAAATAGGAAAGGACTTCCATCTTTCAGTACTTATTTATTGCACTTATTATGCTATAATAGTGATAATAATAATAATAATAATAATAATAATAATAATAATAATAATAATACCCGTGTGGGGATTTACTGGTTACCTCCATCGGGCGCGTCCCATTGGAATTGGGGAAGCTCGCTGGCTCTGCCGCCAGCAGAGTCAGAGGGTAGTAGGGAAATAAAATACCACCGTGAAAAAAAACTGGTCCCTTGCCAGGGTTACGGCGAAGACTGGTAAATGACCAGAAGCCAGAAAACATCTTGAGGCAACCTCTAGGGCTAACAACCCTAGTTGTAAAAGGATGGGTACCCGTCCAAAGCAAAGTCAAGTCAAAAAGCATGATGGCACAACATTTCAAGAAACATACCCCAGGGGGTAAATCTTCGGATAAATCCCTTGTCGTGAACGCCACGGCGCACGAGTCTCCTTCGGATTCTGGGGGAGACTCGACATCATGCAAGAGACGAGTCGGAGCGTCTCGGTGTACCCCGAAGAGTCAAAAACTCAGGCCAAAATCTAAAACCTTTCTAGCAACTTTCAACATAAATTCACTTACACAAACTGGCAAGCTGAAAACCCTCACCAAAGCTCTTCACGAAAATCAGATATCCATAGTGGCCCTACAGGAAACAAGGTACCCAGATGAAGAGATTTTTGAATCTGAAGGCTACCGATTTTTCAAGAGCAAAGCGAAAAGAGGAATCCTCAATGGAGCTGTGATGCTTGGAACAGCGTTTGCTGTTAGAACCAAGATCCTTAAATCGGTTGCAAATTTCGAACCTGTGAATGACAGATTGTCTATACTCACAATTAAATGCGCGAACAAAACCTACGCCCTAGTTAACGCACATGCTCCTACAAACGATAAGAACAAGTCTGATCCAGACGAAGTTGATAATTTCTGGGACCTACTGGATGAAAAATTGAACAAAATCCCCAAACACCATGTCAAGCTTCTTTTGGGTGACTTCAATGCCCAACTAGGTCGTGAGCAGAAGTACAAGAAAGTTATAGGAAATTACCCTGCTCACAAAAGAACCAACCCCAACGGCAAAAGACTGGTGACCATTTGCGAAAATCACAACCTGCAGGTCATGTCGACCCACTTTCGCCATCTACCCAGAAAGCAAATGACGTGGCGTTCTCCCGTCCAAGCTCTCGGAGAGTTCCAAATTGATCATGTTGCGATCTCCAGGAGAAACAGCCCTGAGATTATGAATGTCAAGGTAAAGAAAGGCATCAATGTGGCCTCAGATCATTATATGTCTCTTATCAAATTCAAACCAATTCCCTCAAACACAAGGAAGACAACCAAACAGATCACACGCTTCGACAATGATAAACTTCGGCAAAGGGTCGAGGAGTTCCAGGAGAAGGCTAGACCAAATGACTGTAACTTTAACAACGCCAGAAGTCTCCTTGTTGAGGCCGACAAAGACGTTGCAGAAATCAAGAGAAGCAAAAAGCATGCCTGGTGGAATAGTACCTGCGAATCAGTCCTCCAAGAAAGACTCAATGCGTGGAAACAGTACAACTGTACGAAATCACAAAATGATTGGGAAACCTACAAAACCCAACGTGCCCAAGCAGCTAGGGTGTTCAGAACTGAGAAACGTAAATACGAAAAATCTCTCATTGAAAAGATAGAACAAAACATTAGGAAGAATGAAAGCAGAGAGTACTACAGAGCCTTCAGACGCAAACTCACTGGCTATAAACCACCATCTCTTTGCTTTGAGCGAACGGACGGCACACTGGGGACGTTAAATGAAGAAAATTGCAGCATTCTGGCAGATTACTTCAAGAATTTACTTAATTGCTCTAAACTGCAAAGCGCCATTGAGACCAAGGAACCCTTACTCAGGTGCCCAGATTCCAGACCACCCGACAGAGATGAAATCAAGCGTCACATTGCCCGTGTCAAAAATAACAAAGCGCCGGGGGAAGACTCAGTAGTAGCAGAACTATGGAAATATGCCCCAGAAGAATCACTTGATATCTTGCAAAAGCAAATAGAAGAAATTTGGAACAAGGAGACCCTACCCGAAGATTGGAAAATAGCTTTGATCCATCCATTACACAAAAAAGGCAGCATGAAGAACATCAACAACTACAGAGGAATATCTTTGCTACCCGTGACTTACAAAATTCTATCACTTGCCATCCTGGATCGTTTGGAAGCACAAGTCGAACATCAAATAGGTGAATACCAAGGAGGGTTCAGAAAAGGTCGCTCAACAGCTGAACAGATCCAAAATCTGAAAACGATCATCAAATATTGTACACTAAGGTCCAAGCAGTACGTGTCTGTCTTGTAGACTTCAAGAAAGCGTACGACTCCATTGACCGGGAAGTCCTTCTAAACATCTTAAATGAATTTGGAGTTGATTTGAAACTGCTGGCATTAATTAGAGCCACCCTGACGGATACAAAATCCAAGGTGAAGTTACACGGATGTCTCTCGCATTCCTTTGACATCAAAACAGGAGTCCGACAAGGTGATGGGCTATCCCCGATACTCTTCAACTGTGTTCTTGAAAAGATCATCAGAACCTGGCGGGTGAGATTACAGGAAACCAACTACAGTCCATTGAGAATAGGAACCAAATCCAAGGGGATCGCAACAGACTGCTTAGCATTTGCCGATGATATTGCTGTTCTCTCAACCGACATAGAAACCGCTAGAGCTCAAGTTGAAATTTTAAAGGAAATTGTCGAACAAACTGGTTTGCAGATATCGTTTGAGAAAACAGAAGTAATGACTAACATCAAAGAGGCTCCACCAAAACTCCATACAAAATACGGGGACATCACCCGAGTAGACAAATTCAAATACCTGGGTGAGATCATCATGAAAAATGGACTGGACAAAGAAGCACTTCAGGAGCGAGTACGCAAACTGGAAATAGCCTACCAAACATCCCGCACAATCTACAACAAAAAATGCCTTTCCCAAAACACCAAGATACGTCACTATGAAACAGTTCTGAAGCCAGTAGTTCTATATGCAGCCGAAACCCTGTCTCTAAATACCAACAAAGGACTACTTGAAGAACTGGAGAAAAGACAACGCAAAATTGTGAGAGGAATCTTGGGATCAAAGTACAGAAATGGAATCTATCAAAAGAGATCCAACAAGGAAGTCTACAGCAAAATAGAGAAAATTACCGACACAATCAGAAGAAGACGGGCACGATTTTACGGTCATCTGAAAAGAATGCACAGAAGAAAGTTAACTAAAGAAATCTTTCACTTTTTTTATTCAAACCCCAAAACCAGAATTCCCTGGTTTAGAAATACCAAAGAAGACCTGCAAATGCTACATATCTCAGCTGAAGACGCCTTTAACAAAGATCTCTTCCGCAAGAAAATATTGACGATCGGGTTAAACCGAGACGAGCAACCGAAGAGAAGACACGGTGCCCCTTGGACAGAGGAGCGTAAGCAGGCCCACTCACAAAGAATGAGGGAAATTTGGGCTCTAAAGAAGGCCAATTTCAGTGTCAAATGCAACAAGACTTAACGTGGTCATTGATGGTCCCAGCGAATTATGTAATACTACTACTACTACTACTACTACTACTAATAATAATAATAATAATAATAATAATAATAATAATAATATGTTTATAATAAGTGCATTAAATACGTATTGATAGATGGAAGTCCTTTCCTATTTCTAATTCCCACGTTTTATCCTATCCAACCTCCCTTCTTCAAGTCCGACGATATTAAAGCATTCGAACCTTAGGGACTCTCATTTTCACGCCCTTCGTGACCCTTGCCTTTCTTTGTTCGATAATATTGAGTTTCAAATGATTGCTTATCGGTGGTGCATTTTGCTCTATGATACAACATGGAAATTCGAATAGCAAGGAATTTCTACGCTACAATCTAGCTATTTATTCTCTAGGAAATTAACCTCAATTCCATAAATGAATATATGAAATGAATAATTACAGGTGGCGATATTTCTCTATGATACAACATAGCAATTTACTGTCTGGAATGAGTAATCGGTGATAGCTTTCAGACATATTTTCTTGACTCTGTTTATTCCAAACTATACCGACTGTGTTTTAGCCATATATATGGGATTACTGTATTTGCTTCAAACGTACAGTATGTATCATGGTTTTTCATTCTTCTAGATTTCTTAACCTCAGTTCTATACATGAGTATCAATAATGATTGCTTATAGGTGATATATTTTGCAATTTATTGTTTAGAATAAGTATTGAGTGACTGTTTTTATATTCAGGAGATGTAAATGTGAATGACATTATCAAATTCACTCATTGTAGAGTTATTGCAAGTAAGGGTGGTTGTGTATTACAGTTACTGTTCGTATCCTGTGATCAAAGCGACCGCATCGAGACCCAGAGTTGTTCATTGGTATTTATGTTTGCTCCAGATGAGAAAGATGCGGTTCAGTAGATTTAATTAAACAGCAAGAAATCTTTAAGACATATTTCTATTAAAACAGAAGGAACTGTCACGCTAAGAATCGTGTTATTGTAACCTTACATCGAGAAGATGATGGATTCGAACCTCGCTGTCGACTGTCTTGAAGATGATGTCCAATGGTTTCCATTTACACCAGAAATATGCCCAGGATGCACTATAATTGAGGCCACCATGTTATTTGTGCAGCTGCTAACAGTGCTCCTGTGTAACTAAACAAGTCTAATGCACGCAAGAGCGATACCCAAATTAACAACACTTCAGTCAATGTCAACTCAGTGGCTTCCAGTTTAAGGTCATATACCCATATTTTCGCAGGTATAATGATCTGATTAATGAGTACTACAAGCTACGTCACTTGACATTCCTGATGCAAGCCTCAACATGATACATATGAGAAATCCTCTACTGCAAGCAGCGAAGAGGCTGGTTACTGAGAATTTCGTCTTAGTGCAAACTATAGCCTCAAGAAGGAAACTGTATGCTCCTCACGATCAATTGGCATTTCTGAAAAGTTCTTGTATGTGAGTAACAACATGTCTAGGTACGGATTTGTCATGTATTATCCAGACGTTTCCATCGTCAATTATTCAGTGTATGGTGGCAGATGTGTGAGTGTTATGTTAACTTGGTGGAAATAACAATATATAAGATGTTAAACACACAATGCTAAGTTAAGGAAATGTAAAACATTACATTGCTATTACTCTTGAATCTATTTGAGAACTATTATAACTGATGCAATTTGAGGTTTTGTTTGCCCCACCAAGGCATCGATCGTGGAAAGAGACGAAGATTGCGCCGCATACAAGGTGGGGCACACCTTCTGTACGCATCACTTCTCCAGGAATAATCTCTCTGCAGCACATAGTTGAAGTGTCAGCCAGGTAATGCACGGGATAAAGGCAATGTCTAGACATCTCTTCTAACGAGGTACGGTCAGGCAGTGACAAATGTGCGGCCTCACTTCTGACCACTCTGCTAACAAATAGAAACATCTCCCATCCTTCATTCTAACCGCACAAGAACAGCGTGCAAAACTCGTGTGAATATTTCCTGAAGAGGCAGAACCACAGTGTTACTGTAGCGGATTACGTGAGCTGACCACTAGAAATGTTTTCTCTGGCGCATTATTTTAACGTAGACTTACGCTCCTCGATAACGGGTACTTGGAAAAAGAAATAAGACGCTTTTAGTGTTTGGGTAGAACCAATATATCGCCGAGACTATTTAACTTACGATTATTTTTAATATCTCAATTGACAGACAAAAGGGGACGCTACCTGTTGGAAAAAACAAATGAAAATCGCAAAAGTTGTTTTCATGAAATAGTGCTTCAAATTAAGGCAAAATTTGTGCTAAATATGTGACGTCACACGTACACTCACTTATAATATACCATTGTGTTGACTCGTGCGTTGAGTTGGAGGATAGCTATCGTGCTCAGTTGTATAGAATAATTTGAATAAGTAAATCTACGAAACCGTCAACATTGCGACCGTCACTTCCTAAAACTTAACGTACAAGTATTACCCATTATTGCTTGGCTGAATTGAATTTCGAGTGCGGATTTTATATATAAAACAGAGAGTCAAATTTTCAGTGGGCATTAATAATATTTTTGGTTGTGTTTTATCAGACAAGAGAAGTTAGGAATTGGGTACGATGCGCATTCGTATCCCTGAAATATCACTATAAAATTTGTCACAAATGGAACATAATAATTGCTTTTGCACACATCAAGTGAAAAATCTGTGGCAAATTAAGAAATACCGTCGTTATTTGAGAAATATGAAAACATACTTAAGGCTTGTAGACAGGACTGGTTTATGTCGTACTCCGCTGCTGGTGCCGTCTTTTCTTACTTTCTTCAGGTCCAGGGCTAGCACCGTGGAATGGGAGTGCTATGTCTGTGGATTCTCATTATCTTTGTCCATATGACTAGAGCGGCCAGTTCAAACAGCAAAATGGAGATCAAAAGAAAAATAGCATGATCCCTGGACCAATAAATATGTTTTTTTTTGTTCGAACGAAAGTAGCTCGATCCCTGGACCAATAAATCACTAGTCCACAGAATTATTCTTATGTACATTGGCCATACCATTTTGTCGCCTATTAAATATTGCATATCGCGATACAATTCAGGAAATGATGTCATTGGTAACTGAAGCAATGAAACGAAAGCAAAGAACTTCAGTGAACACAGATATCACACACGAAATTGTTGAAAGTGTAAGACAAAAGACATACGTGTGTCACTGTGAGCGCAACATAAAATGTACTTGTAATGTGGTAAAGTACGTATACATAATATTCTCCAAAAATCAAATATTTCTTAATTTGCCGCAGATTTTTCACTTGGTATGTGTTAAAGAAATTATTATGTTCCATTTGTGACAAATTTTATAGTGATATTTCAGGGATACGAATGCGCACTATACCCTTAGGAATTTTACTCGTAGGTTTTTGATAACGATAATTTCGTGTGGCTATTTCCAGCCGAGGGTGGGTGGCATCTCTCATGTATAGGTAACTGCGTGTTATTGTGGTGGAGGATAGTATTACGTGTGCTGTGTGAGTTGCAGGGGTGTTGAGGACAGCACAAACATCCAGCCCCCGAGCCATTGGAATTAACCAATGAAGGTTAAAAATCCCCGACCCGGCCGGGAATCAAACCCGGGACGCTCCGAACCGAAGGCCAGTACGCTGAGCATTCAGCCAACGAGTCAGACAGGCATTTCGATGAAACTCTCACAGTCGTATTAGAAACCAGGGTGAAGTTCTGCATTTCGCAATCGTATCGAAGGGTAAGTAGAAAACGAAAAAAAAAAAAAAAAATCTGTTGAGCGTAGATTTTGTGTTGGTAACCATGGCAACTGCCGGCATTGCTTGTTTATGTTACGAGTGATTGCTAAACATCGCTGTATTATTATAATCATTGTGATTTTGCACTGACTTATTGAAGAAAGCCTCGTTTGAAATCTTTTGGAAAGGGGAAGTATACGGGAAATCGCCGCATACGTAAACTTTCCGGTGTAAATAATGTTAGTTTATGTAAAAGTAGAGATAGGCCTAGTTCCAATGTAGAGGAGGTTAAAAATGACATCGCCATATGCTCGTCATATAGTGTTTCTAGATCTGAAATAGACATTGAAACTCCCTCAAGTTCATCAAAACAAAACCTCTTGCATTGTCGGCCACTGTTTGAAGACTTGTGGGAACGCGAAAAGTCAAATATAAGTGATAAATGTAAACTTCAACCTGGCAATGTGATTGTTGACATTAACTTATTTCTGTAGCTCTTGGTTCGCATGCCTCTTGTAAATACTGTGGTGCTGTTATGAACTTACCAAAACCCCATGCAAAATTCCACAAAAGTTTTGGAAATATTTTACAAAGTATGAAAAGTGTAGCAGAGGATAGCATAGACAGGCTGCAAGATCAGTAGTAGAATGTAATAATGCGGACAATAAAATAGCTATTGCAGTCGATGGAACATGGCACAGGAGGGGAGACATCTCTCTTCATGGTGTTGTGGTAGCTACATCCGTTGACACTGTAAAGGTACTGGACGTGGAAACTCTTTCTAAATATTGTCATGTTTGTAAGAATAAGGGTCAACATGAACATGAACACTGCGTAATAAATTTTAAGGGAAGTGGTGGTGAAATGAAAGTTCAAGGTGCAGTGAGAATATTTGGAAGATCCATTCAGACAAGAGGAGTAGTATACAAAAAATATTTAGGAGATGGGGATAGTAAGGGGTACATGAAGGTGGTACAGAGTAGGCCATGCGGAGATAGAGTTTCAGTCGAAAATCGGAAGTGCATTGGCCATGTCCAGAAACGTTTAGGTGCTCGGCTTCGTAGATTGAAAGAACAACTTGTTGGGAAAAAGTTATCTGATGGGAAAGGTATTGGTGGTCCAAATAGGCTTACAGATGGTGTCATTGACCGTCTGCAGAATTACTAAGGCCCAGCCATTAGGAGTAATGTTTCGAAACTGCACGAAATGAAAGCAGCAGCATGGGCATGTCACATCAACGGATGAGAAACCTGTGAATGGACTATGCCCTAAGGGAGATGATTCATGGTACAAATATAACAGAAAAGACCTAAATTATAAGCTCCAAGGGTTACTTCATGCTGTAGCTGAAGCTATAAAGCCAGTATATAGGGATTTGGCACACCCAGATCTTTTAAAAAAGTGCCTGCATGGAAAAATACAGAACGCTAATGAAGCATTTAATCATGTTCTGTGGTCCAGAGTTCCGAAAACAATGTTTGTTGGTAATACTACACTCGAGTTTGGACTATGTGATGAACGATGGGAATATTGCTAGGGCTAAGGTGCTGCAGAAATTGAATATTATACCAGGATACAACACACTGAACATCCTAAAGGAGTTGGATGACATCCGAATAAAGAAAGCAGACCTCATGTTGGAAGAAATGAGTAAAAGGGCCAGAAGACTGAAGAAAAATCTTGATAGGATTAAGGAGGACACAAATGATGCAAGTTATGGGGCAGGAATGTTCTAAGAATTGTCAGAGGTAACAAATTATAATGAGAAATTTCAACCTAATTTTTATTAGTTTTACCAGTTTAACTTTGGTACAATTTATAAGAAAACTAATAAAGATAGGTCCATTAAATTTTGGTAGTAAATCAACATCATCCTAATGAACAGTAATAAGTAGGGATATTCCTTTAAATAAAATAAAAAATTATATATAAATATTTTTTGTCATTATTCCAGTTTAAAAAAATCGTACTATAAAAAATTCATACTGACGAAAGTATTTGGTTTATGCCAATAATCTTTCTTGTTCTTGTATATAATGTTCCAACCAGTAATCCTTGAAAATTTCAAGTGGCAACCCAAACAGAGTTTGAGTCAAGTGCACCAAAAATTTGAAGAGTTAACATGGGAGAAATGGGCAGGTATTACTTACCTTAAGACACTACTGTATTTACACCCCTCTCGAATGTACTTTTCTTTGATGCTATATCAAGCTCTTGTCTTCTATTAATAGTGTTAAAGAGAGTTGGGAGGCGGATTAGGAAAGATCGTAGAAGTACTGAGTGCTGAGTGTGGGGAAAGTGGAAAAGTTCTTTGATTCTCCTGGAGCGGGAAGGAACATGGAGAGAGAAGAGCGGAGCGGTAATGCCCATTTAAGATCCCGTGGAGGAAACTCAGGTCAGCTACCTGTCCCTTGATGTGCAGCGGTGACACATTTTCTGCTCTTAATACCTGCTGCGTAGACAGTTTTGTCAGTATTAGAAAATACCAAACATATTCCAATTTAAAAAATATCGCAAAAAATAAGCGTGACTCTTACTTTTAATCATGTGATAAATTGTGGCGCTAGATGGGTTAGAGAGGTCATCTAAATGGCTGGTTGAGTTTCTTCCGTAACCAACATTCGGAAAGAACACGTATTTGAAAGAAGTACACGAAATGAATTGCCTCTCTTCAGGCCGGAATATACGCTACATTTAACACAGTGCTGTAGTAGCACAAACATTCCCTCATTAACATACAAATAAAAGTAAAAGTAATTACATGCACATGGCATGGAACGGTAACTTTACGCCAGCCTGCTGAAAGTAACGGGTGTTTCAGTATGGTCCTGGAAACCCTTAACTTGTATGGTATAATTAAATCACGTGACCGAGCTAGTAGTGGCTGCGTGATTTTGGTCACGTAGTTATCACCTTACCGCCTCTGTAGTGTAGTGGTTAGTGTGATTAGCTGCCACCCACGGAGGCCAGGTTTCGACTCCCGGCTCTGCCACGAAATTTGAAAAGTGGTACGAGGGCTGGAACGGGGTCTTCTCAGCCTCGGGATGTCAACTGAGTAGACGTGTGTTCGATTCCCACCTCAGCCATCCTGGAAGTGGTTTTCTGTTGTTTCCCACTTCTCCTCCAGGCAAATGCCGGGATGACACCTAACTTAAGGCCAAGGCCGCTTCCTTCCCTCTTCCTTGTCTATCCCTTCCAAACTTCCCATCCCCCTACAAGACCACTGTTCCGCATAGCAGGTGAAACCTCTTTGGCGAGGTAATGGTCATTCTTCCCAGTTGTATCCCCAGCCCAATGCCTCACGCTCCAGGACACTGTCCTTGAGGCGGTAGGGGTGGAATCCCTCACTGAGTCCGAGGGGAAAACCAATCCTGGAGGGTAAATAGATTAAGAAAGAAAGAAAGAAAGTTATCAGCTTGCATTCGGAAGATAGTGTGTTCGAAGCCTACTGTCGGCAGCCCTGGAGATGGTTTTCCGCTGTTTCGTGTGTTCACACCAGGCAGATGCTGGGGCGTCCACGGACGCTTCGTGCCCACTCCTAGCCCTTTCTTGTCCCGTCGTCACCATTTGGCATATCTGTGTCGGTCCAACGTAAAGCCAATTTAAAAATAAATAAAGTAAATCACGTGACCGGTATGATTTGGATCTCAACGATCCAAATGCTTTTTAAAACTTTTCCTAGTATCCCAGCACCATAGGTAGCAATGGTCAGTTATTTTACTAATTATTTACTGTTCGCAGAACACAACATTCATTTGTTTTGTATAACCTTTAAGTTTCTCATTCTGGCGAACACAAAATACAAATTTATGAAAACCTCGGTCAGCAAACATGTTTAGATTGTTGTGTTCACGCCCCGTATTAATAGACATCATAACGTAGCTTTTGGGCTTACACTGTGTCAAGAAAACAGGGAGAAATTTCACAGAGAAGTCCTACTCGCCCTCAAGCCGGTAGTATACCTTTAACCGATGGGTGTTGTTACACATTTGCAGTACCTATTTATTGTATGTCACTTTTACATATGTCCTATTCACTGAATATGCACTTATACTACACCAAAAGATTCATGGCAATCTAAATACTTGAGATGTGATTTCCTTTTACCCTCAAATTAACCATTTTGTTAAATTCCGTCCCCTTTAATGAGCAGTACTAAATATATATTATGTTAGCAGTTACGCGCTGCTTCGCATCTTAAGTTTTTGAGATATAAGTACCCTCATAAAAAGAATTCAACTTCTTCTTTCCACCCCTCTCTCTCCTTAAGCGCACTTCCCGTTTCTTAATTTTAAAAGGAGGGTCAAAATACCAAATTTCACGTCTGTAACATATTCAGTTTCTGAGATATAAGTATCCTCATAAAAGGTATTCATCACCTTTTTCCCCTTAAGGGGATTTTTCGAAAACAAAAAACGCGTTTGCTTATTTTAATGGAGATTTCATATACCAATTTTCACGTTTTGAAACGTTTAATTTTTGAGTTATATATACACTAATCTTAATATTCACCCCCCCTTTGTACCCCCTTAGCAACGGAATATCAAAAAATACTCCCTTAGTAAGCACCTACATGGTGATATAAAGGTATCCCCAAAATTTCAGTTCTTTATGTCTAGCAGTTTTGGCTCGGCGATGATCAGTCAGTCAGTCAGTCAGCCAGTCCAGTCCAGTCCAGTCCAGTCCAGTCCAGTCCATCTTATTTTATATATATAGATTGCTTCGAGAATCCCCCACTACCACGCTCCATTATGATTTCCATTCCCCAAAATTCTACGAACGCTCGTTCCATCACGTGCTTCTTCTCTTTTCGATAGTAACTTTCAAGAGGCAGGTGTTCACGTGGTTATGCACCTTGCAATACAGGCACGACGAGAGCCACCACTACACCCATGTTGACTTAACAATATGTCTATACCAGCGAAGCTTGTAATATATGGACTTGGCAATAAAAATTTGTATTAATAAATATTTCCAATGAGATTTTTATAAAAAGAGTTATCCGGACATAAATTGTTCAAAATTAAATTTTGAAGTAAATGTTGTTAAAAATATTTCTTATAAAGCTGACCGTTTTCGAGATATCAGGAAGGAACCACTTCAACCGCCCCCTCCTCTTAATCTCTTCATCCTTTTAAAATCTTTATCCCTAGTGCCCTAGCATCTCAGGTAACACAATTTTTTAAATATATATTAAGTTTAGTAAAATTATTCCAAACTATCTGCAAGTGATAGTCAAACAGACTAACAGGAATCAATGATCATTAAGGTATTTGTGTGGAATGGTTTTATATTCATAGCCTATACTAAATTAACATTTTTGTAATGTACAGACAAATGCAAATTTTATTTGTGGACACACTATTGATCTTGAAAGAACATTGTACTGTAAGTCCTTATTTGTCTTATTACTTGAGTGAGAAAACATCTCTTCGAATTTTTGTTTTATAGACACAATAACAGTTTCCGCAATAAACTTTGTACTTGTTCAGGTATACGTCTTACCCAAATATTTTTTCTACCGAAAACTTATACTGTAGAAATGTTGCCTAAAATTTCATATAAACCAGTTTTAATATTTAACATTCCTTCGTAAACTGAATATCAACGTAGAAATTTGAAAGTTATGAACTGATATGTACCTAAAATAGTATATTATAGGGAGTACATTCTAAATTATATAAAGTTTGTACAAGTATCCAGTATTCGGGAGATAGTAGGTTCGAACCCCGCTGTCGGCAGCCCTGAAGATGGTTTTCCGTGGTTTCCCATTTTCACACCAGGCAAATGCTGGGGTTGTACGTTAATTAAGGCCACGGCCGCTTCCTTCCCACTCCTAGCCCTTTCCTATCCCATCGTCGCCATAAGACCTATCTGTGTCAGTGCGACGTAGAACAACTAGCAAAAAAAAAAAAGTTTGTACAAAATGTTCTCGGTAGCGTTTTATTATAAGCGTCCAACAGATAGACAAAAATATTCGCCCACTAGTTTATAAAAAGCCAAAATTATATAGAATATATTAATACAGTACATAGAGTGTTCTGACAGACACCTCACAACTTCTTGTATGTTGCTCGTGAACATTCTTAACACGCAAACGCCCGACTACGATAATAGAATTTGACCTAACCCATCGACCTGCCTTACTGCTTATAGTGGATTACGTTAACTCTCCTCTTGGCTTGGTTATTTGTAAACTTGTATGCCACACCTTCGCTCTAGCGCTTCTAAATGAGTTCCCACTAGAAATTAATTTCCTTTTATAGGAGAACATCTCGGTTCAGTTTCGATTCTGCGAGTGTCTGGTTGTGTTGCTCTGTGTTTCGCGTCGAATTCCCTTCTGATTGACTGACTCCCACCGTCGATTCCCCCGGCGGAAATTGGAAACTCATCAAGTTCATTCGTGAGAGCCTATCGGCGTCGATTAAAATTACAGACTTGATGGAAGTAAGCTATTTGAAATATATAGGCTAATGCAATGGTATTAGACCGGACTGAAGTTCTACGTATGCGCAGGGTTCATCAGTGGGCTTAAAAATCTACTCTGTTTTATGAGTTTCGTCATGTCATGAATGTTTTAATCAGCTTGAGGAGAATCATGTTAACAAGATGAGGAAGATTACAGAAATTCCCTTTACGACGTATATATAATTCGAATGTTATATATAAGTTAAAACATCTCCGTACACGCCATGAAAGCCCTTGGAAAGAGCGAAAGGTGAGTGAAGGAAACGGTGGCACTAAGGGGATAGAGTAATTAACTCTCCGCTCGGCCGTCTTTGCCCCCAGGAATTTCTGATGTAGGCTGAGTGAACCTTAGGACCATGCGCCTTTCTGGAAGTGGATGTTTGATTTCTTAATTTTTCTATTTTTGACGAGGATTTGAACTTGAGACAGTCTTTATGTTTGTAATTTTCGGCTAATACTTTTCTTTTACATCTCAGTTTCATCTTCCGTTTCATTTTCTCTGTTCTTATTGGACATTCAATCGTTTCCTTCTTAAACTCATACTACATCTACTCAAGTGAGTGACGTGAAACTTGATATTGGAATAGACTGAGGGTAAAAATAGGCTTGGCATTAATAATTACTCTTAACAAGATCGTGAGAGTGGAGGGAGGGGGGTAGATCCTAAATATTACTTTTTGTAAATTCATTTCACTTTTATGTTTACATTATTTTTAAATTTGTTTAATTGAACAATGCTCCCGCAACAAATGAAGATTGCCCAAGGAAGAAGAGTACCTGAATAACAAAAATAGATTGAGGTCAACGTATTAGACATACACGAGATAGCATGAAGTTACATAAAAAAAAGGAAAAAAGGACTGAGGCACGTCAAACATTTATCTGAGATCGGCAAGCATGGTTGTTGAAGATCATGGTGGTATTCTTGAGAGTAGAAATTATGTTATTGATGAAGTCACTATTCAGCCCAAAGGTATTGCAAAAGTTGACAAAATATTTACTTAAGTTTCCTCGGGCATTTATCATCAAGTCGATGCTTGAGATGCGTGAGAGGTTGTATTTTTGCTAATAGAATTCCACCGTTTCTTCAAATGAACATTAGCTCACATATTGTGCGTGACCTCAAATATCCTGATTTTTAAATCCTGATATATGTAATGTTTCAATTTGAATACAATAAATAGGTTTTTTAGAAACTGATTTACGTTGCACCGACACAGATAGGTCTTATGGCAACGATGGGATAGGAAAGGCCAAGGAATGGGATGGAAGTGACAGTGGCCTTAATTAACGAAACCACGGAAAACCATCTTTAGGATTGCCGACAGTGGGGCTCGAACCAACTATCTATCGGATACAAGCTCAGACCAGCGCGCCCCTAACCGCACGGCCAACTCGCCCGGTAAAAGAATCGTATGCACAAATAAACTCATACTTTACGGATGGTCAATGCAACAGATTCAAACAATATAGGCTAGGTTCACAATTACTTAATATAAAGATGATGGTGCCGAATGCTAAACGAGTCTTTGATAATGCCTATTATGATACTGCTGAGTGTATTTCTGGGAACACCTAACCCTTTCAAAAATTCCCAGATGTATTTTACAGTAGCTCTCCTCAATTGGTCTCAAATCTAATTGGTGGATCAATGGTGAAGCCTTCAGAACAGGACAACCATAGTGTCAGTGCCTTGGTTGCTTCCACTGTTGGAGAGACCGTGTACCCACTCATAGACATACAGATATTATATCCTTGTACTCTCAAGACGCTAGCTATCATTGATCTTCCGGTATTATTCTTCAAACCATCGTAGTGGAACGAGCCATTACCGATTTGCTCAAAATCGTTTCTAATATGTTTTATATGGAAGAAAAGAAATAATAATAATAATAATAATAATAATAATAATAATAATAATAATAATAATAATAATAATCTTCCTGGCCTTCATCCCAATATATTGAGAGCTTGATGTTGATTAGGTTCAGTTTAACGGCCAGATGTCCTTCCTTACACCAAATCTACAGGAAGGGACGTGTTCACTGCTGCGTGTTTCTTTGGTGGATGGTAATGTGATGAGGTGTATGTAAGTGAAGATGTGTATTTGGGATGTATACAAATACCCATCCCCGATAATAAGTTATTTGCTTTACGTCCCACTAACTACTTTTTAAGGTCTTCGGAGACGCCGAGGTGCCGGAATTTAGTCCCACAGGAGTTCTTTTACGTGCCAGTAAATCTACCGACACGGGGCTGTCGTATTTGAGCACCTTCAAATACCACCGGACTGAGCCAGGATCGAACCTGCCAAGTTAGGGTTAGAAGGCCAGCGCCTTAACCATCTGAGCCACTCAGCCCGGCACCCATCCCCGAGCCAGAGGGATTAACCATACACACTTCAAATCACCGACCTTGCTGGCAGTAGAACACGGGGGCCTCTGAACTCAGGGCCATTACGCTTCCAGTTCAGACAAGCACCCGGACAACAACAACAATAATAATAATAATAATAATAATAATAATAATAATAATAATAATAATAATCATAATAATAATAATAATAATAATAATAATAATAATAATAATAATAAGCTGCCGCCCCTGGGTTCGATTCCCGGCTCCGCCACGAAATTTGAAATCGTAGTACGAGGGCAGGAACGGGGTCCACTCAGGCTCGAGAAGTCAACTGCGTAGAGGGGGGTTCGATTCCCACCTCAGCCATGCTGGAAGTGGTTTTCCGTGGTTTCCCACTTTTCCTTCAGGCATGTGCCAGGATGGTACCTAACTTAAGACCACAGTCGCTTCCATTCCTCTTCCTTGTCTATCGCTTCTAATCTTTCCATACCTGCACAAGACCCCTGTTCAGCATAGCAGGTGAGTCTGCCTAGGTAAGGTAGTGGTCCTCCTCCCCTGTCAGTGCCTGTCAGTCTCACGCTCCAGGACACTACCCTTAAGGCGGTAAAGGTGGGATCCCCCGGCGAGTCCGAGGGAGAAACGAACCATGGAGGTTAAACTGATTAAGATTGTAAGAAAGAATAACAATAGTTAATGTTTTGTGTCCACTGAATAATTTTACGTTTTTCAAAGATGCTGAGGTGCAAGTGGAGTCGCTCAGACGATTGATCTTGGCTCATTTCTTTGATATTTGAAGTTGCCACGTGTCGACGGATTTTTCGGCATGTAAAAGAAGTCCTTCGTGACGAAATTCCTGACCATAACGCACCACATCGCTCATGTCACTGAATCCATCATGTGTTTTTATGGCAAAATTCCCTCAGTAATCTGATCTGTCTACGAGGAATTCTCAGTTTAACTTATGCGATCGCAGAATGGATTAAACTACAAAAACGTGAACTGCAGTACTACTGAAATGGGGACTTTGAAATTCAGCCAGGTGGCGCCAGGACTTGTACCTCAGCAGCTGAATCCGTGTATTTTATTATTATTCTTTCTGCGTTAGAGTCTTCTAGGAACGAGACAATTTCAATGCTCATTCTTTGTTGTTCCTTCTTCTTCCTCCTCCAATACTCCTCCATCTCCTCACTATGCCTCCCTTTCCTCTCCTCAAACCATTTTGAGCCTGTTCTCTTTCCCTCGCGACCTTAGAATCCTTCCATTTTAATACTTTCTTTCTAAACATCTCCCTCTTTGTTGCTTCTTCTTTCCATATGTTATATGATTATATGTTGTATGGGTACGTTATATATAGACTTCGGATTTTTACATGGTAATAGGTTAGAATGCAAACTGATTTGGTTAATAGGAAGTGTCACACAACCCGCTCTTCCATACTGTATCAAGAGTAACATAAATTGTAGGAATTCTATAGGCCGTACACCTAATATCTACGCAAACCTTATAGCATGACTGTTGTACACGGTAGGGTACACTTCTTATTGGCTTAAATAAGTTTGCAGTCTAACCTATCAGCACCTAAAAATCCGGGCTCTAGTTATATATGTTATATTATTATTATTATTATTATTGGGCCTATTATTTATGAAGTGCTTAAGCGTTCTCTACGGTACATTCATAGAATTAAGAAACATTATACCAATACCACTCCTAAGAGTTTCCAGTCCAATTACTCCCTAATTTTGGAATGAGATATTGTTTTTGTCCTCCAAATGTTAACCTTCATCCGCTCGTGTGGCCTGGCGTCATGACCGCGCTCATGCAGACGGCAACTTGGCCGTCCATCACGTTTAATCACTGGCATTCAATTTTCTTCACTTCATCCACACCGCTTCAAAATAATCAGAACTGTAATTCTGACAAAACTTCACAAGCACAGTTTCGACCAAAAATATTTTATGAAATAATTCACAGAAATATTAATTACGTACACCACAGAAATCTTCACAATGAATTTATTTATTATTATATTTTGATTAGAAATGTACACAAATACCCACTCCCCGAGTCAGAGGGATTAATCATACCCACTTTAAATCACCGGCCTTGCTGGGAATCGAACCCGGGGCCCTCTGAACTCAGGGCCATTTCAGTCCTTCAAGTTTGTTTTATCTTCACTATTTCACCCAAAGAAATAGGCTTTATAGAAAATATATTTTTAAGCAGTTTTAAGTCTATGTATTCACATTTTTACTTTTTTTCTTTTAAAATAATAACGCAAATATAGAACGTTTACTTCCTCTTCTTCCTTTCACAGTTCCTCCAGAATTTGAAGAATATCTTCAGAATCGCTGTATCGTTGAGCCCTGACCAAAAGTAGGTCGGTAAACTCATCGTTAGTTTTTTCTGGCAGAAAGAAAAGAAACTATATTTCAAAGGAAAAATAACTGGAAAACTTTATGTCACACTAGTTTACCGAAAGATGAATATAATTCCGAAGTAATAGCAAAAATAATAAATATTTACGTACATCTTCTGACGAAGGATGGAAAGATAATTGCTGCTTCCACTCACAAGACGGCAGACCGAGCTCGATATCTGCAGTCGCTTAAGTGCGGCTAGTATCCAGTAATCGGGAGATAGTAGGTTCGAGCCCCACTGTCGGCAGCCCTGCAGATGGTTTTCCGTGGTTTCCCATTTTCACACTAGGCAAATAATAGAATTCCACCGTTTCTTCAAATGAACATTAGCACACATATTGTGCGTGACCTCAAATATCCTGATTTTTAAATCCTGATATATGTAATGTTTCAATTTGAATACCTTTACCTTAATTAAGGCCAAGGCCGCTTCCTTCCAATTCCTAGACCTTTCCTCTCCCATCGTCGCCATAAGAGCTATCTGTGTCGGTGCGACGTAATGCAAATAACAAGACGGCAACTTGGCCCTCGCCGTCTGCTTTCGGACTGAACTGTGATGGTAATAAGTGGTGGACGGGCTGAAATCGAACTCCGGGTAGCGACGAGATGACTAACTAAGGAATAATTGCTCCTTGCTGGCCTTTCGCAACTCTCTGGTGAGAAATGTGCTACATAATTTAAAGAAAAGGCAGCCAATATGCCGTCTGGGTGAACGGATTAAATCACGGTTCGTTGTGCCTCATATTTTCAGCATCAGGATATTCTGCTTGTATGTTTCCTCCTTCAATCTTCACAGTTGAATCGATAACGAAGACGATGTTCGTGCTGTCGATTGTAAAAATGTAGTAGTTTATATAACATAAATTTTTCATACAGAAAACATTCACAGTTAAATTTCAGAAACTGTTACTGTATTTCAACTTTATTGCAATGAGGCGTAGACATTTCTTCTGTGAGCTATTTCTCCTTTACCTTTTCCAGCCTTGTCATCAAAATTCTGTACAGACGTCCTTTGGTTGCGTGTTATGCGTTTGAAGCACTTCACCAGCGATTCTCCTCATCATCTCCTTCACAACCTCTTGATGTCGTGCTGTTTATTTCTCTGTGATGTTTTCTGGTCTTGTGTTTTCATATGTCTAACTCTAGTACGTTAGAAACTTTACATTCCTCCCATATTTTACTCTTCTGCATCTAAAATAAGATCCACAACATCAAATATTAATTGCTACTGAAACCTTAACAATAACATCGCTTTTGCAGCATACTTGGGAGCTGCCTACCGGAGGCCGTTAAAATTTGCTTGGTTTGCTTAAATGCACGTCAGTTCCATTCCCCGCCAGAAAGTAGAAAAACGAATTAGAAAATATATTTTACTTGTAGAAAGGCACGAAGTCTTGCGGTTCACTCAAAGTACCTTTCCTAGGAGAATGGCTGAGCAGTCTATTGCACGTAATGCCGATAATGGAAACGTTTACCTTCCATTCCTAGTGTGACCTCCATGGGCACTCACCTCTTCTACCCAAGGTTTCTGAATTGAATCCTAGTACCATCCGCTAGCATTTAGCATTTTGTTTTAATTGTCTCATTTTGTGATAGACCCTTCCCAGTAAAGTTATGCTTCGTAAATAACCCCTTTACAGTGCAAAATTCTGATACTCTAGTGTTTCTTAAGAGCAAACGATGGATGTTAATAATACGAATAATAATAATAATAATAATAATAATAATAATAATAATAATAATAATAATAATAATAATAATAATAATTACTCCAGACCACCCGTCAGAGATGAAATCAAGCGCCACATTGCCCGTCTCAAAAATAACAAAGCGCCGGGGGAAGACTCAGTAGTAGCAGAATTATGAAAATATGCCCCAGAGGAAACACTTGATATCTTGCAAAAGCAACTAGAAGAAATTTGGAGCAAGGAGACCCTACCTGACGACTGGAAAATAGCTCTGATCCATCCATTACACAAAAAAGGCAGCATGAAGAACATCAACAACTACAGAGGAATATCTTGGCTATCCGTGACTTACAAAATTCTATCACTTGCCAT
Source organism: Anabrus simplex (assembly GCF_040414725.1). Classification (NCBI taxonomy): domain Eukaryota; kingdom Metazoa; phylum Arthropoda; class Insecta; order Orthoptera; family Tettigoniidae; genus Anabrus; species Anabrus simplex. The sequence continues at coordinate 98,969,697 of NC_090268.1, read as the reverse complement.
CCTGGAGCGTTTGGAAGCACAAGTCGAACATCAAATAGGTGAATACCAAGGAGGGTTCAGAAAAGGTCGCTCAACAGCCGAACAGATCCAAAATCTCAAAACGATCATCAGATATTGTACACTAAGGTCCAAGCACTATGTGTCTGTCTTTGTGGACTTCAAGAAAGTGTACGACTCCATTGACCGGGAAGTCCTGCTAAACATCTTAAATGAATTTGGAGTTGATTTTAAACTGTTGTCATTAATTAGAGCCACCCTCACCGATACAAAATTCAAGGTGAAGTTCCATGGATGTCTCTTGCATTTCTTTGACATCAAAACAAGAGTCCGATACTCTTCAACTGCGTTCTTGAAAAAATCATCAGAACCTGGCGGGTGAGATTACAGGAAACCGATAACAGTCCATTAGGAATAGGAACCAAATACAAGGGGATCACAACAGACTGCTTAGCATTTGCCGATGATATTGCTGTTCTCTCAAACGACGTAGAAACCGCTAGAGCTCAAGTTGAAATGTTAAAGGAAACTGCCGAAAAAACTGGTCTGCAGATATCGTTTGGGAAAACAGAAGTAATGACTAACATCAAAGATGCCCCACCAAAACTCCATACAAAATACGGGGACATCACTCGAGTAGACAAATTCAAATACCTGGGTGAGATCATCATGAAAATTGGACTGGACAAAGAAGCACTTCAGGAGCGAGTACGCAAACTGGAAATAGCCTACCAAACATCCCGCTCAATCTACAACAAAAATGCCTTTCCCAAAACACCAAGATACGTCACTATGAGACAGTTCTGAAGCCAGTAGTTCTGTACGCAGCCGAAACCCTGTCTCTAAATGCCAACAACGGACTCCTTGAAGAACTGGAGAAAAAAGAGCGCAAAATTGTGAGAGGAATCCTGGGATCAAAGTACAGAAATGGAATCCATCAAAAGAAATCCAACGAGGAAGTCTACAGCAAAGTACAGAAAATTACCGACACAATCAGAAAAAGACGGGCACGATTTTACGGTCATCTGAAAATAATGGACGGAAGAAAGTTAACTAAAGAAATCTTTCACTTTTTTTATTCAAACCCCAAAACCAGAATTCCCTTGTTTAGAAATACCAAAGAAGACCTGCAAATGCTACATATCTCAGCTGAAGACGCCTTTAACAGATATCGCTTCCACAAGAAAATATTGACGAAAAGGCTAAATCGAGACGAGCAACTGAGGAGAATACACGGTGCCCCTTGGTCAGAGGAGCGTAAGCAGGCCCACTCACAAAGAATGAGGGAAATTTGGGCTCTAAAGAAGGCCAAGTTCAGTGTCAAATGCAACAAGACTTAACGTGGTCCTTGATGGCCCCAGCGAATTTTATATATATATATAATAAGAATTTACATCGTTGCGTTCACAACACAATATTAGAAAATTAACTCGATGATACATAAAATGAAGGGCATATTCATTTGTAAAAGTTCTTGCTTGTGTGGGTAGCATTTTGGTTGGTTTCCTCTCGATAAAGTACTGTAGATAGCAAAGGATACGAACCAAGCATCATCGAATTTAGCAGTTTGATATTGTATTACGCAAGCCAGTATCTACTTTTGTCCGGTCAACCGTTGTGGTTGTCATGAAGGACAGCCCTGCTGGCAATCTCGGGTTCGATGGTTGGCAAATCCAAGGATTACAATTTAGGACAGATTGCTGGAAATGTTTTTTTTAAATCTTTTGCCCATACTGGCACCATATTGCATGAACCTGCGTGTAATCGGAATGGCGGTACCGTGGGATACTGTGTGTGAGGAAAGGAAGATTAAGGACGTCACAAACACTCAATCCCCAGGCCAGGGATATTAATCATTACAATAAACAACCCTGAGCCGACAGGGAATCAAACCCAGGGCCGCCGGGTGACAGGTGGACGCGTTGCCCCCTCCCCCGCAGGGCCGGACTGGAAAGGGGGTTTACTCAGTCTTATAATACCAATTGAGGAGCTGTTTTACTGGAGAAGCAGTGTATCTGGTCAAGGAACCAAGTAATGAGGCTGAGGTTTCGTCAACCTAACCACGTTGCACTCTAGTGACTGCAGGCCATACGGTGGGGCAGCTTTAAACAATGTGATTTCAGATGTGTCCGCCTCTGTGGTGTAGTGGTTAGTGCGATTAGCTGCCACCCCCGGAGGCCCACGTTCGATTCCCGGCGCTGCCACGAAATTTGAAAAGTTGTACGAGGGCTGGAACGGAGTCCACTCAGCCTCGGGAGGTCAACTGAGTAGAAGTCGGTTCGATTCCCACCTCAGCCATCCTGGAAGTGGTTTTCAGTGGTTTTTCACTTCTCCCCCAGGCAAAAGCCGGGATGGTACCGGTACCTAAATTAAGGCCACGGCCGCTTCCTTCCCTCTTCCTTGTCTATCCCTTCCAATTTTCCCATCCCCCTGCAAGGCCCCTGTTCATCATAGCAGGTGAGGCCGCCTGAGCGAGTTACTGGTCATTCTCCCCAGTTGTATCCCCCGACCCAGAGTCTGAAGCTCCAGGACACTGCCGTTGAGGCGGTAGAGGTGGGATCCCTCGCTGAGTCCGAGGGAAAAGCCAAACCTGGAAGGTAAACATATTAAGTAAGTAAGATGCCATGTGGTGTGGTGTAGTGTGACTATTTTCCATTGGGGATGGAAGGACTCACCTCACTGTGACTGCAGAGAAGGAAAGCAGATAGTGGGCTACATTGTCTTTAAATGGTCTGCCTCATTTTCCAGAGGTATGATATAAGACCTGAACAGCTTGACAGATAAAGATATACACTGGCTACTACTCCCTAATTTCTAACTGTGATTGCGACTCGATAAATTGTATCTTTATGTTGTACGTAATATCTATGTATGCTCACGCAACGATGGTACCTGATATGGAAGTAAACTGTGCTACAATATGTCGGTTGTCGCCTTTATACCTCTAAGGATACGTCATTGCAATGATCACGAATCCATGGTACTGGTTTGGGTGAAAGCCATTACGCGGCTATTTTGCAAATAATTGAAGGGTTTCTCGCAAAAACAATGTCAAAATTTTGAAAAAATCAGGAGAAAGAATTAACTGCCTACAATGTGGTTTTGTGTTCCAATGAAACGAGGCAATATTTGCATATGCTTGTTCATAGAATAGAAACAGTTTGTTGAATTTCTTGATGTCGAAAATTTAAAAGTGTCCTCTTAAAGAAAATCCTGGCAATGGTTGTTTTTGCCTGAAATTTTCTCAACAAATACTCAATTCTCCTTAGATTAAGATTTAACGCGGTATAATTTGTCCATACACAAGTCAATGTCAGTTTATTCAACAAAATTATATGATAGTTTATGTTTTTATTATATATATTTGGCAGTTTTCTTACTTTCTTACATCACATGATATTGAAAACGGATTAAGAAAATAACACAGTAATGCCATGGTTCGTTAGGACATTTTCACTCGGTTCATCCATCATTTTTGTCATCTACATCAATAGCACAATCAGCAAAATATTCTGCGCTCTTTTCCAGCTGTGTTTACAACAGCCTACCTTCTTGCTTCTGAAGGAAAGCACGCAATCGTTTCAAGTCCTACAACTTTTCTGGTGGAAAGGGAATGAGTCCTTCATACAATGGAGTTAATTTTACACTGTGAGGAAGTACGGTTTTGCTGTGAACATTACACTTATCACGTATCCCGTTTCAAAACTAACAGCTACCCGTAACGCTAGGTTAGGCGCGTAGACGACAGGTGTCATCCAGTCAGTTTCTGACAACGGTTATTTAAAACTCTGAGCAACTACGTATACCTGTACCTCTCTGGCGATCTCTTATATCATCATCCATTTGAGTCTCAGCTGCAGTGCTGCAACACGGACTTTGATGTTAGCCAGTATATTTGCTTGGAGGACCATTGTAATCCCCGCGCCCAAATTCAGCCCTTGGTAAGTTTACGTTGATTGAATACAAACTGTCCTCTTCTCTGTGAGATTATCTACACAGTGCATTGTTATTTGGTTATTAATACACAGAACACATCTGTAATATCATGGTTGTATTAATGAAGTAATGCAAAATCACAGTGACGAGAAAGTGAGGAGGACAGACTCTTTACAGTACTGTATGTTGCAGAAACCTCAGATTGAAAGGAGAACGAAAAATCCTCAGATTCCCAGTGATTACCGGACTGTATCTCCCATGAGCAACCTCTAGCCTGCAACAGGGCTGAAGTAAGTTTACCTTCCTGATCTGTTTAAAAAAATATGAAGACGTAGAAAAATATTTAACCGTTAAAATATCAACAAATCGACGTGGCACACGGAAAAACAACTCTGTGGTAATATTTCAGCTTAGAACTCTGACCAGAAATGTTCTGTCATCTACGGTTCAGTATTCCATGAACCCTATCAACGGATTTTCATTCTAAGTGAAGCATGTGTTGCAGGTCAGTATTTCCCCCCTCGACATTTTCACATAGCGGTATTTCGAGGCTCAACGACGATATATTGATTAAACAATTAAGAGTGCTTATTACTTGTAATGACAGTATGAATGTTCTCAAAACGTGAAAATTTTGTAACAAAGATGCCATCAAGTTTCAATACTTTTCCTGTATAGAAGAAACTAAAGTAAATTTTGACTATATCTATATATTAACAGACTTTACTAAAAACAGTTTTGGAAAATCCGTCCGTCCGTTCTTATCGATCGATTTGCTTCATTTCTCTTTTATTCTCTTGGGAAATACCTGCCGGTGAATCATGTGATATAGACAGGTCTGAATGTTCAGCCAACTTTGAGTAATCATAAAATCAAATCATTAAATGATCGCTCCAATAACTGCAGGCGAAGGCATACCTTAACCCGCAACACATTCTGTACTTAGCGGGTTGTTAAGCGACTAACACTTTCATTGATATTCTGATATATGTGATTTTCATCCTAAGTAATGCCACCTGCCACCGAGACAGATAGGTCTTATGGCGACGATGGGACAGGAAAGGGCTAGGAATGGGATGGAAGTGGCCGTGGCCTTAATTAAGGTACATCCCCAGCATTTGCCTGGTGTGAAAATGGGAAACCACGGAATACCATTTTCAGGGCTGCCGACAGTGGGGTTCGAACCCACTATCTCCCGAATAATGGATACTGACCTGTCAAGGCAGAGAGTATACACTTCCTCTGATGATGTAAACATGACGAATAGTAATGAATAGTGTGACGACTCCCTTTGTATCACATGTTAACAGACACGGTGTACATGTTTTCCGCCGCCTGCAGTGCTACTGTCGATAAAAATCAAAGTACGCGCGCTTTTTTAGTCTTAATGTGGAAGTGTTTAAACAATTTGTGGGTTTTTTATTTTTTGGTAGTTTATACGTTCTCCAATTTTATACATGCAAAATATCGGTGTTAACTTTTCGTGAACTGAAAAGTGAAAAAGATTAAGCATTTGAGAAATAGGACATATACTTTGGCATATGCTTAAGTTTATTACCGCATGTGAATATGTCTACAACTTGCTATGTACCGGGTTGCAAGTCGGGTTACGATAAATATTCGAATAGAAAATGGCAATTTATTCACTCCCAAAAGATCACACTCTGTTCTCAAAGTGGTCGAAGTCTATAACACGTCAAGATCAGCCTTTAAGTGATAGTACCCTTAGCATTATTTTTCAGTCAGATTAGAGCCATGGCAAAAGATGTCGTCAGAGAGAGTGCCAAAATCATAAGTACATCTCAGGAAAAATATTACAGCAAGCTTACCTTTGATCAGCCGCCATTATCAAGTTGGGAAGATGAACAAATAGCCCCTTTCACCAGTTCAAAAAATGAATGTTATTCATCACTTCTGTGGGTATATTGTTAAACATGCTTACAAAGTGACAGACTGTACAGCATGTATTGGTTCTCTGCAAAACAATGCAGTGGAGGCAAGAGGCAGTCTGTTTTCAGCCCTACCAAGTCTACAAGAATAATGTAACTCATCCAACTGTGTCATTTACCCATCGGATGAATTATTATTTATGTTTTCTCATGTAGTGGAAGTTGTTGTGAGAAATCTTAGTGTACAAGAAGCATTCTGGGGAGAAATATTTCAAGAATGCCTGGACTTTTTACCTCCAATTACTGCTTCTCATGGACTTGGGTGCTGTACTGAATATTTTCAGGACTTGGTACCAAAATTAAATTTCCATTACATACGATGCCGATTTTACTTCCGAATAAAAGAAGTAAGGAAAGAAATTCAAGCTCGTACGACGGCAAAACATACCAAGAAAATGTCCAAAGTGCTCAGTTAACTGATTGATGGGGTGAAATTCCGATATGATTCATTAAGCTGAGCGTGTTAACCTATAAATTAAGTAGTTATGTAGGAATTAAATGAGTACGACATACCGGTACGTGACAATCATGTGCGTGCCTGCAGAGTTTTAATATGTTTATATTACGTAGCATGTACACTAACAGTTGAACATGTGTTTTTAAGGTTATAATTGATAATTGCAAGTGAGTTTGATTTGGTGGTGAATTAATGAAAGATTACTTAGCGCTATACACATACACGTTTGAGATATTCCTTAAGATACTGACGTACTAATTTAAGAAGTGATGACATTAAATCGTTACTAAATATAAACTATTTCCTACGTATTTTTCACATATTACTTTCAAAACAAGGAGCATTATATCTTAATTTTGACGAAACACAGATCGCACATTAACACAGTCGTCGGTTCGTACCCAGAACGAACAGTCCTGAAACATCACAAATTCTGAATTTAGTCACATCAGATTTCATTTAGAATCACATGTTCAGAGACGGCTGATCACTACCTGTACAGAGGAAGAAAAAGGCAGTCCATTTTCAGCCCTAACAGGTCTACAAGAATAATGTAACTCATCCAACGATCTCGTTTACACAGCGCCGGGTAGTGTAGGAACATATCAACCAGCAGAAGTCGTCACACTATGTATTTCTATTCAGGGGCGAAGCGTCAGGGGAGACAGGGTAGACAGCGTGTACCCTTAACATTTTGTGAAAGAAATATTGTCTAGTTACTTTTTAATACATTATTTCCAGATTCGTGACCTTATTGTATTCCCCGCTTTCTTTACTTATTTTCGTCTCACTTCGGCAATGATAAGGCTCGCGTTAGTTACACGAAGCACGTAGGCGAAAGTAGACGCTGTCCATTCTGTGTATTATCCCTTTGATTTTCAAAGCTTTCAGACAGAGCAACACTAACGCTATCTGTAGGTGCTGACTGTGGAACTATGACTTTCCTATAGCGAGATGTCTCCGCCCAGTAGACAGACTTACCAGCGTCTCTTCTTGCTCTCATTGGCTAGTATTTGAATCTCTCTTATAAAGGTGCTCTTATTGGCTACCATCTTAGACATGCTTTTAATGTTATTAATTTGATTTACTTTATTATAAGACACGTCTAATAATATATTAATAATATTTAAATACGAAGTATAGTAAACTTACACCTAATAAATGAATGACAGCATTAAAACCCTTCAAGTACGTGCATTTTCTTGCCCGCCAATATTAGTTGCGGTATTATAACCCCAACAACTATTGGCTTCCAGTCTTAATAAGATACTCCAGAGCAGTGGCGAAGCGTGAATTAAGTAAGGGGGTAGACAGAGATTTCTTTTATTTAAACTGTTTAAATCATATTATTATATGGAATTTTGTTTTCGACGCATACATCTGTATTCAGTATTATATTAATGACTCTAAAAATAAGACAAACCCTATAACAACCTATAACCCTACGTGCACTTGCTTCATTTTTAAATATAGACGAAATAGGCCGCGGGAGGTGTCAAATAACAACATACTTTTAGAATAAAAATAGCAATATATTTCATTGTTACCAGTATATAGATTTACTAAGAGAAATAAGAAATAAATAGTTCGTACAAGTCACCTTAAACAATATTCTTGTAGATGAGTTTAATCTGCCAGTCCTTCATTTCGGAAAATATATATATTACTCTCATCTTGGAGTCAGGCGTGTTGCTAAGATTCCACCGAAATTTCTTCTCTATAGCTAGAGTTCCCAAGTTAGACAGTCTCTGGTTGGTCATCCAATTCCTTAAATAGGTACGTTTTAATTCGCTTGAATGCACTCATAGCGCGTTCACGGAACTTTAACGGAATATGCAGCATCAAGTCTAAGAAATTTTTTCCGTATGCGTACTCTGGAGTATCTTATTAAGACTGGAAGCCAATAGTTGTTGGGGTTATAATACCGCAACTAATATTGGCGGGCAAGAAAATGCACGTACTTGAAGGGTTTTAATGCTGTCATTCATTTATTAGGTGTAAGTTTACTATACTTCGTATTTAAATATTATTAATATATTATTAGACGTGTCTTATAATAAAGTAAATCAAATTAATAACATTAAAAGCATATCTAAGATGGTAGCCAATAAGAGCACCTCTATAAGAGAGATTCAAATACTAGCCAATGAGAGCAAGAAGAGACGCTGGTAAGTCTGTCTACTGGGCGGAGACATCTCGCTATAGGAAAGTCATAGTTCCACAGTCAGCACCTACAGATAGCGTTAGTGTTGCTCTGTCTGAAAGCTTTGAAAATCAAAGGGATAATACACAGAATGGACAGCGTCTACTTTCGCCTACGTGCTTCGTGTAACTAACGCGAGCCTTATCATTGCCGAAGTGAGACGAAAATAAGTAAAGAAAGCGGGGAATACAATAATGTCACGAATCTGGAAATAATGTATTAAAAAGTAACTACACAATATTTCTTTCACAAAATGTTAAGGGTACACGCTGTCTACCCTGTCTCCCCTGACGCTTCGCTCCTGTTTCTATTCGTCCTGATAAAGAATAATTTTCTTTGCTAGATACTCCTTGATTCTCTGACCTTCTCCAGCTTCTGAATATACTCAACAGATGGCAGAAGGTTGCTAATAACTTACATGCTGTTAAGAGAAAACAGTCGACGCACGCACAGACGGTAAGGTATCAAGTCGCCTAGCCTTCTGTACGATCATTAATAAAGCGCAGGGAAAAACTATTGAAAAAGTGGGTGTCTACTTACCAGCACCAGTACTCTGCCAAAGCCAATTGTATGTTGCACTATGTCGGGCAGGATCGTTTGAAAATGTTATGAAACACATACGGCCGAATGGTCGAAATGCAGGGAATATTGAATGGAAAGGAGTGTTGTAAACTGCACTACCGGTATTGAATGTTCATTAAAGTTTTAAAACGGGCAGGTAATACAATATGACTGCGACAGGCATATCACTACCTGATTATGAAGAGTGCTGTGGAACAGCGCGGGTCGACAAGTTTTATTATATTATATTATATTATATTATATTATATTATATTATATTATATTATATTATATTATATTATATTATATTATATTATATTATATTATATTTGCTACTTGCTTTACGTCGCACCGACACAGATAGGTCTTATGGCGACGATGGGACAGGAAAGGGTTAGGAGTGGGAAGGAAGTGGCCGTGGCCTTCATTAAGGTACGGCCCCAGCATTTGCCTGGTGTGAAAATGGGAAACCACGGAAAACCATTTTCACGGCTGCCGACAGTGGGGTTCGAACCTACTATCTCCCGAATACTGGATACTGGCCGCATTTAAGCGACTGCAGCTATCGAGCTCGGTTATTATATTATATTATATTATATTATATTATATTATATTATATTATATTATATTATATTATATTATATTATATTATATTATATTATATTATATTATATTATATTGTATTATATTATATTATATTTGTAAGGATTAAACTAAGTGGCGGCTAAATTGTGGTGTTCCTATTACCTTCTGACTTCAAATTTTTGCCCTGATGTAGAAAAGTCATACTGATAGAGATGGAATTATATTTTGCCGTAGATAAAAGAGCAATACTTAATAATAATAATAATAATAATAATAATAATAATAATAATAATAATAATAATAATATTTGCTTTACGTCCCACTGACTACTTTAACGGCTTTCGGTGACGCCGAGGTGCTGGAATTTAGTCCTGCAGGAGTTCTTTTATGTGCCAGTAAATCTACCGACAAGAGGATGACGTATGTGAGCACCTTCAAATACCACCCGAGTGAGCCAGGTCAGAAGGCCAGCGCCTCAACCGTCTGAGCCACTCAGCCCGGCAATACTTTCTTGTACGCTACCGCATTTAGATTTCCACGCAGTATTACGCCGAGATCATGTTCATTCCTTGGAAAATACCAGTACACTGTGATATAATTTCCACTCCAATTCACGTTACGGCGAGTACGGTTCTCCTGGCAACTGGCCTCCTACACAGCTCCCAGTGGACCGTCACCTAGTGTAGCGTTATTTAACACTTCAGTCATACGCTTGTAGTCCACTGTGAAGTGGCCTTGTTACTTAATGCTCAAAGGAGATATGTTCTGATTATCGATAGCTGGTCGAGCACGGAACTCCATTCCTCTTACCTCTCGTCACCACAATCATGGTACTGGGAGGATATTGAGTAACACTGAGAAACTCAAGGATGATACAGTAGTTTCTAATCTATTTCTAATGAAATTCACGAGCCGTCTACTCCAGTATTCAATGGTCCTGCTCTGTCACAAAGCTCGTTTCTTCGACGTATGAAACAGTTAACGCGACATCAGACCGCTAGCCAAGATTATACAGAGCAGATTTCACACTGTTTTCATCTCATTCAATGGACACGCCGAGCAGATTTATTTTTACTATTTTTAAAGCTGGCGTTTCCTAAATGTTGAGACAGCTCACCTGTATTAAATTAATTCATGAAAATTTATTGATAATATAAATAACATTAAATGTACTCGTTTAATATTGTTCTTGTAATTCTTTGTGAATGTGTGCTGCTGCAAATAAATATTTTAGTTATACAGCTATACTAATCTTTCAAATAATATTCTTCTTTCTTTTCTTTATGGACTTTATTCAAATTTATTGAGGTAATAACTGATGCATATTTGGCCAACTTTACGGCAGCATGTCCTGTCCGACGCCAAACCTATTTGGTGGGACGTATTCACTATTGCGTTTTTCAGTGGTGGTTTTTAGTGTGGTGTGTTGTACTGTATGTGTAGCTGAAGACAAGTGTATTAAGACAAACGCTCTGTCCCCTAAACAGAGCACTTAACAATGCGCAGATAGAATCCATGACCCGGCTAGGATTAGAACCCGGGACCCTTTAGACGGAAGGCCAGTACACTGACCATTCTGCCAAGGAGCTGGAAAACCTTTCAAATTATTATCGTACACAAATATTTATTTTGCCAACTTTATAAATTATCGAGCTTCAAACGTTCTTTTCTGGTTTTGTTGTAGATTCTCACATGATGAATTTAAATATTTCGCGTTTGTTATTTTTGTATGTTTTATAACGCCCAATTAAAAATACTGTACTGAATATCCATATCGTGTAACCTATAAACTTATCATTGAGTTGAAATGAAATGTCGTATGGCTTTTAGTGCCGGGATATCTCAGGACGGGTTCGGCTCACCAGGTGCAGATCTTTCTATTTGACTCCAGTAGGCGACCTGCGCGTCGTGATGAGGATGAAATGATGATCAAGACAACACATACACCCAGCCCCATGCCGTAGGAATTAAATCCCCGACCCGACCGGGAATCGAACCCGGGACCCTCTGAACCGAAGGCCAGTACGCTGACCGTTCAGGCAACGAGTCGGACATCATTGAGTTGAAAAATAATGATGTAAGAATGGGAGGGAGCGGGAAAGAAAACAGATTCCTTATAATCTTAAACGTAATAATGTTTTTAAAAGAAGACCTTGTCCGTGAATGTGAATTAATTATTTATGAAATAATATAAACTTTTACCAGTCACAAGTTTTATTAAGTTAGGGAGCGCTTAATGTACAAGGATGATACAGCAGTTTCTAATCTATTTCACAACGCGTTTCGGAGTCTTAGCTGCAGGGACTGTCTACGTTTAAGTACCCCGCATACAATATTGATGAATGGGATGCCTGATCATTGATTTACTAAGGAGCACTACAATGTGCTGTAAAATAGCAGTCATTTTTTCTACACGCGTTCTGTAAAAGGGTGAGATTTTAAATACGCTAAAGACGAAGAAAATAAAGTTTAATAACATTAATGTACATTTCCTCTCTACCAAACAGTTGTTTGTATGTGGTATTTGCCTTGAACGATCCATTAGTTTGTAATCGCAACTCTGATAAAATACGTGTGTAGAAGGTGGGTGGCTATTTGGAAACTCCTGGGTATACCGTCTGCGAGCTTCGGGTGCATTCCGACTGGATTCTCAATAGATTTAAATTATGTCTGTGTATTTCTCGTTGCTGAATAGTCTGACTCGTTGGCTGAATGGTCAGCATACTGGCCTTGGGTTCAGAGGGTCCCTCGTTCGATTCCCGGCCGAGTCGGGGATTTCAATAGCTTCTGATGAATTATTCTGGCTCTGGGATTGCGTATATGTGTCCGTCCCAACAATCTCCTCATCATATTTAGACAACATACCACACTACCAACCACCACAGAAACACGCAATAGTGATTGCATCCCTCCATATAGGGTTGGTATTAAGAAGGGCCTACGGCCGTAAAACAAAGCCAAATACAGAAGTTCGACGCAGTTCGCACCCGCGACCCCACAGGTGTGGGAAAAAGCGGTAGGAAAAGGAGAAGAAGATCATTCGTCATTCCTGAACACATCAGTCATTGCCGATATGTTGAAAGCAACTGTAGTGCTGCTGTTCCAAATACCAGCCTACTGCTGTGCTTTCGAAAACTAGCCCTACTAATGCAATGGGACACATTAGACGGATAGCGCTTAGTAACATGCAGCGAACGGCCATCGGGTTGTTATCTCTTCGCATTCTGATGTAACCTACCTGTAGGCTGTAGTCCCCTGTGCCTCTCAAATGCCAAAATCTCACGCTTACCAACTAAGGCGCAGAGGTTCTGTGCACCGTTCATCGGTCCGTCTCGGCTCGGTTCGGACCAGCGTTTTGTCTCGCAGCGACCCAGCTAAGCTCGGGTCAACTCTGCTCGGATGGTGGAGCTTTGCTGAAGAAGTGATGAAGGTGGAGACAGACGGAGCGAGTGATACTGGAGTAGGGAAAGAGAGAGACAGCGCTTTTGCTGAAACTCGAGGAGTGGGGGTTTGCACTCTATCGTCTTTTGCACCTTGCGCCGCGCAATGCACCCTGAGAGGCTCTGTTTTAGCATAAAATAAGTATTGAAGATCTTTCATCATAAATATGAGATTTTCCTCTGCCATATTTTAACATGAATGGATGTCAGTATTATAAATTAAAATTTGTTAATTCGTAGTAACAAATGTCAGACTTCCTTCCACTTAAAGTTGGAAATATAAACTACTGACTTAGTTAAGAGACAGTACTGGTAACAAGGCAGAAGTACATCACATTATATCTTAACTAAAATTTGAAGATTTGGAATAAAGGTTATATTTATCCCGACCATAAACTGGCATGAAGAGGTATCTAACATAGCATAAATGCTAGATCGTTAAAGATACCAAGGCTAGGCTGGCAAAAAAGGAAAGGAGAATTAGCTTATTATTATTATTATTATTATTATTATTATTATTATTATTATTATTATTATTATTATAAGAGGAGATTTTTGGGAGAATGTTGACACCTACGTCCGATCGTTCAAAGAGGATGAAAAAATGTTTATTGACGGAAATCTTCTTGGCCATGTGGGATCAGGTGAAGGTGTTGCCCGCGATGATATGGTGGACAAAACCTCGGCAATTGTAACTTCGATGGCTTCTTGACTGTGCAGAAGCATGTGACCTCACTCTCAAAGACAAGCTAATCTAATTACACAATTTAGTGGCTGGCTGAAGCATTGTGCCCTTGTGTGGTTCTGAATACTGGCCAGTATCTGTCAAATATAAACAAGCTCTACACATCATGGAGATGCGCATGCTCTACTGGTCTCTCGTTCTCACGTGGCCTGATTGCATCAAGAACTCCAATGTCCGAGTGATGTTGGGATATGCACTTGAAGTGCTCGCATTAGCTCTGCTACCAACGTGGCGGGTATGTTAATGCATTATTACGGAAGATAAAAAAAAAGGGATCGTGGAAGCGACATATTCAAGTGCAGTTAGCACTCAGGAAAATACAAGGACACAAGAGGTTGAACAAGAATTGACAACTTCGGATGAACAAAATAGATGTATTGAAACACAAGACAGAAAAAGTTAGGAATAGTACAGAACCAAAATATAGAACGATTTGAAAACTTTCCAAAACAAATCACGAACGAAATATTACAAAGATAGGTGATAGCGACAATTAGAATTTTACCGAATAACATTTACATTTACAATTACATACATTAAACATAACAGATGTTTCCCAACCAACTATACAACATGAAAAAACATTAGGGAAGATAGGATAAAACAATGGAAAACGGTAATGAATTAAAGATCAGCATTTTAAATTACAAATTACAAAGTCTGGACATACCGTAAGAATTCACCTGACTAGAAAACATTGCGCTATTTTAAATAACGAGTTCTAGAAAACATGGGATGTAACACAAATGCATATAGCCCAACAGGATGAACGTAAACAAGTTCAAGAATGTAAACAAATGTTGAAGTACCAAAGGTTTTGGAGGGTTCTGACACACAGAGACTTGACTTTCGCATAAATTTGAACAGCGTTGCGAACAAAGAATGAGACATCCATATGTTCCCTTATGGATACATAATCGAGTACAAACACTCAAGAACAAAGCCATGCAAAGTTTACAATACCTCATACTGGTGTGAAAATTTACATCAGCGTAACACAAAGATGTTGCCCTCTTTCCAACACCCGAAGAACGCCTCGAAGTAGCAGGCAAAGAGAGCTGCTTATATGCGCTAGTTGGTGGCGGGGTGGGGGTGGAGGTGTACAGGAGAAGTCATAACACAGTACTAGAAACGTTGAGAACATCCATGAAGTGTATAGAATGTACAGTCGATGACATCATTCAGCTTTGACGCAGCTAATCGGCTGACAGTAGTCCCGTAGCAGTGGCAGTGTGAGTATGTCAAACAATGGGAAGGAAGCAGCGGAAAATGACGAATTTGGCGAAGGTGAGTAGACAATATTACACTCTAATAATGGAAGAAAATGCGAGAGGCTCGTTTACGCTGCCACGTTCATGCCATTCGTAGTGACTAACAATTTAGTCGCCAAGACTGCCTTTTACTTGAAACCGGATGGACATCGGGAACGTGTGGCTTGATCGGCTAAAACAGGGCCTCTCAGGGTGCATGCACTGTGCTTGGTGCAAAAGACGACTTCGCTTGGTTGCCCAGAGTGCAGACCCCCACTCCTCGATTTGGAGCAATAGCGCTGTCTCTCTCTTTCTCCACGCCTGTCTCACTCGCTCCCCCTTGCTCCATCTTCCTCACTTGTCCCGTAGCGGTCCAAATCTGAACTGAGTTCAGTTGAGCCGAACTTAGCCGAGTAGCCCAGAGACGAAGCGTTGGTGCAAGCCGAGCCGAGTGAAACCGATGCACTGTGCACAGGAACTCTGCGGCGTGAGATTTTGAGCGATTCGGAGGCCCTGGGCTAAAATAATACATTCGGTACACCGGTGTCTCTCTTCATGATACCCTTGATCGACAGAAGTGGTGATTGGCATTCAAAACAGCGTACCCTGCGGAAAAGCGGGATGTGTGCTTAGAAACGGAAAATCGAGTAATGAAGGAAATGGTTTTTGCACGTCTACAAAAATTTGGTATCTTGAAAGGCACGATAATCCCGACAGGATAAATGTATAATTTCAATATGTTCCACGGTAATGAAGAGGTAAAAATCGAAGTCGTATTTAATCCCAGATGATCTGTGCCAGAAGTCCTCTTTAATGGAACATGCGTCACGATGAAAGTGAACGTGCGAATGTGCGTCATATTGGGGCTTTACACGTGACAACTCATTAAAGGCTGTGATGGAAGCGCTCATGTTCAATAATCCATTGATAAGGTAAAAAGGATGACAGTAGACATTACAGAATTAGCTTTTCATTTACTAGTCTAGGTGTTATTTTTGTCTTCGGATGAAGTTGAGTGGAGCTAACAGTGGCTTAATAGTAATAATCTATATACAACATTGCATTTATGATAGTTTATTTCGAATTTTCGGCTAACACTTCGTCTTTTCTCTTCTGGGATGAGAAGTAAAAGCAAAGCTAGGTCATCTCCATACAACCCATGAAGGCCCTTTAAAGGGGGGAAGGTAAAGATAGCTCCTTTCCCCCTGCCTTTGCCCCCAGGAATTAACCTGGTGCTCATTTTTGGTGTAGAATGAGTCAACCTCAGCACCATACGCACCTCCGGAAGTGGAAATCTCGTTTCTTAAATGTTTCGTCTCCCTGACGGAAAATCGAACCAACGTCCTTCCGGTTGAACCGAGCACGCCTATACCACCTCGACCAGGAATCCCCCGTGGTTTCCCACTTATCCTCCAGGCAAATGCCGGGATGGTACCTACAGTAACTGAAGGCTACGGCCGCTTCCTTCCCTCTTCCTTGTTTATCCCTTACAATCTTCCCATCCACCCGCAAGGCCCCTGTTCAGCATAGCAGGTGAGGCCGCCTGGGCGAAGTACTGGTCATCCTGCTTAGTTGTATCTCTCGCCGTTGGTGAGAAGTTCATAAAGTGGATGGATCATTTAATTCTTGTCATCGTCATTGAAAAATCTAAGGAACTCTCAGACATTTTTGAAGAATTCAATTAAATATTTGTTTGTTTGGTTCTGTAATTATGTAAATTATTGGTAAAATTCCCATCGCGAGGATTAAGACATTTGCGAAGAAGTTGATGAAATATGTGTTTTGTTTGTTGTAATTTTTTTTGTTTTGTGAGTTTGAAGAATTTTCAGGACTTACAGGAAAGACTGTTGATGTTTATTTAATCATTATGAGTGTTGGAAGAATTTGTATTTTGGGTATCGGAGATCTCCAATAGTATGTTTGTTGTAACCCATCCTTTGTATCACCCTGTATTTGCCACGTGGAGTCTTCCATCACGAAATCGCTGAGTTTCGCAATCAAAATCTCTAGAATGTGTTTCCCACATTATCTTATTAGGTAATGTATTTTTATTAGTTGGAATAACAGCTATTTTGATTGGTGAAAATTTCGGGTCGAATCATAGGTAGCTTCCCTGATTGGCTGTTTGAGTGTTTCTCAATTTCCCGCCTTTGGCTACTCGTCTGTATCAGGGCTCTGGTCTGCGTCTTTGGTTTTCGTACTTCCTTACGGTCTTTTGTATCTTGGTGGTCCGCTCAGCAGTTCCAGTCATCCCGAGGTAAGCATGTTTTCTTTCCTCGAATGTTAAATTAATATGTAAATTCATTTGTTCGGAGTTTACGTTAGACCCTGGTTTTCGCCGCATAGTAGGCACAGTCTATTTATTTCCAAGGATAAAGGAATTTCAGGTGTATTCTGTAAAAGAAACGGCGCCGGAATTCCCTAGAAAGTAACGCTGAAGTTTGCTGAAAACCGTGTCACTAGTTAGAAAGTTCGTTTTTAAATCCGAGGCGGCCTTCCTCGCACCCTGGTCATAATTCAAACCCCTAAGTGAAGCCTGTCAACGAACTGAAAGTTTTGAAAGCAAAAAGCAAATTAAACACATTCGTTGTGTTAGCGACACAGTTATTATCGAGTGTGTTAAAAGGAAAAAAAAAAGAAAGAATATTATCCAATTACAACGGCCTCATTGTGGTAGCTCGTTTGCAATATAAATTGGGTTTTCTACACCACGTTCCTGAATGGACCATAACAGTGGAAAGGTTCGCATTTAAATGCGTTAGTCTACGGGATTGTTTGATAATATTATATGCATGGAAAAACACTTGAATTATAAATACCTGTACTGAAAATAGGGATTGCCTAGCAGAGACAGTAGAGGTGCACTCGATTCACCCGGAAGGACATGGGTTCGATTCCCCGTCAGGAAGATGAAAAATTTAAGAAACGAGTTTTCCACTTCTGGAGCGGAACATGGCCCTGAGGTTCACTCAGTCTACATAAAAAATGAGCACCAGTTTAATTCCTGGGGGGCGGAGGCGGCTAGATATAGGAATAAGCACTTTATCCCACACCGAGCGAGTTAACGGTGCGGTTAGGGGCGCGCAGCTGTGAGCTTGAATTCGGGAGAGGATGGGTTCGAACCCTATTGTCGGCTGCCCTGAAGATGGTTTTCCATGGATGTTTCACCCCCTGTAGGTGGAGGACACAGACGAAGAAAACACGCATGATATCCCCTGCCCGTTTAAGAGGCGACTAAAAGGGTCCTCAAGGCC
This sequence comes from Anabrus simplex, assembly GCF_040414725.1. Taxonomy (NCBI): domain Eukaryota; kingdom Metazoa; phylum Arthropoda; class Insecta; order Orthoptera; family Tettigoniidae; genus Anabrus; species Anabrus simplex. The sequence goes on along the minus strand of NC_090268.1, from coordinate 98,951,320 downwards.
TCTACACTTTGGAGCATAGGTTGGTGACCACGGGGCCCTCAGCTGAGTCCTGGAATTGCTTCCGCTTACTCCTGCCAGGCTCCTCACTTCCATCTAACCTGTCCGACCTCCCTTGGTCAACAATTGTTTTTCCCGACCCCAACGTTATTAGAGCATTCAAGGCCTCACCCCCTGTGGGTGGGGGGCACATGAAGAATACACCCATGGTATCCCCTGCCTGTCGTAAGAGTCGACTAAAAGAGGGATGATGGAATTAGATCCATGAGGCTTCTTCTAATTAGTACCATCACGCGAGGAAAACCGTGGGTCGACTTTACTTGCGAGTAGTACCACTATTTGAGGTACACAATAGGCCAAGATTTTTGATTAGTAGAAACATGGGTGGTTCACTATGGGTTTACAGTACACGTTATTAGTACCACTATATGCGGAACACCACGGGATTACGTTGCCTGTGATTAGTACCATTATGAGATAAACACCACGGGTCTGGGTGTTGCCTGTGATTAGTACGACTAGATGAGCGAGACCGCGGGTCTTCCTAGTTTGTGATTAGTACCACTATGTGAGAAACACCATTGGTCTGCGTTACCTGTGCGTAGTACATTACCTGTGAGTAGTACCAGAATGTGTGGATCACCGTAAGTCTACGTTACTTGTGATTAGTACCTCTGCATAAGAAATTACTAGCGATAATTACCATTATTAGGGGCCGTTGACCTGGATTTTGGACCCCTTTAAACATCGAGCATCATCAATTCAGGATTGTGCTTTGGAAGCAGCCGCTTTATCGGTATATACTATCGTTTTAAGTTAGTTTTTGGGAAGGTGGGGCATTGCGGATCGGATCCACTGATTTTTTTAGTTCATAATCATTGATCATCTTCGTGTGTTTGAATTCTAGTCAGTGGATTTATTTTGGAATTTTAAATTGTCGTTATATTCCGTACCACCGGGGCTAATGACCTAGATGTTAGGCACCTTTAAAAAACAACCATTATCAATTCATCACCATATTTCCCACTCCTATCCCTTTCCTATCGCTTCCTCACCATAAGACCTATTTGTGTCGGTACGACGGAAAGCAAATTTGAGAAAAGAAAAGATAAACCCCATCCCAGTTCGTCCAGCCTTTATATTTTATACATTCTACGGACATGACTTTGAACTGAAAATACTTCGGGCTATCTAATATGTTGTTGATTTCGTAAAAGTTTGTTATCGTCTCCATACAGGAGAAAATGCGAGAAAGACGGTTACAATGGTGTGGTCTTGTCTCAAGAAGAACGCCTGTAGATGTCCCCAGTATATATTACAACCTTAATATTTAAGGCCCACGACTCCGACGCAGACTTAAAGAACGATGCAAGACGCCATCAATGCAAATATGAGAATATGCGGTACACATTCCACTGAAGCCCATAATAGAGCCACGAACCTACTACGAAGGCGTAGCAGGGGGAGAGGTGATACTCCCACGTGGCGCGTCCCAGGTGGCGGATAGGGGGGTCCTAACCGGCTTGCCGGCGGACTTGAGGGAAATAAAATACCTCTCGCGGACCAAACACACTACCCCCTGCGGGTGGGGGACGCACATGTAGAATACACCCGCGGTACCCCCTGCCTGTCGTATGAGTCGACTAAAAGGGGCGACCTAGGCGCGGACATGGATTGCGGTTTGGTATAACATGTTGGACCTCCTGTGGATGGGAGGGGTCGAGTACATTCACAGGTAATCCCTGCCTGTCGTAGAAGGCGACTTAAAGGGTCATGTGGCCATGGTCCCCTCTTTATTTTATTATTATTTTTCCGAGGGTCAGATGTAGACCATTCGAAATTTTGATGTGCGTGCTGCCCGGAGATGGGCCTCTTACGTGTGCGATTACGCCCAAAAGCCCGCAACTGTCCACCCAGGACCATTGCGTGGTGGGAGCGCCATGTACCTTGGCAGTGGTATCCGCCTGACAACACAGGTCCCCGCACAGCCGAATGCCAGAAGGACATATTATTATTAATTATTTTTATTTTTTCTCTATATTTAGTGCTCTGTAAACGCTATGGGGTACATGCTATTGCGGGTGACTGGAGGAAGGGAGTCTTAGTACTCATTGCCTCAGTCATGCCGTATTAGGCATCGTCCAACATCGGACCCCGGGCAGTACCTGCTATGACCAGGTGGGTATTGCCTTGGCTGCTTGGTTCGGCTACAGAGACCCCTGATCGGAGTGGGTGGCATTCGGGGAGGATGCTATCGGGCATGGCTTCCAAACGAAGTCTGCTCTCTCAAGGTGGTCCCCCACCTAAGTCTTTAACTTTTGCTTCCCTGAGTGGTTCAACTCCCTGGGAACATGCGCAGCGTGAAGGAATGGGATCCAGCTTCCCTAGGTTTCTGGTCGCTACCAGAACCGATGGGAACGATTTTAAGCTGGTGAAGTCGATCCTTTTTAGTCGGCACATCGAAGGCGTCTATGGCGAACTGGAGGAACTTAAGAAAATGCGCAACGGTAGTTTGCTTATGAAGACTCGTACAGCACTGCAAGCTGATCAGTTGCTTAAGTGCGAGCACTTTGGCGAAATCCCCGTCAAAGTGGAGGAGCATAAGTCCTTGAACCTGGTTCGCGGAGTCATCTTTCACCGCGACCTTATTTTGAACACTGACGACGAGTTGATGGAAGACATGAAGAACCGTGGCGTGACACACGTCCGGCGCATTACGCGCAAGGTCAACGGTGAAGACGTTGCCACTGGTGCCTTCATTGTCTCTTTCAAATTGTCAGTGTTACCAGAGAAAGTCAAGGTAACAACTTATCGTTGCGATGTGAGGCCGTACATCCCGCCTCCTATGCGATGCTATCAATGCCAGCGATTCGGACATATGGTATCTCGCTGTTCGAATCAGGCTGTATGTGGTACATGTGGACGAGTAGCTCACGGCGCGGAGGAGTGCACAACTCCATACAAGTGCACTAAGTGCTCCGGTTTTCATTCTCCTCGGGATCGGAATTGTCCGACATACCTGAGTGAGAAGAAGATCCAGGAGATCAAGGCCCTGGATGGTCTTTCCTACCAGGAAGCGCGCCGTAAGTTTCATTCTATGAATACACCTGCCCGTACACTCGACTATAGCTTGATAGCTCAGAGTCTTCCAGGTTCGTCATTTACGACCAAGACACCTGTCCAGACCGTTGTTCCCAGCAACGTCGCAAATAGTCAAAGCTCGAAGGGGGGGACCACCCCACCTTCGACCAACCAGAAGTCTGTGCCGGCTGGGAACTGCCAGCCGGCACAGCAAGGGGGGAAGACTAAGTCTCCCCCCGCTAGGAGGTCGACGAAAGTCGTGCCCCATCCGGCGGAGGCGGCTTCGTTGACCAGGGCTGGGAAACCATCTCCCAGCCCGTCTAAACTTGAAAAGAAAAAGGGGAAGAAGAGCGCCCGTCCTGAGCGCTCTCGGACTCCCCCTGCGAAGGAGAAGTCATGCCCTCCATCTGGGGGATATGAGTCTGCGCCGGGAGGCACTCCTGCTCCCAAACCTGCGCGCTCTCCTCGTAGGGGACCCCCTCGCGCCCGAAAAGCGTCGAAGTTCTGGGCGACACCCCTGCCATCTTTTGATGACGGGATGGATGTCGCGCTGTCCTCTACATCTACGGATGTAGAACTAGATAGTGTTTAGGCTTACGATCATTTTGTCGCTCATAACCTAACACTCCTCTTATAGCCCACACTATGGCACTGTTACAGTGGAATTGTAACGGTTATGACAGGCATCTTGCTGAGTTACGTCAGCTTATTAGTGAGTACGCAGCGAGTATAGTCTGTATTCAGGAGACCAATTTCCGACCTGGTCATCACACGGTCTTGAGGAATTTCAAACTATACTCGACAGAACGATACTATGCTCACCGGGCTTCCGGAGGCGTTGGCATTTTTGTACGTTCTGATAGCTACAGCGAAGAGGTTCCATTAAGAACCCCTCTTGAGGCTGTAGCTGTTCGCGTCTCGCTGCCTGTCATAGCAACAGTGTGTAATGTTTATCTTCCACCAGGCCAGCATCTGAACATCAATGATGTCGCTGATCTTATAGATCAGCCTCCACCACCCTTCCTCTTATTGGGCGATTTTAAAGCCCATCACCCCATATGGGGCTCTGAGACGCCTTGCCCCCGAGGAAGAGAGCTGGAAACACTCCTATCAGATCTGGATTTATGTATTTTGAACACAGGGGAACCAACTCACTTTAGTGTACGTTACGGCACATATTCTCGCATAGACGTTAGTCTATGCAGCCGAACGTTGGTTCCACTGTTTCGGTGGAATGCACACGATGATCTCTGTGACAGTGACCATTTTCCCATCGTTCTTACTTTGTTGAATCATAAACCCGTCGAGGCTCCCCCTCGATGGATTCTTAAACATGCTGATTGGCCAAAGTACACATCACTAGCTGTCTTTAGCGATGATGTCAGGCGGACCGTCGGCGAGGAAATAACTTACATCACCCAAGTTATTCTTGCTGCTGCTGAGGTGTCCATTCCGTTTTTCTCGGGGACTCCTCGCCGAAAACTCGTTCCTTGGTGGAACGATGAAATAGCAGCAGCCATCAAAGAACGCCGTCGCGCTCATAAGCGTTACCGTAGACAGCCTACTGTGGCCAACTTGGTAACATTTAAGAAACTCCGCGCTAAGGCGCGAGTTCTTATTCGACAAAGTAAGAAGGCTTCATGGGAGAGATACAGTATGTGTCGTCCATGACGTCACATACTCCATCATCTCAAGTGTGGACGAAACTTCGACGAATTTCGGGTATTCAAGGATCATCTGCTGTACCGGGAATTTCCATTGCAGGCAGTGTCGCCACTGATCCCCTCGCGATTGCTAACCATCTCGCTAGTCATTTCGCGGATGTCTCTGGCTCCGGGAATTACAATCCTGATTTCCTCCCTCTGAAGCGGGAGGCAGAACGTCATCACCTTAGTTTTGCCACCCAAGCTTCAGAGGACTACAACGTGCCCTTTACGGAGTGGGAACTCCGCAGCGCCTTAGCGCTTTGCAAGGACACGTCTCCTGGACCGGACTACATCCATAACCAGATGTTGAAACACCTTAGTGATGATAGTTTACTATATCTCCTTCGTGTGTTCAACCGAATCTGGACACAGGGTGATTTTCCGTCTCAGTGGCGAGAGGGCATAGTCATCCCTGTCCTCAAGCCTGACAAAGATCCTAAGTATGCAGGAAGTTACAGACCGATTTGTCTTACAAATTGCCTGTGTAAGCTATTTGAGAGGATGGTAAATCGCAGACTCGTGTGGTGTCTGGAGAAACAAGGACTCTTGTACGAGTACCAATGTGGATTTCGAGCCGCTCGATCCACCACAGACCACTTGGTACGCCTGGAGAGCTCTATCCAGGATGCGTTTCTCCGCAAACAGCACTTGGTAGCTGTCTTCTTTGACTTGGAGAAGGCCTACGACACCACCTGGCGATATGGCATCCTTTCAGTCCTGCATCAATGGAGATCCCGAGGTAACTTGCCGGTATTTATTGCGAATTTTTTGTCCCTCCGTCTATTCCGTGTCGGAGTAGGTAGGACATATTCGCAATACCACGTTCAAGAAAATGGAGTCCCACAGGGATCGGTTCTTAGTGTCACTCTGTTCGCGATTGCCATAAACGGTATTGTCGCTGCTGCTGGTCCAGCCGTAATACCGTCCCTATATGTGGATGATTTTGCTCTGCACTATAGCTCGTGCAGTATGGCAGTCGCAGAGCGACAGTTACAGCAAGCTATTAGGAGGGTGGAGAAGTGGACCTTAGAACATGGCTTTCGGTTTTCTGCCGCAAAGACCTCCGTTGTCCACTTTTGTCGTCAACGTACACTTCATCCTGAGCTTTCCCTAGGTAATGTCGTTCTTCCAGTTGTTGACACCTACCGATTTCTTGGGCTCCTTTTTGACAGTAAATTATGGTGGGAGCCACACGTGCGGGAGCTAAAAGTGCAATGCACCAAGAGGCTTAACCTCTTGAAGTTTCTTAGCAGCACTAATTGGGGAGCTGACCGCGTGGTGCTCCTGCGATTCTATCGGGCACACATTTTATCTCGGTTAGACTACGGCAGTGCAGCATATGGCTCCGCAAGGCCAAGCGTTCTTGCGAAGCTGAACAGTATCCACCACAGCGGGGTTAGGTTGGCGACGGGAGCTTTTCGTACTAGCCCCATCGCTAGCCTGCTCTTTGAGTCTGGTGTGCCGCCTTTACACCTGAGGCGCCAGCAACTACTACTTACGTATGCTGCAAATTTGCGACAGATGCCACTTCATCCGAGCTATCCCTGCGTATTCAACAATGGCAACCGTTTGTTGTACGTTGCTCATCCTCGTGCGACGCGGCCGGTTGGGATACGCTTGGATAGCAGTTATGAATTGTTTGACGTACCTTCGATTCCTTGCCTTGTCAGACAACCAAGTGGGGTACCTCCGTGGGTTGTACGACGACCTGAAATCATCCTGGATTTGCACACTGGCCCGAAAGGAGACACGGACCCTTCGATTTATCGGAGGATCTACCTGTCCGTTCTTGGCCGCTATCCAGGTTCGGTCGTCGTTTACACGGATGGTTCAAGGACAGATACGAAGGTGGGCTGTGCGTTCGTTGTCGACAATGATCGTTTTCTTTTTGCTCTCCCGGACACCTGTAGTGTGTACACGGCAGAGCTCTATGCTATCTGTGAGGCTCTGCGGTACGCACTAGACAATGAGCGCCGACACTTTCTTGTGTGTACTGACTCCTTGAGTTCACTTCAGTCTATTGATACCTGTTTCCCTCGACACCCTCTGGTGCAGCGGATCCAGGACCTGCTGGCCGGGTGTTCGGATGCCGGCACCAGAATTATGTTCGTGTGGCTCCCCAGCCACATGGGCATAGAGGGAATCGAGTTAGCGGATCAGGCTGCCAAGGAGGCAGTTACACTGCCCCCGTTGCCTTTCAAGGTTCCAGCAAGTGATATTCGCTCTCAGCTGAGACATCTGGTTATGTCTCATTGGGAGATGGAGTGGCAGGCCATCCCACTTCCCAATAAGCTGCGAGCGATAAAAGGAACAACGAAGGTATGGAGGACTTCCCTTCGGGCTTCGCGGAGGAAAGCCGTGGTATTATGTCGCCTTCGGATCGGCCACGGTATCTTGACGCACTCCCATCTACTGAAAGGAGAACCCCCTCCGGTGTGTACCTGCGGCGACCATCTTACCGTGGTACACATCCTTACGGAGTGCGTAGACCTGGTCTATCTGCGCCGTAGTATTAACCTTCCGAGTACTATCTCCCTTATCTTGCGCGATGACGAGCAGTCAGCAGACCTCGTCATCCGCTTTATGAGAGATAGCGGTCTGTTTTATCGTGTGTGATGATGTCCTTTGTCCTAGTGTTGTTTATGTCAGTTGCGCTTTTATCTCATTGACTCCATTTTAGTTTGTGTTGCGCATTTTAATGTGTTATTTTAACGTCTAACGTACATTATGTGTTAATATCTGTATTACTGGGCGATGCCTTATTCCTTCGATTTCCTGTACTTTCTCTTATTTTAATAGAACATAAGGCATTGTGTATTAGATCCACTGACTGTTTTAATCTCACCCTCATTTTTCTTCATTACCATTCTTTTTTAACTCTAGTCAGTGGATACTTTTTAAAATTTTAACTTCATATCTCATGTCCTTCATTTCGTTCCATTAGGGGCCGATGACCTTCGATGTTAGGCCCCTTAAAACAACAAGCATCATCATCATCACCATAATAGAGCGAGATGGCAAGCAAAGACCCAGAAAATGGAACCCGCAAAGATCTGGACAACACTAGGAAGATGATTAGAAACGTAAACTTGCGTTATTGCATTCCTAGAGGTGGTGCAGCTCTTTTTTGGGAAGGAAGTGAACTGCGTGTACCTCCTTAACCACCTACCGTCCTCCTACCAATATTAAATCCGTGTCAAGATCGGAAATACAACCCGAGCCTTCGAGGATGGTGGATAATAGCCCTAACCATTACGCTACGATGGCAGACTAGGTATTTGATGAAGATATAATTTCATCTTGAGTGCAAGGCGGATGAATCTAACCATCCGTCTTGCAGTTCTGTATGGTTCAGAATAATGGATCAGGGCATGATCAACAACTGCGTGTGACGGAAATACGTATGCTGGAGTGGTTTTCTAGTGTCGTATTAAAATCCCTTCAGAATGAACCATTTCCGACGAACGTTTATGGACACCGGTCTTCAGAAGACTCAGTTTTGATTTGTCATAAAATGAGACGACATGAAGTGCACTTTGTGCATCGATTCATCGACGTTAAGGTGCAGAGAATGGCCAAAAGGAGACTTGGAGAAGATCGTTTGAACCCATCAGATGGTAGGACCTGGGTGTAGTGGCAGTAGAATACATCCACGGTATAGGGGGTAAGAGGCAAATAAAAGGGGAACGAGGGTCTCTCAGCTTCGGAGCTGGCTTGGTGACCACCGTTTCTTTAGCTGAGTCTGTCACTGTTTTTACTTACTTGTATCCAACTCCTCCCTTTCATTTTTGATATCCGACTTTTCTTAACATATCTTCTTTTCTGAATTTGTTAGGTTTCCGAGGCCTAGGGGGTCTTTTAATTTCACGCCTTTCTTTTGTTCTTAACTCCATTCTACGAAGTGTCAGACCTCTTCCCTTTTCCTTCTGATTAGTAATGAAAGGTTACTGAGTTGTATTTCCTTTTAAAATAATCACCACCACCACCTGACGCAGTATACTTTCATTTCCACGTACAGATCTGTACTGTACTGTGATATACGCGATATTTATCTGCTGGAAATGGACTAACCTAAAAGTTAGTAAGTTTTGTTATGGTGGATGATTATTTGAGCTGATCATGCAGAGACGTCATTTTTGTGTATATGAGTGCGCAAACACGGTGCTGCAATAAGGCGGAGAACAAATCCAACAGGGTTTGGTGCTCCTTGATTCATTATCTCTCTAGCTATCTGTGTTTACGTTACTGTGGAGCCGAGTCCAAATAATCAGAGACCATTTGTAATAAAACTGAGTGGAACGTAATTACAGAAGGCAAAAATGTCATTTTAGTTACTCCGTACCACTTGAGTTTTGAGGACATTTTGTACCACATAGGTCGTCATCTACCTGCGAACGGTTTTCCCTTAATCCCCAAATATATACGCCAGGGAAATCCGTACCACTTGATGTCAAATTGGAATTCGATTTCCACGCCAGCGGGCGGATTGAGCCTTACAGACACACATTAGAAATCAGAAATAATTTACAACATTTTCTGACGAAAACTTCTATATTCCTTTAATAACTACCCTCTAAACTATAGGCCTACTTATCACTTAAGTTTACGTAAATATTATCATAAGAAGTATAAATTATAAAACAGAACAATGCAGTAGAAATATACATCGTGTTCGGGCGCAATGTGCCTGGCGAGCGTAAGGATTATTATTGTGAATGTTTATAAAATACCGCATTATTTCATTATCAACTAAATAAAATATTCTGATGAATTGGCTGATATGGACTTGAAGATCACGCGGAAACAGGAAACTAATGAAAGGTGGAAGTAGCTAGGTCCCTGCGAATGACGTATGTGAGATGAGAATTAACATGTGTACCAATCAGATCAGTTGCGCCCGACGGAAAGTTAACATCAGTAGTGGTCATACAGTGCGGAGGCTTCTGTGCTAGTAGTGGGCAATGAATGGATATACAAGTGAATACATTAATTAGGAAATGGTTTTGACTTCGCAATACTTCCCACTCTATCAAGTGGTACGGATTGTTCTCTCCTAAATATTTAAAAGTCATTAGCTGACACTTCGCAGGTAATCAGCCGGTCAAGTGGTACAAAATATCCTAAGAACCCTTTTGAGTACGAGAATATGGCAATTACGTCATAAGATGGAATAAAGATAAAATAGTGCAGTTTTGAAAAATGAGGGTGAGTGGTTCAGAAGGTAGAGCTCAGGCTTTCTGAGTATAAGTTGCCAGGTTTGATTCCAGGTCAGTCCGATAAGTTGTTGAAATACGTCAATCTTCTCTCGGTAAATTTACCAGTAAGTAAAATACCGTAAATATCATGTCATTTTACGAAATTTGCAATTCTTGCACCGTTGTCACTTTATCAGGTGCTGAAGTTAGCCAATCAGATCGCTTGGTGGACGAATTCATATGAGCTTTGCGCGGCACTCTTGCTAAATCTGCACGTGACTTAAGAACGGCTTGAGAACGATACCATCAAATAAGCGTCAAACAAAACACATCGTTGCTCTCAACCAATGTCACCGTAGCGCACTTGATTTGGCGTGATCCTGTCAGCTGCGACGTCTGTATTGAAACTCCTACCTTGGCGAAGTTTTATTCTTCGATTGGATTTCTCAAGGCGGTCTTAAGTCAAGTACAGATTAAGCAACACCGCTTCGCAAAGCCAATTTGAATTCGCCCGCGAAGTGATCGAATTATTTCTTACACATTATTTATCAGCATGACCAACATTCTAACGCTTATCCACCCGATTCACGTTGTTTACGGACATCCTGTATATTTAACATACATAGTTTGGGTTTTGGAAGCTTTTTGAACTGAAAATTCGACGTCATTATACCTTGGGCCAGTCTCCCTGGGCTATTCAACACATAGTTGAAAAGCCTCTCACTGCACAAATTTACAAACGTCTTCCTGCACGTATAGTAAATAATACGGTCTTTCTACGTATTGTTCCCACATATTCGCCATGCTCTAGTGGTATTCGAAGGCGACTATCTCACAAAATAAACGCCTAAAAGGGAGACATCACCGTCTTTTTTCTTATTCTATTCCACTTGAATGATTCTTCAAAGGTCTAAAGTTATCAGTTGGTGGTATGGCCACATTGCGGTTGGATGAGTGCGGCCTGATTTTACCCTGCTGCCATACGATGACAATTCACAAGAACCTAGGTCTAACTTTATGGGCCCTTTAAACGCAGATAATTTATCACACTACACCCTCCAGTGATTTTTTTCTCCATCTCCTTCGCCGTAAAACTGATGATGGTAGTATAACCGATATTAGGTGTGATCTAATGACCGTGAAAGGAAACAGTAGCGTACCTGTTATGTAGTTTCAGGAAATTGGAGTAAAAAATGGAATATTACACATAGAATCAGTCTTGTTTAATTGACTCACGTAACTAACAGCGCTGTAGATCAGTTTCTCGTCTAATAATTTCCATTCATGTGAAGTGTGCTTCGTTTACACAGTTTTTCATGAAAATTCAGTCTGCGTTTGATAGCAAATAGAAAAACCGTCGGAGATCATCAAGAAAGTCTATTAGTGGTGTTAATATTATAAGAGAAATAACATTAAATAGCACGGGATTTCTAAGAAAGTTGAAATGAAATTGTCTCTTACTCTAAAAAGAACCGTGAATAACTTTTTTCTGCAATTAATGAAGACTAAATCTCACTAGATAGATATTTATGTCATTATCGGTAATTAGGAAATACAAAGAGGGACGGAGGGGTATCAGAACTGTTATTTCGGTTCGATAGAAAGTACTCTTTTAAAGAATATTTTAGCACGACAAAAAAGATTCTTGGGAAGCCCATCTGCTGATCATGATTGTTAAGGTGTTGAAGTCTAAACGGTGGTTAGCCGGTTCGATTCCCATTGATCGAAAAAATTCACCATCAGAATGTTGGCCAGCCATGTAGGGGAGGTGGTGGTATACAATTTCTAATCACTAGATTGCGTGCCAAAAACCTGGATTAAATTTCAAACCTCTCCGCAGTGCTCATATGGAGTGAGGGAACATGACGCTGTTGTTGGTGATTCACCCGTCGGATGGAGACGTTAAACCTTCAGCAGACCCCTGGTGCAATTCTACAGGAGTAGTCTATGCAGTGGGGCTCCGGACTCCACCCTCTCCCTTCTTAATATCATACATCACGTCATTCATTTCATCTCATTAACTCCTCTGATAAAGTAGGCTTCAGGAAGGGCATCTGGTCAAAAAAAAACGCCACGTCAGATTCATCTCACCTCATACTCGACCCCGTAGAGAAACGCGACAAGGGTTGGACAAACAAACAAAACAAGTTTCTTGAAACGAGAAACTAAATGTTCTTTGTAGGCTACTTCGTAGACGAACTGGGAAGTTGGTTGTAGTGATGGGACATTCGATTCATTTTACCGAATCAATTTATTTGATTCCGTTCACATTACTGAATCGATACAGTGATCCGATTCACGGCACATTAGTCACCGCTCCTACCGCATCTGTGTAGTATGTGCTGGTAAGACAGATGCAACAGCATTCAGTGCTCGCTGCTACCATCTGGTCTTCATACTATGAACTCCTTTCTTAGCAAAAATGCTAGTCACTCTAATATATCGAAGGTTTCCGGCGACGCAGGGTGGGAAAGGTTAGGATTAGGAGGTAGCAGCCATGGCTTGAATTAAGGTACAGTCCCAGCATTTCCTGGTATGAAAATGGGGAAACTACGGAAAACCATCTATCAGCCGAGGATTTTTTTAAATCGTCATATTTTGTATAGGCTACCCGACATGTACAGTAGCCCGCTGGTTTTCTGATTTAACATACTATTGGTTAAGTTATTGCGTCTGTCCACATATGATTGAAGTCTTATGCAACGATGTGACGTATGAACTGACAGAATACTGAGTCGTTCTTCCGAATATAAAACAGGTACTTTTCAGTGGTCATGAGCATGACTCATAGTCATAGGGCAGGCTAGAGTCGAGTTTAATTGTCAAATGTCAACTAAGTTATAATACTAAGATTCATTAAACTAATAAATAGTATAACCTAATAGCCTACCTACTTTCTAGCTACTTCAGAATTATGTTTTGACAACCTTTTTAACACTGAAAATAAATCCATCTATTATTTAATCCTCCCTTTAAGAAGAGGACAGTGAATGCAAATGGGTATTATTTTCAAATGAGCTGAGTTCGAGAGTCCATTATAGCATACGATTCTTTCAGTGTACGATGGCTCATTGTATGTCTTGCTGCAGCGGAAGCTCGGCTCTCCGCCAGTGTCCAGTGAGTCAATAAGGAGCCGTGTGTATCTTGTGTCTCACTGAGCCGCGCTCGTTCACGATTCTTTCGGTGTGCCATGGCTCACTGTATGTCTCGCTGCAGCGGAGGCGTGGCTCTCCGCCAGTGTCCAGTGAGCCGATAAGGAGCCGTGTGTATCTTGTGTCTCACTGAGCCGCGCTCGTTCACGATTCTTTCGGTGTGCCATGGCTCACTGTATGTCTCGCTGCAGCGGAAGCTCGGCTCTCCGCCAGTGTCCAGTGAGCCGATAAGGAGCCGTGTGTATCTTGTGTCTCACTGAGCCGCGCTCGTTCACGATTATTTCGATGTGCCATGATTCACTGTCTTGTGCAGCGGAAGCTCGGGTCCCCGTCAACGTCCAGTGAGTGCGCCACTCAGCACTGTCCGCTGGGAGTAAGCTGAATCGTGTGCCGTGAGCTCGCCGTTCCTGTGAATCGATTCACTCGGACACTTGAATGAATCGATACATTGCTTTGAATCATGCATTCAGTAGCCAACACTAGTTGGTTGGGAGGGAAGTGATCATTACTGTTTGTGGTGAACGGTACTAAATATGTTACACGAGATACATGTATTCATTCTATGCTGACGTACTCATTCACTGTGCCTCAGAATGTGTCGGCTGCTGTGGAACCCACGGGCAAGCTAGTTGAATGGCCATCAAGCTTCTCAGGCAGAGCTCCCACAGAGACGCTCCTATACCAGACAAATTGAAAGGGTCAACCCCTTGCTTGTTCTTATACGTGGATACGGAAGATTCCTTCGCAAAGAAGGAATTAGTGTTCAAATCGCATCGTTGATGACCCCAATAACGACCAAAAAATCAGTAGTAGGACTGACTAGGAGACGACATGCAAATTGTATGAGTCCATTATGCCGACACAGCAAACCGAGTAGAATGGAGATAGAAATGCAAACCAGTTAGTCCCGCAACTTGATGGAAAAAACTTCAAACAGTAGAAGAAGAATGGGAATGAGTCGCTGATATAAAAAGCTATAGCTGATGAAAATATGTGCCAGTAGGATTGGTTAATACGAAATTGATTGAAATTATAAATGAATATATTTTATCAGTGTCGTACACAATAATTTCTGCTGTACTAGTGTTTCAGTTGTTCGCTCATTCTCTCATGCATGGTAGACTAATAATAATAATAATAATAATAATAATAATAATAATAATAATAATAATAATAATAATAATAATAATCTTACGGCCTGAGCTACTGAATTGTATATCTGCTAAACGGGGTGCCATCCAGCCGGCCTATTTGATAGTTTCGACATTCTGATTTTTCTGCTATCTAGCGACGAAAGCGAAATTGTAGTGAACGGTTCCGTTAAATTTTCTAGATGACACTAATTGGCACCACCAGTGGTTTCAGTGTGCACCAAAAAAAAAACTCAGCCAGAATCGTACCCATGAACTAAGGATCAGGGTTTGGACACCCTACCTTTGATAACTGTAAGAAGTTCTCTAAATTTACAGTGGCATTTAGTAATGAATTATACAGTAATTATAATAAATGGAATTCTTATTTTTCCAAAGTAGGCGTATCATGAGAATGAAGTGATGAGAAGCCAGAACACGGTGGTCATCCTTGTCGAATTCTAGAAACTTACGACTCGATTGACGTTCAGGTACGCTTAAACATCCTGGAGGAGTCCGGAACGGACTAGAAAAGGAGAAAAGGAGAAAAGGCATAAAAACAAACCCTGAAAAACACCATCTCGGAAACCAACTTCCTCGAACAATTCTGGGAGTAATTTAAAAAAGAGTGAGATACGTTTAACTTTGTACTGAATAAAATCATGACACCTGCGCGGAGCTATACCTACTCACCAGCACCACATAACCCAAGCATCCCACCCAACCAACCCATGACCTTCCCCACCCAGAAACACTGTATGCCCCAACACCCCACGTCGCATCCCTCACCGCCAACACCTTCCCAAGCGCAAACAAGTCTCCTTACCGAAGTCGCAAACTTCACCACATTTCAATCGCTCCACTTTCGCCAGTTCTTACCTTTCCGAAATACTGGAATTTTTCAATCAAAATTAAATCAACAGTCAAAGCTCTTAAGAGCCTCACGTCAAGTTGATATGAAGGACCCAATGAGGTCGGAGATCTCAATCAAATCCACAGCTGCCACTCTTCGAGGGACAGCAGTCGCTCCGCAAGGCTCAGGCTCAGAAGCCCTGGAAACCGAAGAAATACAGAGAGGAAAGGATAAGATTAAATGTTCCATCTTCAGTAATGAACTTTCCCTGCTATACCAAAAGAAAGATGATGCCCTGATGATTATGGAGAAACTTCACGAAATCGCAGAAAAATTGACTTTCAAGTCTACTACGAAGGGACGAAATGTATGGAGCACAGGCTCTAAACGAAGAAACACGAGGAGTCACTGGACAGCAAGATTGCGAGGATAGAGAAGTGTAAATACCCGGAGAATGACTATAGACTGGACAAAGAGGCAAACATTTGATGTACAGTCCTCTGCGATTATCTTCTGCGGCTTTCTTAATCTCCTCTACCCGCTTCATCGTCAACTTCAAGTGCTTATTTTCTGTGAGAAAAGGTGCTGCTATTCACAATCTAAGTGCCTATTACAGCAGCTTCCACACTTCTAAGATACACACCGATTATTTTCTTAAAGTGTCCAACGGTCTGGCCAGTCACTATCAGAGCCTACTTCCATTTGGCCTCGTGAATCTTCGGTCTTGGTTTTGCGATTCTCTTCACCATGTGTATTTTCGGTACTCGGATCACAAGTAGATTTGACAATCTCTACTTCTTCAGCTTGACTTATTTTGCTCTTTGACTGAAATTAAGTCACTTTTAACTATGTTTGACCTCATTTAACTTAGAGCAATTTTATTCGAAACGCACGTGAACACCTGCATGTTGCAGAGCGGATATAAAACTGGTAGTCTGAAACAATCAGAAAGTGAACACAACTTCCTGTCTCTAGCTCCGTTACCAACCTATGAAGCATGTAAACATGGTACCAACTTACGAGAATAAAAACTGAAAATTCAATTCGTGAATATAGTACGATCTCCGTGAGTATTCATAATCAATGTGTCTGTCAATAAAATGTAGTTCTTTTAAAAATTCTATAGTGCTAGCTAGCTCTTCAGGCAAGCAACTCAATGTTGAAAACATCCTAGTGATATGAGCTACGAATTTTAGAAATGTAATAAAGTATGAGAATATATTTTTTTATTTCTTCCTAAAAGTTAATCGTTATTTATTCCTAAAAGTTACAATACTTTTCTTAATCATCGTTATTCGGTCGATTAGATTAGCAGTTTGCCTTTTTTCTACCACTACAAGCACTAATGTGAGATAATGCATTGTTTCAGTTTATAACCACTACGAGCGCTAATGTGAGTCAATGCAGAGTTTTACTTAAGTCCATATAACTATATTGTGTGGACATTTTTCAAAAAAACCAAAAAAGAGCCTGGGGGCATTGCACTAAGGAACACATTAGAGCAATGATTACGTAAATGAATTCATTTGGCTAGGATTTGAAAAAAACGAGCACAGCAACAAGCGATTTTAGGCTGGTTTTTGGAACTGCACTTAGGTCGGAAGTAATTTTTGATTTTTTTTAGTTTGATAGACCTATCAAGGACTCACAATTTGAAACCTTCCCGGGCCTGTTAGCCTTTCAACTTTCGGCACAATTGAGGAAATTGCTTCATTTTACGTTGTTTTTTTTTGTAGTAAGGACCCCTAATTTTTCTGCTAAGAAATGTTTTCAACGTTAAAATCCTCGATTAAGGCCAGGTTTTATTTTAAATATTTTGAAGAAGAAATGGGTATCCCTTTGCCTTTCCTTGTTCTGTGTATTACTGCACTCAGTAGACCTTTATAATCTTCTGTGCATGCTCTCTAACTAGCTTGCTGTTCAGTGGTTCATCGTCTTGATTGGAACATTATTAAAAAGTCCATGAACTGAATGTTTATAGACGTGACATTGCTCAAGAGTTATTAGAAGATGAAAAGCTATTGCCAGTCTTTGAGTAAACATGTACAGGAGCGCAACAGGAGATCATGACGTAGGAAATTTTTGACAAAGGGTTAAAATCTTGAAGCCATGTTATCACTATACCTCGGATTTGTAGGTGGTAATAGGTTAGAATGCAAAGTAATTTGGTTTGTAGGAAGTGTAATGCAACCCGTTCTACCACTGTGTAGGGAGAGTAGCATGAATTCAAGGCGTTCTATAGGCTGTACCCCTAATATCTATGCAAATCTCATAGCATAACCGTTGTACAGTGTAGGGTATACTTGTTACTGGCTTAAGTAAGTTTGCATTCTAACCTATCAGCACCTAATAATCCGGACTCTAGTTATCACACAGTAAATATGGATGTGAAAGTAGGATATGGTTGAAATATAATAATGCAATACCGAGTAATCTGGTCGTAGGATTTTCTCTGTTTTAGTACAACATCGCAAACTCTACGCGGGGTTGATAAAAAGTTTTGTGTGAACCTCCATGTGCATGCATCTAACTCAAGCAAAGCATTCTTTGTTTATTCACCGCTTAGTTTCTGCTTCATGTTTCCTCACAATACTTCTATCATCGTGCTACTTGGTGCAAGAGAAACTTAATTCCTTATTATTATACAATTCGTTATGCCAGTCCGGCCACTGAATAAGAGTTTGGCTCAGCCGCAATTAACATAAAATCCTCCTTCACTTTGTTTATTTAACCGGGGCTTGAGTTATTCAATCTGGAACTTAGATTTAACATGCTCATTTATATGGATAATTTAATGTTAACTTCTGCTTTCTTTTCACTGTGCCACCTACATTTGCATGTGAAGTCAGATTCATTCAGAAATGGTACTCCAAGGATCTATTCATTTTCTGTGACTTTCGAATGGTTTTTCTCCTTGTAATCGCCACCAGAAATCTCTGTTCGTTTATAGTGAACATTACTAGCCTTTATATCAATAGTAATAGTAAATTCTTATCCCCGTTACCAGTTGGTGCAGCTCTTACGGGCACACCCCAATGGAGGTGCGCTGAATGTACCATGGCAGACATGATATTGGAAAGTATCTTCGAATCAATTGAAATCCTCCCCGAATAAGGATGTACCGGTAACCAAGAAAAGTTGGAAAATGAGATTTAATTGGAAATAGCTGTGGTGTCATCTTATGTCTTACATTTGAATTTCCAGCTAGTGTACAGCCGGCGGAACTGTGTTCCCCGTGGTGTAAGGATGGAACATCAGTCAAGATGATGAAAAGTGCGTGTGCTGGTTCATCATCAAGTGAGATCGTTTAAATAAAAACCATAGACGAAATTACATCCATATTTTGAAATATTTTCTGGACTTAAAAAAAATTATTACAGTAATATCATTTGCTATTCAAATATCATTTCTGTTTCAAGTGCAATCACAGGATTTCTATTCTGTTATATACAAATGTAAGACATATTTGAAGTTTTCTCCATTATATCACTTCCAATACATACATTATTTTCAAAACCTTAAGTTATAGCCATTGTTTGGCGTGATGATGTAGTGTTAATAATTCTTGGTTAAGAGGTTAAGAGGCAGGCGGAAAATTTGACTGTAAGCGCACAAAAGGAGAAGGTTTGTGCCGTAGTTGAATACTCGTCTCGTCTGCCTCAGAGAGGTGAGGCTCGATGCGTGTGCTACAGCTGATAGGATGAAAAATGATGTTGAACATGACACAATCTCCCAGTTTGAGCCAGACGAAGGAACTAATTAAGATTAAAATACCCGAATCGGCCAAGAATCTAATCCGGGATACTTTGCAGCAAAGAACAGCGGGCTGGCCAGTTAGTAAAGGCGTCAGAGAATGTATATTGTAAAGTTATTTTAAGTACCATTATATATACCGTGTGAAATCTTAATAAGGAAAACTTTACTTGAAATCTGTGTTAATAAATAGCATGGGGCCTGATGTTTCTTAAGTTTTATATGTAGGCCTAAATGTATTCATGTCCACCATTTGTCACGTTTCTCTACATGATAGGCTATGAAGTGAGGCAAACCTTCGCAGCGAGTTTCTACGCTCGGATGCTCTTCTTGACATCAACCTGATCAAAGGAGTTTATTAGATGAAATAAATGACTTGATATATGATAGTAGGGGAGGAGGAGGTGAAATTTTGTGCCGGCACACAGTCTAATACTGTCTAATAGTAGCAAGGGGTCTGCTCAAAACTTAACGTCGCTATCGACAGACGAATTACCATCAACTGCGTCGTATGCACTCATTCCATATGAACACTGCGTGGAGGGTCAGAACTAAACCCACGTTTTTGACAAGCAATCTAGTAATTAGAAATTGTATTTATTTATTTAATTTATTTAATTCATGTATTTATTTATTTATTTATTTATTTATTTATTTATTTATTTATTTATTTATTTATTTATTTATTTATTTATTGTGCTTCATACAGGCATAAACCAAATAATGTGGAACACATATACATATACTATTACATAAGATAAAAACAAATATCAAATTGAAATTATATTATCTCCTATGAAAGTCCTTGTAAAATTAACTCATATACGAAGTAGAAATACACTTTTCTTCAGTGGCATAATATTACAAATATTCAGTTACATGTGCACGTAGTGTAATAATGTTTTTAAAATATTACAATTAAAATTATTCACTAACGGCTTTAAACCTGTATTAGTACTGTAATTATACACGATGGTAGTGTTGTTATCGAAGATAGTAATGATGATGAGGTAGATGGTATTACTAGAAACTAGAAAGAGTACTAAAGTTGTGAACTTAACAATTAGAGTCAGCAAAGTGGGATTTTAACTTTGAAAAGAAAACAATTATTTGTTTAAATTGTTTTACTATAGAAGAGTATGTAGTTCCAAATTTATCTAGTCTGTACTCATTGCTATATTTTCACTGAGTTAACACTGGTGAATTACTATGTTGTTGGGTTCTTGATCTAGAGCACTAGAAGGTAATATAGTTAGGGCGTGTAGATGAATTACGAATAGACAAGCTGAAGAGAGGGAACAAGTTAGGACTACCAATACGATTTCCAAATAATTAATAGACAAATAGAAGAACTGCAACTACTGGTATTTTTGCTAGGGACTTATAGACAAGTTGTTTCGTTAAGTCATCATAACTATCAAATTTAGGGTTATTATTTTGTACGTAAGATGTCCAAGAAATTTGTTTTGAACCATTTCAACTTTGCTTTCATAAGGTTTAAAGCTGGGATTCCAATTGAGTGATGCGTATTCTTTCCGAATTCTTACAAAGGAGTTGTATAATAGCTTTATTGTCTCGGGATTCGTCAAGTCACGTGTGTATCTCTTAATAAATCCTAACACTCTTAAAGTATCTGCAATAACTTCGTTTATGTGTGGAGAGAACGTCAATTTAGCGTCAACGTGCACACCACCACTTCTTCCACCCTGCCGGTGAACACTATAATGGTGAAATTTTGTCCACTCTATCCTGCTAACTACGGTGTCAGACCATATAGAATTGACGCTTTACTGATCATGACCACATGGCGGGTGCTCAATTTTATATGTACTGTAAATATCTCCACATTTTAAAATTTGAATCGATCGGTTATCAAATTATGACGAGAAAAATGAATTGACAGAACAAATCTTAATTCACTCATGACTTATTCAGTTAGTTGTTCAATTAGTTCATAGGAACGGTAGGGGTAGACCAAAGCATGCATACTATTAGATAATAGTACATGTACAGTAGTGTGAAGTAGTTACGAAGAAATGGAAAGGTTAGCAAACAGTGGACTGGCGCAGATAATTGCAGAAACTAGTCAATGGTGTGATTTATTCAAACAGGGCAACAAATGAGCTGTGAACTTATTAGGAATGTGCCTTAATCTGGAAGTAGAATATTCACGTTAATTTCTTTTGGGATACAACTGTCTGAAGTAGTTTGTCTTGAGAGAAATCAGCAATAGATTCTAAAAAATATTTCTTCAAATAAATACTTTAAATTTCTCAAAGTATTCATCAATATTGAATCATGCACTGGGAAAATTTAATGATAATTTATTCAATTCTATTTGTTTGGAAGAATTTGGTACGTACAGTAAAAAAATCTTCTTTGATTACATACTTCCAAACACTTCCTTTATTTTTCTGCTTGTTATAATTGCTCTGAAAATGTATGTATATATATAATGAAGTCTTGAAGATATATAGAGAAATTCATTACATCAAAACAGAAATTAATTTTATAAATATAAGAACATTTTGCTCAAACGTGTAAACCGACAGCGTATTCTATATACAGTTCAGTGTGATCAAATGACGCCTATGCTATGTTTATGTCATTATTGGCCAATTACTGTTTATGTTCGATGATTTCTTTTCATTGTCATTCTTAAAGTAAGATTGTAATAATAATTATTATTAAAATATTATTTTTGAAAGGCAATCGAACTGTTTTAATGATCTTCAGTGTATTAATGTTATTGTTTCTGGGTGTTGTTCCTTTGACAATTCTTTAGTACTTCGCTTCGCTTTTAGTTAAGTCGGTTATGTTTATTGTCTGATATAATTCTTTGTTAATAATATTTGTATATGCTCTCGGAATTCTGCTAATGATCATGGCTGAAAAGGGATTTTGTCATTAGCTTCACATGTAAGCAATGTGGTTCCAATAATTTTCTAAATTACAAATTCCCGTGGATGGGATTCCTTGTAAAACAGTGGATTACGGCTTAAGATTAATAGTAACTTAAACATTAAGCTAACTTGAAAGAAAATACACAGCATGTTTCCAGTCATCCGACCGGGTCAGGAATGGAATGAATGAAGCCCATCTAGCGGCGAGGATAGGAATTGTGCCGGATGCCGAAGCCTGTCCCACTCCTCTGGGGCGGTGATTAATGAATGACAGATGCTATGAAATGATACTGGAGAGTGTTGCTGGAATGAAATATGACAGGGAAAACCGGAGTACCCGGAGAAAATTCTGTCCCACCTCCGGTTTGTCCAGCACAAATCTCACATGGAATGACCGGGATTTGAACCACGGAACCCAGCGGTGAGATTCCGGCGCGATGCCGGCTGAGCCACGGAAGCTTCTATTAAGCTAACTTGACAACATTTTAAAATGTTCATGTCCCTTACACTTACATATTTTTGTCAACCTTCACATATTTTATTTTAAAAGCCTGTACATTTATTATTGATATAAATTGTTGATTTATATCAGAGACATCTTGAATATGTAATATGTTTGGCTGTAAGAAATGGAACAGATTGTAAGTCTGCTTAGCTTATTATTATATATGTACTGTACGGAAATATAAATAATATTTCTTAAAATGAGCTTCTACGCAAATTCCTTCTGTTTTAGACTATATTTCTAGGTGTGTTAACACATTTGTAGCCGAAATATCTGGGTTTGTATGATTCTGAAATAATTAATTGTGACTTCAACATTATTTTTTGAAATAGAATTATGGCGCTGTCTTAAAATATACTGTAGGACACTCGGCTTTAATAGTGTAAAGTTTGGCATTTAACCAGAGTTTGTGTTATTTAATGCATTTTCCAATATTCTTTAAAAATTCGCTTGTCTAACTTTATAAATTGATCTGTTTCACGTAATTTATTATGATGGACTGTAAAAGTTTTCTTTCCATGGTAAAAATAACATGTTGGAATTATTTGCACATACGACTCAAGTTCGAAAGCGATTACTACGTTTTCAAACAATCAATCACTTGTTCATCTCAACTCGGCTGGAGTTCTACTTTTCTTCATCAAAGACTTCTTCGATTAATCAAATGAAGTAACGTTTCCCTTTTGTGAGTTACGTTTAGTTGTTCGAAACTTCTAACTTGTAAAATTATTCTTTGAATTTTAGTGTTCCTAGTGTTTAATACGGTGACAAAGGAATATATTAATTTTGAAAGATGCATGACGTTCCGATTTCCGATTTCCAGGCATTCAGAGAAATTTGTACTCATACATTAAAATACGTCTTGTCCATGATGATCAGTGTAAAAACTTATAATAATTTTTAAATAAGAACTAGAAATAGAAATACCACACCATTCTGCTGTATTGTTATCAAAGTAGTTTCAATGCTGGTTTACCTGGAGTTCAAGTCGCACTTTTGCCGCAAATAGCACCGCCGCAAGTGCAACAGCTCAAAAATGTAATTCTTAACTTTGACGTGCACAATATTAAAATAAATTATTCTTTCGATCCAGAAAACTGTCATAAGTGTAAATCCTTTCTTTCTTGCTAAAAATAAAATGAATGTCGTTATACAGCCTTAGCACATTGAACACTCTCACTCAAGAATATAGACGCATCTTAGTTGTGATTTGTTTCATTGAAAATCTGTGAAAATGTGATGTATCCCGTATCACTACTAAATATCAGATTGTAAACGTCAGTGGGTCAACTGCTCGTTAACCAAATGCTATGTTACACAATACAGTTGAGTAAACCGAGCTCGATAGCTTTAGTGGCCTAAGTGCGGCTAGTATCCAGTATTCGGAAGATAGTGTGTTCGAAACCCCACCGTCGGCAGTCCTGAATATAGTTTTCCGTGGTTTCCCATTTTGAAGCCAGGCAAATGCTGGGGCTGTATCTTAATTAAGGCCATGACGGATTATTTCCTATTCCTACACATTTCCTCTCCCATCGCCGTCAAAGTCCTATCTGTGTCGGTGCGACATAAAGCAACTTGTAACAACAAAAAAAAGTAAATAACTAGCAAATGTACCCGTGCTTCGCTACGGTGTTCTACATTGTATACGGATATCGACGTAAATACAGTGCGTGCAGTAAATGAGACTGTTTTAAAATTGCGTGTCTCTTAGCCTTATCCGAGAAATAGCATGGGGAGGTCCCCATACGTTGTTTCCAATGTAAAGTGAGGGTTGCGGAGTTGTGATGATAACGGCAGGCTCCATTCACAATCGAGTTGGCAAGTTTACATTATAATTGCAGGCCCCATTGCCTACTGCGCGGTCACAATCGATTTGGGGAGTTTTAGTTACAATGGCAGACCCATTTCCTACCTTCAGACAGATTACAGTTGAGGAGTTTTTATTATAATAGCAGGCAACTTCCCCACCACCAGTCAAAATTGAGTTGTGCAGTTATCATTTTAATGACAGGCCCTTTTTACTGCTGCCAGCCAGCTTACTGCCAGTCACACAGAATTAGTGAGTTTCCATGAAAATAGCAGTCCACTATGCCTCATGCTAGTAAAATATTAGATTGGAACATGTGTTTATAATGGCGGGCACCCTGGCCTAGAGCCAAACACAATAGGGTAAGGGACTTTCGAACAAAACTGCATGATCCCTTGCCTGTTGCAAGACAAATCGAGAAGTGAATTATTCTTTAAAATGGTAGGCCCTCCTTACTAATGTCACTTACACAGGAGTTGGAGAAGGAGCCCATTCCTACTGCCAGCAGTCAAAGTCGGTGTAGGGAGTACTGATTACAATAGCAGACACACCCTTTCCCGATCGCTACAAATAGACATCAATGGATATATATAGATGTACATACGAAAGTATATGCATGTTTACAATATTGCAGACCTTCATTTAAAGATTAACTGCTGCTAAACGGTACGTCATATTGACTTAGGATTGTACCGTAAGGCGCAGTATTTAGCGATCTAAATGGCTGGTCCTATGATATTTTCTCGCATCTCATCTATTCATGGGTCAGATTGAATCAGAAACGTTGAATAGGTTGAAATTTGTGTAAGATTATCTTACATTGCATTACTTTTCGGATAATTATGTGACATAGCATTTGGCTCACATGTTGGTACTTGGTGGGCCAATGTTCGTGTAGAGTTTGATCATACTATCTTTATTGTAAGTGATTGAAATTATGAATTATATAGGTAAAGAGTCCAAATTTACTTACAATCGAGAAATTGAGACGAATCTAACGTATAAGCGATACAGATACGACAAAAAGTCATAAGACCAAGGTTGAAGATCACTCCTAATTCAACGAAGATTGTGCCATCCGTTATGTGATAGGACTTACCGTTTATCCCACGAAATACCCCGAAACGAAGGTCTGCACCATCATTAAAATTGCTTCCATATTTCGATATTCTTCGGGGATAAAAAATGAAAAATTAATGATCTGTGAAGTTTTTCGTTTGTTACAGGCTGAAATGTATAATTTTGCCAAATTTCAATTTTCTTGCTTGTCTGGCAGATTATGCTGCAATCTGGATTTTGAGTGAGGGGGTAAAAATATGACTTTTAGGAAATTAAACAAAAAAATATGCAAACGATCATTATTACCCCTCAAACGGGTATCTGTACGAAAATTTCACCAAAATAGTAAATGTACAGGCACATACAGTCGTTACGATTTTAGTCTATTTATATACATAGATAAGGAATCTGCTCCACGTACAACACATTTTGGCTACGTCCGCTGGACTTAACCTGCAAAACCAACCGTTTATGATATCTCACTTATTAATCCTCCTGTCGAAAACTTCACATGAGAACAAAAGATTTAGAAATGGATTTCCATTACGGATTGTAGATTTCGATTAATTTTGGATGTGCATATTTTGAGGAAGTGCAGAATCATGGTTCCGGTTTCGGATACACCCCCAGTATTTTTAGGTATTCAGAAATAATATTGGCCCTAAAACCTACACAAGGACAGGTGGATTCTAAATATCAAGTTTGGTAGAAGTATATTCAGTAGTTTTCAAGTTATAAAAACTCATACAATCAAACCGACAAACAGACACCAAAGTTAAGAAATATGCAGATGGTCATTTTTACAACTGAAACGGATAACTGTACGGAAATTCCGCCAAAATAGCCAATGTATAGACGGACGGTCGTTGCGATTATATTTATATAGATGACAGATAAGCATGGGCACGTTTGAAAGTGCAAACCTTCATTTCGAGATTTACTGCTCCTAAACGGTACATCATGCCAACAAACGGTTTGCACCCTCAGACGTCCCTTTTATCGCTCTACATGTTTGGTGTTAAAACATTTTCTCGTATCTCACATATTTGTGGGTTCGATTGAGTTACGATATTTGAATGGGGTGAAATTTGGGTACATTTTCATCGTTTTACATTATTTTTCACATACTTATGTGGAAGCTAGAATCATGAAATTGGGTTCGCATATAGCCATTGGTCGTGTCAATGTGCGTGCCAAATTCGATGAGTCTACCTTTCCTATAAGTGTGTCAAACTAAGTAATAAACGTGTAAAAAGCACAAAATTTACGAACCATCGAAATATACAGCCAAATCTACCCTATAAGGGTGAGAGAGAGAGAGATACGACAAAATATCACAAGACCAAAGTTGTAGATCACTCGAAACTGAACGGAGATCGTGCCATCCGTTCTGTGTTAGTACTTACCGTTTAGCCGCGAAATACCTCGAAACGAAGGTCTGCACCGTCATTAAATTGCTTATATTTTGATATTATTCGGCAAGGAATCTGCTCTACGTATAGCACCTTTTCGGGTATGTCCGCTAGACTTAGCCTGAAAACCGACCTTTCATGTTATCTCCCTTATTAATCCTCCCGTTGAAAAATGCACATGAGAAGAAGAAATTAGAATTGGATTTCCAAACAGTTTGATCGATTTCCAGTCAGGTTGGTCTTGTACTTTATAAATTGTGGAAGAGTAAATATCACCATTTCGGTCCCCTATAAAACCCCAGCCCATTCCGGGAATTTGAAATGGTATAAATCTTAAAACCTACCCTTGGAGGGGTGGATGCTAAATATAAAGTTTGGTTCAAATATCTCAGTAGTTTTCAAGTTGTAAGAAATACGCTTTCGCGCACACGCTCTTGTGTTAAGTCCGTAGGGACTTGTACCGAAAAACGGTCCGTTAATGATATCTCCGTTATTAATCCTGGTATCGAAATATGAAGTTTGGTCGAAATATATCCAGTAGTTTTCAATTTATAGAAAGACCGACAAACAGACCAACAGACAAACAAACAAACAAACTAACTAACTAACTAACTAACTGACACCAAGGAAACCTACCCTTGGACAGATGGATGCTATATATAAAGTTTGGTTCAAATATCTTCAGTAGTTTTCAAGTTGTAAGAAATACGCTTTACACGCACCCGCTCTTGCGTCAAGTCCGGTGGGATTTGCATCGAAAAACGGTCCGTTAATGATATCTCCCTTATTAAATCCTGTTATCGAAATGATGCACATGAGAAAAAAAGGTTTAGAAATTAATTTTCATTAAGGCAGGTAGATTTCCATTAAGTTCGGTTGTGTATACTTTGAGGGAGTGCAAAATCACGGTTTCGGTTTCGTAAAAATCTCCACTCAGTTCAGGGATTTAGAAACGATATTTGCGCTAAAACCTACCCAAGGACAGGTGTATTGTAAATATGAAGTTTGGTGGAAATATATCCAGTAGTTTTCAAGTTATAGAAGGACAGACAAACAGACAAACAAACAAACAGACAAACAGACACCAACCAGTATCCAGTAATCGGGAGATAGTGTGTTCGAGCCCCACTGTCGGCAGCCCTGAAGATGCTTTTCCGTGGTTTGCCATTTTTCACACCAGGCAAATGCCGGGGCTGTACCTTAATTAAGGCCACGGCCGCTTCCTTCCACTTCCTAGGCCTTTCCTATCCAATCGTCGCCATAAGACATATCTGTGTCGGTGCGACGTGAAGCAAATAGCAATAATAATAATAATAATAATAATAATAATAATAATAATAATAATAATAATAGCAGCAAAGATCGCTAACAAGACGGGACTTAAGATCTCGAAAGAGAAGACCAAGTTCATGATGAATGACGAACATGGACCGCAATTTCTTGAAACAGAGATCTGGTGGCTTCAGAGTGTTAAAAAGTTCAAATACCTCGGTGAAATCATACAATAGAACGGACTAGAGAAATCTGCTGTAGTCGATCGTATCGCAAAAAGGGAGAAAGCTTATAGACTAAATAAACACATACACAAGTAATAAACCTCATGGAATGCCAAAATAAGGCATTACAACACTGTAGTAAAAACAGAATGCCTATATGCCAGCGAATGTATCTCGATGAATTACAAGTTGGAGAAGCTGGAGACCCTAGAAAATGGAATACTACGAAACATTTTGGGCCCAATTCAGACTGAAACCGGCTGAAAACAACAATGAAGTCTACACAAATGTGAGGAAAATTTCAGAGACCAGGAAAAAGATGAGATTATCATTTCTCAGACATTCGTACGGAATAGACAAAACAAGACTAACCAAAACGTTATTCGACTATCGGTGGAACATGGATTAAGGAAGTTCGTAATGATCTAGAGAAGTCCTTCAGATGATAGACAGGAAACTACTTCGGGCCATGATTCAAAATTTGCAAGGATTTCAAGTCGAAAGAACTGCAAAGAGGGGAAGAGCCTGGACGGATGCACAGAAGAAACAGCATAACGTCCATATGAAGGAGTAGTGGAGGAAGAGAAAACTTCAGACAGAAATTGTAGCGTGATCCTAAGTGGTCAATTTGCAATAATGTAAATAATAATTTTATGTAGGACCATTCCGTTTCTCTACGGCAGGGCCTCTCAGGGTGCATGTGGCCGCTGCATGCACTGTGCACGGTGCAAAAGACGACTTCGCTTGGTTGACCAGAGTGCAGACCCCCACTCCTCGATTTGGAGCAATAGCGCTGTCTTTCTCTCTCCCCACGCCTGTCTCGCTCGCTCCCCCTGCCTCCCTCTTCCTCATTTGCTCCGTAGTGCTCCATATTTGAGCCGAGTTGAGCCGAGCTTAGCCGAGTAGCCCAGAGACGAAGCGTTGGTTTGAGCCGAGCCGAGTGGAACCGATGCACAGTGCTTGAAGCTATTACGCCTCGATTTGCACGCGTGAGATTTTGGGCGTTTGAGAGGCCCTGCTCTTCGGGATCGGGTGTGAAGTACGAGGAGTTAGATGAAATGAATGATGTGATATGTGATGGTAGGAGGGTGAGAGTGCAAACCGGGGCCGGCGCATAACCAACTCGTGTCGAATAACACCAAGTTGTATGCTGAAGGCTTAACGTCACCACCCGGCGAATGAATCACCATCAACAGCGTCATATGCCCTCAGTCCATATGAATAATTCGGAGTGGTTTGGAACTGAATCCAGACTTTTGACACGCAATCTAATTGTACACCGCCACCTTTCTTAACTTGCCGGCCAGCATTCTGATGGTGAATTTACTTTCGTTTAACTGGACTTGAACGGGCTAGCATGGTATCTGGCCACATGCACTTGACGCCATAACGATTATGGAAACCAGGCGGAATAATAATAATAATAATAATAATAATAATAATAATAATAATAATAATAATAATAATAATAATAATAATAATAATAATAATAATAATAATACCCCCACCCCATCGCACTACAGCCCTGACGGACATCGGCCTACCAAGTGACCACTGCTCAGCCCGAAGGCCTGCAGATTATGACGTGCGAAGAATCCTCTCGGCCATTATTCGTTGGTTTCTAGACCACGGCCTCCATCTCACCGTCATATAGCTCATCAATTGTAATCTAATCACGAAGGCTGAGTGGACCTCGTACCAACAATCAGACCGAGGTAAAAATTTCAGGCCTTGCCGGGAATCGAACCCGGGCCCTCCGGGTTAAAGGCGGGCGCGCTATCCCCTAGACCCCGGATCCGGTTAATAATAATAATAATAATAATAATAATAATAATAATAATAATAAGACGACGACGAAGAAGGAGAAGAAGAAGAAGAATTGATATAAATTAGCTTTCTGCACTTAGTGTAGCCTACTCCTAAGTATTGGTTTATGGGCCAAGCCTCGCAGCTCATCATTTACTGTGAAATCCGTCAAAGCCGAAAGCCTGATACTGATTGATGTATTGGGAGATAACAATACAAAGAGTCTCCTATTAGATGAAAATGATGAAAGGAGGTTAGATTACATAGCGACAGGTGAGTACAAAGAGACCATGAGGGAGATCAGAGGGATAGTTTTTATTTCAATGATGAGAATCTAGCGGCTTTAGAAATATCGAGGGGAGTATGCCCTCATTTGGATTATCTGCTGACAGCACCATCAGGAGTGCTGCTGGCCTTGTCTGTCAGACTTTCAAAGGCCACATCAGCATTTTAAACTCGTTGAGATACAGGTTTCAGTCCTCCTGGCGGTGGAGATGGAAACGCTGTGAATATCTCGACATAAAGAAGAATCGGGCACCCACAAGCAGATGTATTTTTGTAGAGGAACAGGCAGATATAACACTCGAGCAAACAATTAAAGACATGAGCTGCAGTGTACTACTTTATTCTAAGAAAGTATTTACGAAGAACTTTTCTCCATTCGATGTCGGGAAAGTTCAATGTTGTTCATATTGTTGAGAGCAGTACAGAATTTCTAGTTTGCATACACGATATTAATTGTCAACAGAATTATGGAAATGTTACCGCTGGGTGGTCCGAAATTCATCTAGAGGAGGTGGTGGTGATTATTGTTTTAAGAGGAAGTACATCTATGCATCCATCCTATATAATATATCACCGATCAGAGAGAGAAAATGGAAGGGGTTCGACACTTTGAAAAGTTTAGGCATCGGCCAAAGGAAGACAAGGGCCATGACGGGCTTGAAAATGGCACTGCTAGCTTCGAGTGCTGTAATACCGTCGAGATAAAAAAGAACAAGTGTTGCCCAAGGGAGGTCCGGTAGAATAGATGGAAGTGAGGAGCCTGGTACAAGTAAGTGGAAGCAAAGTCAGGACTTAGCCAGGGCCCTCGCAGTCACCAACCCACGCTCCCAAGTCGCCTCTTACGTCAGGCAGGGGATACCGTGGGTGGAATTCTAAATTCCCCCCACCCCCACCTACAGCCGGTGAGCAGGTAGGAGTTACAAAGTGGTCACCGTAAGAGTTTACAAAACTACCAGAGCACAAATTTAACTTTCATTATGAGCAGAAAATAAAGAACAAGTCACTGCAGTGATCATACTATCTAAACTAGGTAAGTGTGGTAAACCGTTCAGGGTGATCATATCTGTCCGGTTGAGCAGCTCAGGCAGTAGAGAGCCGGCCTTCTGAGCTTAATATTGTGAGTTTGGTACTGACTCAGTCCGGTAGTATTTGAATGTGATCAGATACATCAACCTCATGACGGTAGATTTACTGGCATGTTAAAGATCTGAGAAACAAAATACCGGCACTTCGACGTCTCCGAAAGCAGTAAAAGTAGTTATGTTCAGTCCTCATACCGAAGGCTGCTTGGATCCTCAACAGCTCCACCATAAGCTGTCATAGATATCGCAGGCATCACTGAAGGAGCGTACCTGGAAAATGGGGGTGTGTGGTAGTTTCCTTTTGCCTTCCTCACTGAGCCAGAAGTTGCTATTACATATCAGTCTGCCGAGGCTACTGAAATGTATGCACAAACGGACCCTACGAGCAGCATTTTTACACTATTCATAGCAGGGACTGGCTACATAACGAATGGCATTACTAGCATCGCTCATACCTCAGTCACTTTCATATTGTCAAAGCCGAGCAGTGACAAATCAATGAAAGTAACAAAATTGCTCTATCCTATACCAGAAGACACAGTGCAGGGTAAACCAGAAGAAAATTAGTTAGCGGGACGTAAAACCAATTATTATTATTATTATTATTATTATTATTATTATTATTATTATTATTATTATTATTATTATTATTATTATTATTATTGATTCGTTATGCCCAAATAAGGAGTGTGTTTGTACTTATTAGCACTTTTTTATTCTTCTCTTCCTAATATATCTTCATTCTCACCCTGTGTTCCTTTTTAGCTTGTTCAGTCCATCCTGTATTTAGTCGGGATAGCTTTACAGGAAATTTGTGTTTGTGAATTAAAGTTCTGAATGTTATTCTATCTTGAAAGGTTTCTTCATTAATACCAATTACATTTATTTAGGACATTACTGATTTCTTTTAGCCAATTATTGTGATTTTTAATCGATCAATCTCAGCTTATAAAAATAATAATAATAATAATAATAATAATAATAATAATAATAATAATAATAATAATAATAATAATAATAATAATTGTACCGGGCGGTACACCTCCACTCCGCTAATTTAAAATGTGCGCCAGTTGAAACTCCTCTGCTGGAGGAACTCTGAACTTTATCTACGCTATTAATTCTCTACTTTCTCAGAAGATGTCACCACGTGGAAAATTTTGAGTTTTTGAACTGTGTCATTTTTGATGTGGTTTTGTTTCACTTGAAGTAAGAAGTGTGAACTTTCTCTTCTAGAGGACACTACTGAAGATCAACAATAGTGCAACCTAGTGAGGAGTCAAAGAACTATTTTTTTGGAGAAAATTTAATTTCAAGAGTTTGTTCTTTGTTAAATTTCTTTCTGTCATTGTTTAAGTTGGCAATATTTACCCCTTTCTTCCCCTTGTTATGAATGTAACCAATCCCGAATTTCTTTAATTAATGTCTGACCAATCAGGGGTATCTTCCCCCAACTTGAATCTGTTGCGGGGTCCTATCCAATAAAAACGTTGAGGGAGGGTGTTTTCATTCCCCTAACGCCTAGAACCTTCCGCGAGAGGATATAAACTGCTGATTTTAGGGTCTCCGGGCCACTTCTGTTCGATCTTTCAGTGTATTAAGTACATAGCAGGAGGCGGGAAGCGCCTCTTTCTTCGGCAGCGGTCAACAATAAGGTAATGGCCGATTAATAAATTCATTCTTTTCTTGCTCAGCAGTTTAACTTTCGGGGCGGGTGCGAAGCGTTCTACCATGTAACCTTTTCCTAAAATGTTACTACTCTTTTCCTCTATTCTCTTGTAAAGCTACATTCTGGGATAGAGAGTGCTAACCCTCTCGAGCTCCCACTCATATTGTTTTGAGGTGAACTTATTTTTCTCAACCTATTCTTCGATAACGTAAAACAAATTGTTCTTTTCTAAGTCACCTCTGTAGTATGGGATTAGCCCTTGCATCAGTGGCCTAAGAGCCAAAGTAGGTCTTAAAATCAAAGTGTATTAGGAGTGCAAGTTCGCCTCCTCTCAAATTGTTTTAGAGGTCATTTAATTAAACCGCTTTTCATTTAATAGACCTCAGTAGATTGGGTATTTTACCCCTGTGTTTATGTCCGTTGAGGACAACTTGAAGGTGGAGTTTGGTGTGGCCTGGGAGAGGCTTAAATTAAAGAGCGAGTGGCTCTTTTGGAAACGGAGTGTTGTGTGCCTCGAGGAGGCTTTACTGTGTAATTTGGAGCAAGTGCTCCAGGGTTTGATTGGGGTCTTCTGCCCCTTTGTTAAAATTTGTATATCGGAAAGTTGGGCTAGTTGCTCAAGAATTGTCAACTCAGGGCTCGAAGCCCAAACTCTGTAACCCCTGTAATTGTACATTTCAAATTGTGTTTCGGCTACTAAGTACCTGTTCTTTGTTATTACTTAATCTTGAAAAGAAAATATAACCTTGTTAAATTTTACATTAACTTTGATTCCGTAGTTTGAGACCCATTCACGCCCGCACCTTCTTACACCTCTACCTACCACCAAAACACGGTAACAAGTGGTAGCAGAGCGTGGTTGAATGGGTCTCAATTTAGCACCTTTTGACGGCTACACATTGTTTTGATCCGAACTCTAACCATTTTCTCAGTTGCTGGAATTTTTTTTGACTTGTTCAAAATTGTTCTGTTATCATGCCAGGCCCTCGCGATGTTCTCCATCTTAATTATTTGCGCAAAGAGGAGTTGATCTATGAATTAACTATCAGAAATGTGCAATCTGGAGGCACGGTTGCAGTAGACACTAACAAGCTTAGAGAGTCCCTTGATTTGCCCATTTCCATCCCCAATTTGGGAGAGAAAGAAATTGATGACTCTCTTTCCACGATCGTCGAGAATATTACTGGGCTAGCTTCTGTAGTTAGTTTTTTTGATGAAAATGATCCGTCTCCTAATCAAATTAAGCGCGTGCAAGGCAGGCTATATCATTTTTCGAATAGGGTTAACGATCTGTTGTCTCTAAAACTGAATGACGTTCAGAGGAAGGAAGCTAGTACGCTCCTGGAAAATATTTCCGAATTATCTAGTAAGGTCACTCTATTGTTAACTGGGGAAGTTCCTCCCAAATCTGATCAACCCACCATAGTGAATGCTGGTAGTGAGGAAGCGCCGCCCAAGGGAGAAGTTAATAGGATAACCATTGCTGCTCAAACTATCCCTGCCCCATTGGACAACGAATCTGAACGTCGTGCATCATTGAGTAACATCCGTTCTGAATTAACTTCCTTGCCACTTAAACCTTTACCCACTATGTCACCCGGATTCAGCAGCTTGCCTCATCCATTGGCAATGTTGCTCAGAGGTATATCCAAGTTTTCTGTTAATACCACCAGTGACGTAATTTCATTTTTAAGATTTCTAGTGGAATTTCAGGATCATGCCCTCGTGTTTTCTCTTTCTCCATGTCAAATTTTG
Organism: Anabrus simplex; assembly: GCF_040414725.1. Classification (NCBI taxonomy): domain Eukaryota; kingdom Metazoa; phylum Arthropoda; class Insecta; order Orthoptera; family Tettigoniidae; genus Anabrus; species Anabrus simplex. The sequence continues at coordinate 98,916,674 of NC_090268.1, read as the reverse complement.
CAAATCATCTATCCCTATGCAATTGGCATTCTCTCCGACAAAATAGTAAGAGCCATAGCTGAACAGTCATCCATCGAAGATTTTCATGCACATCTACTTGCAAATTTTATTCCTGCCCGCGCTAGGTCATCTCTGATTCAGAAATACTATTATCGAGTACAGAGGTTGGATGAAAACTTGGCTGATTTCATACAGGACATTAAGTTTTATACTAGGGTGTTTGCCCTTCATTTTCCTGAAGATCAAATTGTACAGGCTATTGTAGAGGGAATTTCACCTCCCTATAGGTCATATTTGTGTTTCGCGGCGTGCCCGCAAACTTTCTCTGAACTTGAAGCATTGGCCGTTTCAGCGGAAGGAGTTAGATACGCCGATTCTTTGCGTGTCGCGAAAGAACCCCCGCCTTCCTTTAGTAACACTCGGCCTCCACCTCGCCGACCAGTCAATCCCCGTAAATGTTATGCTTGCGTGTCGCCTGATCATCTGCGCAACAAGTGTCCACTGATCAAGTCAAGTGGGACGAGGAATGGAGCCGGGTCATCACCAGGCTGTTTTAAGTGTGGGGCCTTCTCACATATCGCCAAGAATTGCCCAAACTCGAATAGCACCCCCTCCTGCTCAACTTCTGGTGCAAATTCCACCTACGCCAATAACAAAAAGTGACTAGTGGCTTCGGCTGAGTCGACTAATCCATCTTCCCGAGACTCAGCCCCTGGTAAACAGGTTGTAAATTCAGAGGACGATCAGCCTTCAAATTCATCTTTTGAATGCCCTAAAGAATGTCTTAGGATTGCGGCGGATACCCCCGCACCTGTTCCTTTTCTTAAGATTGAGTTAAATAACGAGCCTATAACAGCTATCTTAGATTCAGGCAGTGTTTGTTCGATTATTTCGGCTGAATGGTATTCTAAATTGAAAACGGTTTGTAAACTTCCTGACTATGTCTCTTCTCCTGTTCAATACGTTTCGGCTAATTCATCTCCATTAGAAATTCTAGGTTCCTTACTGGTCAAAATTCGTGTTTTTAAGTTTACATGGAAAGTTAAATTGTTTGTGGCCAAGCAATTGTCTTGCCCCATTATATTGGGAGCGGACTTTATTTCTCACACTGGTCTTGTGCTCGATCTCCAGTCTAGGTCGTGCACATTCAAATTTGCTTCTAATTATAAAATCCCACTATTAAAGTGTAATTCTGTGTCATGTTCTTCTATTTCGCCTACCCAGGATGAGATGTTGTTAGACCTTAGACATCTACCTGAGGAGCAGGCTGATAGTATTCGCAAACTGTGTCAGTCGTTTCCCGAGGTGTTCTCTGATACTCTTGGTGTTACTGACCTTATTGAATACAAAATTGAGGTCACGGATTCGATTCCTGTCCGTTTTCCACCTTATAGGCTATCTCCTCCTAAAATGAAGGCTCTGAAAGAAATTATCGATCAGATGTTGAAGGATGGTATTATTAGGCCCTCTAAGTCGGCGTATTCATCGCCTATTTTTCTAGTCCCGAAACCCCAAGGAGGCTTCAGGCCTGTCATTGATTACAGGGCTCTCAATCGGAAGGTGGTGTTGCAATCTGTGCCCCTTCCTGACCTTCATTCTTGTTTTTCATGGTTTCGTAAGGCCAAGTTCTTCACCATCTTGGACTTGAATCAGGCCTATAATCAAATTCCCCTTGCCGAAGAGTCTAAACATCTTACAGCGTTTTCTACGGACTGGAATTTATACGAATACAACCGCGTGCCTTTCGGGCTCCCCACCGGAGCAGCTGTACTCACTAGGCTACTAGATAGGGTCTTCTCCGACATCAAATTTGAATACCTATATCACTACTTGGATGATGTCGTCGTATTTTCAGAGACTTTTGAAGAACATCTAGATCATCTGCGAGAAGTTCTCGATCGCCTTCGTAAGGCTGGGTTAACGGTTAAGTTGTCCAAGGTTGCCTTTGCTAAGCCCTCTATGTCTTTCCTAGGGCATATTGTGTCACCTGATGGTGTAGCAGTCGATCATTCTAGAACACAGGCCATTCGTGATTTTAAACCTCCCAAGGACATTAAAGGTATCGCCAGGTTCATTGGTATGGTGAATTTCTTCAGGAAGTTTATTCCTAACTTCGCTAATAGAGCGGCGCCCTTAAACCTTCTTCGTAGGAAAGGCATCAAATTCGAGTGGGGACCCTCTCAACAAGCCGCTTTTGAAGACCTTAAATTAGCACTTTGTAATGCCCCTGTACTTGCTATGCCTGATTTCTCGAAGAAATTCATCGTCCAAACCGACGCATCGGCGTCAGCAGTAGCTGCAGTCCTTCTTCAAGAGACTGAACTAGGGAGGCGACCCATCGCCTATGCATCTAGGACTTTGTCGGCTCAAGAAGCCAAGTATTCCATCTATGAGCTCGAAGGTTTGGCAGTCTTATTCGCCTTAGAGAAGTTCCGTCTCTATCTGGAACATGTTAAATTCGACCTGGAGACAGATAATCAAGCCTTAAGCTGGGTCTTAGGTAGGCCGCGTCGTACTGGTCGTATAGCCCGCTGGGCTATTCGTATTTCCGCCTTCCAGTTTGATGTTAGACATATCAGAGGTACTGAAAATGTTGTTGCTGATGGACTCAGCCGTATGTTTTCAGACGACGTTGATAACCATGAACAGGTCGACAGTTCATCACCTCCCGAGTCCATGCTATCTGAGGTTAATGCCATCCTAACAGATGCTCCCATGCTTTTTAGGGATATCGAGAAATACCAACGTGAAGATCCGACGCTGGCTCCGATAATGGAAACCCTTTCTTCTGGGGAACATGTTGTCCCTTATGTTCTGAGGAATGGTGTTTTATGTTGCCCTTCGAGGCATGACAAGATGATGAAAGTTGTCGTTCCAGCTGTTCTGGTGCCCATGATCTTCAAATACTATCATGAGACCCCATTGGGGGGGCATTTTGGAATCTTTAAAACCCGTGAAAAGATTCGTGAAAGGTTCATCTGGAAAGGTATGGACGGTGAAATCCGTGAACTAGTGAAGGCTTGCTAACCCTGTTTGCTTAGTAAACCAACCATGTCCACCAAGGTAGGCCTTTTGTCTTCTCATCAAGCGTCGCGCCCCATGGAACGCCTGTATATTGATTATGTAGGACCCTTCCCCCAGTCGAAGGGAAATGCCAACAAATTCATCCTTGTATGTGTAGATGGTTTTACCAGATTTTCTTGGTTATTTCCGACTAAGCTGGCTACCGCTCAGTCCACCATTACCTGTCTAAATTCTATTTTTGCTTCTTTTGGTCCGTGCCAATATATTGTATCTGATAATGCTAAGGCGTTCACATCAAATCTTTTTCGTAAATTCTGTTTTGACTTGTCCATCTCTCATGTAACCACTTCTGCTTATTACCCTCAACCATCTCTGGCTGAACAGGTTAATCGTAATCTCAGGTCCGCACTTATCGCCTATCATCATGAAGATCCTTCCAGGTGGGACACGTCCCTGCATTGGTTAGCTTTTGCTTTGAATTCGGCGGTTCATGAATCTCATAAGTTCACTCCAGCTTCCTTGATGTTCAAGTTTGTTCCCAACACGCCGCTCTCTAACCTCTGGTCTCTGAGTGACATTCTACCCGAGACAATAGATCCGGATAATATCAAAGATCTTTGGAAGAAGGCTAAAGCCAATCTTATGGTATCTCATGAAAAGGTTAGGGAAAAGTATGATCGTGGACGGAGACCCTCCCCTTTGAAGGTAGGTGACCAGGTGATGGTCAAGAAATTTGTTCCCGCGGGCAAGCTTGCCCCCAGATTTCATGGGCCTTGTATCATTCTCGATTTTCTTACGCCAGTTACGTTATTAGTAAGCAATCCAGCCACCGAGAGGATATTTAGGGTTCACCTGTCACAGGTGAAACCAGTGTAAATTTTGTGTCAACTTTCTTCATATAATTTGAAAGGAATATGAGGGTTATATTTTTTTTTGAGTTCCACTCTTAAGGCATTCTGCTCCTTCTATTTTATTTTATATGTAAGCATTTCTTGTAAACCTCCCCCGATTGTTAAACTGCCATCCTGTCCTTGTCACGGCCATTACCACGCTCCCGTCTCCTGCTCCACTACACACAGTGGCTGGCTTAGATGAAACGCCATGGATATCTCCACGCCGCTGGCCCCTCAATCTCTCTACATGCTTGTGCCCTCAAAAGGTACATGATGGTCCAACACAATTCTGCCGCCTAGTTTTAATGTTTCAGTGCCCCCGTAGCCGCGCGGCGCCGTGCGGCAACTGGGCCCGAGGACGGGCCCCCTCGGCCCCAGCGAGGACGACATGTGCACGGCGAGCCGGAGCTCTCCTCCCGGCCAAGGCTGATGTGCGGCGCACGACCTGCTACTTGCCCGCAGCCTCTATATGTTCACCGCGGGCGCGGCGTGTTTCAACACCTCTGCTCCCCTCATAGTGCGGGCGAGCGGTATCTCAGGGTACTTGAGGGGTCCGAGCGGCTTCCTTTGGACGCAAGCTGTAACGGTCGGTCTGGCCATCCAACTTAGCCTACATCAACTACATAGACATTCCTGTTCAACCTTAATACCGTTTCATGGGAATTCAACAGCAATATTTGGTGGACATTGCAAAATTTTTCATCACTTTTAAGTATTAAAAGTTTATCCTCTGAATTCTACTTCTACAAACTTAAAAACTATTCTTCATCTGCAACAACAAATTTTGAAACTAGAACAAACCAAATTAAGAAAATATCATAAATGCTTCTGCAATCTATCTTCATATTCACATCATAACTTGGAACTTGTTTCAAACTGACTTCATGTGTCATCCCTGGAGGAACTTTTGGGGGGGGGGGGGAGGTCTGTACCGGGCGGTACACCTCCACTCCGCTAATTTAAAATGTGTGCCAGTTGAAACTCCTCTGCTGGAGGAACTCTGAACTTTATCTACGCTATTAATTCTCTACTTTTTCAGAAGATGTCACCACGTGGAAAATTTTGAGTTTTTGAACTGTGTCATTTTTGATGTGGTTTTGTTTCACTTGAAGTAAGAAGTGTGAACTTTCTCTTCTAGAGGACACTACTGAAGATCAACAATAGTGCAACCTAGTGAGGAGTCAAAGAACTATTTTTTGGAGAAAATTTAATTTCAAGAGTTTGTTCTTTGTTAAATTTCTTTCTGTCATTGTTTAAGTTGGCAATATTTACCCCTTTCTTCCCCTTGTTATGAATGTAACCAATCCCGAATTTCTTTAATTAATGTCTGACCAATCAGGGGTATCTTCCCCCAACTTGAATCTGTTGCGGGGTCCTATCCAATAAAAACGTTGAGGGAGGGTGTTTTCATTCCCCTAACGCCTAGAACCTTCCGCGAGAGGATATAAACTGCTGATTTTAGGGTCTCCGGGCCACTTCTGTTCGATCTTTCAGTGTATTAAGTACATAGCAGGAGGCGGGAAGCGCCTCTTTCTTCGGCAGCGGTCAACAATAAGGTAATGGCCGATTAATAAATTCATTCTTTTCTTGCTCAGCAGTTTAACTTTCGGGGCGGGTGCGAAGCGTTCTACCATGTAACCTTTTCCTAAAATGTTACTACTCTTTTCCTCTATTCTCTTGTAAAGCTACATTCTGGGATAGAGAGTGCTAACCCTCTCGAGCTCCCACTCATATTGTTTTGAGGTGAACTTATTTTTCTCAACCTATTCTTCGATAACGTAAAACAAATTGTTCTTTTCTAAGTCACCTCTGTAGTATGGGATTAGCCCTTGCATCAGTGGCCTAAGAGCCAAAGTAGGTCTTAAAATCAAAGTGTATTAGGAGTGCAAGTTCGCCTCCTCTCAAATTGTTTTAGAGGTCATTTAATTAAACCGCTTTTCATTTAATAGACCTCAGTAGATTGGGTATTTTACCCCTGTGTTTATGTCCGTTGAGGACAACTTGAAGGTGGAGTTTGGTGTGGCCTGGGAGAGGCTTAAATTAAAGAGCGAGTGGCTCTTTTGGAAACGGAGTGTTGTGTGCCTCGAGGAGGCTTTACTGTGTAATTTGGAGCAAGTGCTCCAGGGTTTGATTGGGGTCTTCTGCCCCTTTGTTAAAATTTGTATATCGGAAAGTTGGGCTAGTTGCTCAAGAATTGTCAACTCAGGGCTCGAAGCCCAAACTCTGTAACCCCTGTAATTGTACATTTCAAATTGTGTTTCGGCTACTAAGTACCTGTTCTTTGTTATTACTTAATCTTGAAAAGAAAATATAACCTTGTTAAATTTTACATTAACTTTGATTCCGTAGTTTGAGACCCATTCACGCCCGCACCTTCTTACACCTCTACCTACCACCAAAACACGGTAACAATAATAATAATAATAATAATAATAATAATAATAATAATAATAATAATAATAATAATAATAATAATAATAATAATCATACCTACTAGCAGTTTCCCGCCGGCTCCGCCCGCAATGTACAAAGTATGGTGCTGTTCGTTACTATCATCACGAATGTATTTGCAAAGTTTCGAGTTAATGAAATAAATCACGTGATCTGCTGTGGTAATGGAATGTAATATCATGGCAACAAAACACTTGAAAATACATCACACAAAGAAATTGAATTAAACGTTCCTTGGAACAACACTACACGCCGAACTGTTAAAAAGTCCTTCAAATATCTTCGTCGCGGAGACAAATGTACTCATAACTTTTATCATAATCTACCAATTTAAGTATTTATTACCTCAAAAGAAAGCGCGTAATCCACTGAGTGTTTTTAGACCAAAACGAACTGCGTTCCTTAATTAGAACGAAAAATATGATTGCTTCAATTAGAAAAAAAAGTTTAATAAATGAGACATCAAATTGAATGTGCACTAATAACTTTCGTCAGAATCAACCAATTTGAACAGTTAAGAGCTGAAATGAAAGAGTTTCATCTACTGAGTGTTTTTAGACCAAAACGAAGTATGTACCTTAATTAGAACCAAAGATATTATTGCTTCAAAGAGACAAAAAATTGAAAAGCAAATAATTTGAGGAAGCCGGAAGTTATGTGATTTATAGTACCTGATGACAAATCTGTGCATGAATACCTTTCAGTTTAAAAAAAGGAGGGAAATCGACCGGATAGAATGACCGGACTGACTGACTTTAGTTTTCATAATTTTAAATATATATAGATAACCATTCCCGAACAATGCATACTGAATTACTATGCTATACAAATATAGTGACCACTTCGTTAAATATAACTCGCATCTTATTTAGAATAAGGTGTTTTTTCATATCACTCCTAGGTAGATTTTCCGTCGTCTTGTCCTGAATAAAGTCTTCTATTAACAAATTATACGCTGTGTGGTACTTTCAGTCGCATCAACAACATTCTGTTTCCCCGGGTGGGGCGGTTATTGTTTTAAAACGAAGTACATTTTGGGCAACTCCCCTCTTCTAACACGAAGAAAAAATATAAAAGGAGAGGTCCAATCCTTACTAACATTAAGGTTGTTGGTATAAGAAAGTGAAATAATTCCTAGGCCTCTCAAACGTAATACCGTCGGGGTCGAAAGAGAGCATGAGTTGACCAAGTGAGGTCGTACATGATAGATGGAAGGGAGGAGCCTGGCACAAGTAAGTAGAAACAATGTCAGGACTCAGCTAAGGGCCCCGTGGTCGCCAACCCACGCTTCAAAATTCAGAGCCCCTGGCGCCCTTTTCAGTCGCCCCTTACGACAGGCAGGGAATACCGTGGGTATTATTCTACCGCCCCAATCCACAGGGCGACCTGACCAAAGGAGGTCGGATAGGAGAGATTAAATTGAGGATACTGGCATAAGTGGAAGCAGTGCCAGGCTCAGCTAGGGCCATGTGGTTGCCACCCACGCTCCCAAGTGGGATCTCCTGGGCTCCGTTTAGTCCCCTTTTAGGACAAGCAGGGGATACCTTCATAAATGCTGGCTCGTAAGACCCTCCACCAAAATATTCAAAAAATGAACTCCAATAGAAATTCATAAATGGTGTATCTCATGTCTTGTGGTCAAAATCTTCTAAAATTAGACATTGGCTATAAACACCGCCATGAAATACCCATCGAGAATTAAATCAACGGCTTCGGCCTTTTATAACTGTTAATTAGTGACTAGGAAAAGCAGTTTGCTGACTACTGTGTGAAAATGATCACCTTGTTAGAAAGTATGACAAAATTTCACAGTGAAAATTTCACAGTTGACATGTGAAAGATAAAATGAAAACTTGTCGATGGTTTTCATGAGGTCTATCCTGCCGTCATACTTGATACTAGGTAAGGTTGTGACAATGAGAGCTTACTTGTCACAACAGGTTATATTGCTTGGAAATGGAACGACCATTAATCATGTACATACTCTCGGGGATTCATTTCCTATAAGAGGTAGAAATATAATTCTCACGTGTTCTAATTAATCTGAAGGTAATTTTTGTATAAGAGGCACAAAATCTGATTCATTAATTCGAAAGTAATTGTAAAATACTACACAATGTTTATTTTTTGCGAAATAATATTATAAAACCGGAAATAATAGGAAATAAACAACAAAATAGTACTTAAACCTGAATTCTGGTTTCTTGTAAAATGTAGAAAGTGGCATATACTCTCCACTTCCAAATTTAATATGGAATAACAAAGAAGCACACCAGAGAAATTACTAGCTTCGTTTGCTGTTGCAACGTGATCATCACAGTAGAGAGAAAGAGAATAATAATAAATCAATTAATTAATGAATCAATACATACATAACTACGAACTATGTTACTTTACTACTATCCTTCTGTGAGTCTGTGAATTAACTATGCTCCTTGAAACGCGTTATTGCAAACTTATGCTATGGCTCCTTCTAATTCAATGTCCTTTACTGTGAAGCCATTAGAAATTACATCTAAAATCGTCTCATTGATCCCCTCTTCTTCTCTTATCCTCTGTGCCCAGACTAATAACTCTCCCTGCACGAACTCACCAAGAAGAACTCAGTCTTCATTTCCTCATTACAAGTGCTCTGCTGACATGTTACCATTCACTTATACTAACATCATTCTCACATCATGCATCTGTTAACTGTTGTTTACATAAATGGTATTCTGTGTTCACCCATATTCCACTACTACACGGCAAAGTCGATTTGAAAACAGAACAGTCTAAACATAATTTCATCTGTGAGTTCGCTTCCTGAATTTCGGCTGTATTTCTTTAATACCCGCACTCTTCTCTTCCATACCTATACGAGTTCTTGTTTGATGCCGTGTTTGATAAGTCTCCTTCTTATGTAAACAAAAAGCCCTGTGTATGAATGCCCCAAGGTGTACACTTTTCCCCATCAATATATAATATTGTTTTAAGACATACACTTCCATTTAAAAAATAACAATATCCCTATTTTATATTCATCCTCTTTTACTATTGCGGATCTTTTAACTTCTTACTGATTATAACTGCGTGTTTCTGCCTGTTTTCTTTATTCCAAAGCTTTCATATTCATCCTATGCAGACAAGTTTAACCTATCTCTCTTAAACATTTACTCCTTAGGCCACTGTCCATGAGGCAAAAATTCCTGTCTTCATAGTTTCCGATCTTAATGCACTAGAAACCGATGACCTCAATGTTTGGGTTCATAAGACCCTAGTCATCAACGTCATCATCATCATCATCATCATCATCGTCGTCGTCATTAGACTAATCCGCTAATTATCAAACTCTCTCACTCACTCTTTGCATACGATAGCAATGGTCATAACAAAGAATTCAGATCCACAGGAAAGCTGCAAAATGAGTCGGAAATGACAAAGACCAGTACGTTCGCGTTCCATGTTAAATAAGAAATACGTATGTAGCAAATACGTATGTACTTACCCCTAACGTAAACGTAACACATTGTCAAGGGTTGAATGTACATCCGGAACTTACCTAAAATGAAAAGAAATATTGTTACTTAGATGCAATTTAATTTAAAACAAATAGAAACAAAGAACTTATAATGGGAAATGTTTCCGTATTGCAAATGATTGCGCAGTACATCTTAATATCATTATTTATTTGCTTGCAAAGCACAAGATATGGCAACATTGAGAAGCTAAGCAACCAACAGTTGATTTTAAGAACAAATATAATTATCTCTCTCACTCACTCTTTGCATAAGATAGCAATGGTCATAACAAAGAACTCAATGACAATCGTAACAAACAAGAGTCAAGTCAAATCTAAAATCATGAGTATGCACACAGCCAAGACATCGGAGGTCACGATAGTGCAAATCACTTCATAACAACTTATTTTTAAAAGCTTATGTGCCTTGTCCTGGAATATAACATGTGTGTTGTTTTTTATAGGTTCGTGTTTCTAGTTAAGATCTGCAAAGAGGTTTGGTGGACGGGTTTGAAAGGATCGTTGGATTACTGTGTGCTGAGTATTTTCAATATGCAGAAATTTGATTGAATGTGTTGGAGTGGGAGGGAACACGGAACTAGAACAGTGATACGAGATATTATCAGTGGAAATATCAAATTAAGATCGTATGAAAGGGACTCAGTTCAGCTGCCTATCGCCTGATGTACAACGGTGACAAATTTTTTGCCCTTAATACTTACCGTGAAGACGTCTAATTTTAAAGTTTCTGCACCTTATCGTGCAAGAAGGCTACTGCTTACTACTCTGTCAAGCATTTCAGTGTTTAAGAAGGAGACATCTGTCCAAATTACAGACAATCAATTAGTTGAAAGAAAGAAGAAGTGAAGTTCTCTTTAATCCAAGATTTCTGTGAAACTGTATAGAGTAGCTATAATTTCATGGCCTTCGTTTAACACACACGTATCTGACATTTGAATTCTAATTTCGTATCAAATGTAACACATGTATTTTTTTTGCGTAAGTACAGTAATGGGCCTATCGAGTAGGAAATGTGGTGTCAGTAATGGAGGGTTCCTCAATGTGATTGTTAAATTGTTCCATTTACTTACATGAAAGTTAAGTTCCCCAGGCCTCTTTCCACAAGATGTTTAATTATAAGCCGAGAAAGACTCTGAAGAGAGTAGAAACGTAAGTTCCTCAACTCGAGTGATTTGTGTTAAAATCTACATCTCAAACCTACCATATTTTGAACATGTTAAAATAATGGTTACTAATAAAATATCTCCACATGTATAAAGCTCGACGTCTGTATGTAAGTATTGTATCCGGGTAATAATTGAATGTTGTTTTTTTTTTTACAAAATCTACTACTCGTATTTAGCAGAAACATTGATTTTGACTTAATATTATAACCATTAAATATCTGACGGCCTGAACCCAATTGTAGAGGAATTTTGCGCCAGTTATATTTCGGCATTTTAACACTTTCACCGCCAGCCTCATACGCGGTGTCCATGTCCTATACCGCCAAGGCCTAATGAGCACTTTTTACCTTGCAGTAAATTATTCGTAATAACTTCTGTTAAATTTATGTACTTATGCATTTTTTTTGTTTCGAAGGTAATGATTTGGACATTTTATTGATGTAAATTGATGCACTTTTATTTAAAAAACATTTTATGAAGTGATGATTCCAAGAAATATTTCCTTTCTTTGAAAAAAAGGATTTCATGATCAAAAACCGGTAAGAAAATAATATTTTTACTACCAAAAGCTGCATTATTTTAGAGAGGTGGTGTTTCCTATGCTATATATAAAAATATAGAGCGTTATGTACAATATTACAGTTACAATATTATTATTATTATTATTATTATTATTATTACATTAACGTGAAATTTTCTAATCTTACATTTTATGCAAATGCTGCAGTTCCTGGCTCGTTTTAAGTAAAAACTTACTACTAATGTATATTTCACACATACTTAACGCTCAAAAATTCACTTCTTGTCCTAAAAATATGGTACAAGATATCATTTATTAATATTTACACATGTTTATGACGTGCTCTAGCAAATGTGCTTAGGGAGGCACAAAGGGTGTACACTCTTCTTACACTGTTTACAAATGTATCTGGTCTTTTTTCCATTTACCACCTTGACTAGTACTACTCTTTCTGAATACGGAACAGTTTCTTTCCTGTTTTTTTCGGTAAAATAGTAAGGGGTTCGTTACCCGTCCGCGGGAGCTGAATTGCCGCTTGGCCACCAAGACACTCGGCAGCAAGTTCCTCAACTAAACTTGTTGTATATAGTCTTATTTAATTACAAACTAGTCCAAAACATGTATCATACATTATTAAAACGAATAAATAACTTGGAAAGTACTTTTTCCGGAACGTCCGATTAATCGGACGTTGGCGTTTTAAGACGGAACCTCGAACGTCCGATCAATTGGACGTTGGCGGTTTAAGGGTTAAGCATACAAAATAGTGTCAAATATTTACATTTTGAAAAACAAAGAGATCTGTACAGTTTGGATTCAACATTTTTCCTTCTTCCTGTAAAATTTACGGGAAGTAAAACAGTAGGTTTTGTAAACAAACCATTCAATTCTATAATCACTGGACGAAGTTTAACAGTTTTCAACGGGCGAGTTGGCCGTGCGGTTAGGAGCGCGCAGCTGTGAGCTCGCATCCGGGAGATAGTGGGTCCGAACCCCACTGTCGGCAGCCCTGAAGATGGTTTTCCGCGGTTTCACATTTCCACACCAGGCAAATGCTGGGGCTGTACCTTAATTAAGGCCACGGCCGCTTCCTTGCCATTCCTAGGCCTTCCCTGTCCCATCGTCGCCATAAGACCTATAGCCAAAAAAACTGTTTTAATTATTACGTAGAGGATTTACAGAGGAAGGTTTCCGTGTATAAAATATTGATCTGTAATGAAAGCAAACCGAGGAGTAATGACTTCTACTAAACAAAACGAAGAAAATGACGCCAGCTGAGAAACTGATCCGCTTACGCTGCCTAAACTATTATTCTTAAACAAAATGTGTGCGAATTGTACAGGATAAAACGTCTGTGAGACAACAAATCTATCTTTAAATGTTCGGCCACAATAACAAATTTTATGTATCTAGGTACGGGAATAGCACTTCATAAATCGAGAGCCCTCGAACAGATATTTGTGTGGTTTCCGCTGTTGGCTAGAGCATCTCCCGACGTGATTTTCATGGATTAAACATTGAACTGTGATGAAATGAAACCGAGCAGAAACGGTGTCTGGGAAACAACTGGGAAGAATATCGCCATGTGATACAATTTCTCGGATTTTGCTACCTAAACCGTTGAAGATATCAATAAACTATATGCAAAAGAACTGAAAGCAAACAAATGTCTACGAAAACTTCTCATAATCACATATCTATCTTTACAAAGTGCCCACAATGACAGTTTGCATGCTTTTTTAACAATAGGTATGGGAAGAATATTCGGAAGGCTTGGCTTAGGTAGCCCAAATAATTTAATATATTTGCAAACTACATGCATTAGAACTGTAGAGCATGAGATGTTCTATAAAAATATCCCAGGTAACTATTATTACAAGGTCGTTCACAATAAGAGCTTATAAATCTAATTAGAGCAGAAACACTTCGATAGGTATGGAAAGACAATTCCTTAGACTGGGTTATTTTTTATTATTATTATGTTTTGCTATTTGTTTTACGTTGCACCGACACAGATAGGTCTTATAGCGATGATGGGATAGAAAAAGCCTAGGAAAGGGGAGGAAGCGGCCGTGGCCTTAATTAAGGTACAGCCCCAGCATTTGCCTGGTGCGAAAATGGAAAACCACGGAAAACCATCTTCAGGGCTGCCGACAGTGGAATTCGAACCCACTGTCTCCCGGATGCAAGCTCACAGCTGCGCGTCCCTAACTGCACAGTAGACTGGGTATAAGGCTGCTTAACCCTTTAGAAACATGCTCAGACTGTGTGTGTAAAAAAATGTTAGTAAAAGATGTTCTATGAAAGATTCCACGGAACCAAATTTGTATACGGACGCCCTCAACTAAACAGATACATATTTTCATATCTACGAGCATGTGAACCAAATTAGTTTGTAAATGTCAAACAATGATAGTTGAAAAATAAGTATTTCCTTGCAATTTAAGGTGAGTACACAAGCTAATAACCGCAAATAATACAATTAAAATTCTATATTTACTGAAAATATAATAATTCATCATTGAGTCATAAGTTAGCGCAGACAATAACAGCTGCGTATATTGAACATTATTCAGCACTGGAAATATTATCTCGAAGAAGGTTTAATCTAATTTCTGGCAATCAAAATTTACCCAAGGTATATTCAAATCCATTTCACTGCAGTAGCTAAAACATGTGCATCTCTTTTGTTCCATTTGTAGGGCTGAGTGGCTCAGATGGTTGAGGCGCTGGCCTTCAGACTCCAGCGTGGAAGGTTCGATTCCAGCTCGGTCGGATGGTATTTGAAAGTGTTAAATACGTCAGGCTCCTGTCGGTAGATTTACTGTTACGTAATAGAACTCCTACGAAACAGAATTCCGGCACCTTTGCATCTCCGAAACCCGTCAAAAGTAATTAGCGAGACGTGAAAATTATTATTATTATTATTATTATTATTATTATTATTAGTATTATTATTATTATTATTATTATTATTATTAAACTAAATACTTTGAGACTCGGCATCCCGGAAACTCCCCTTTGACGATCATACATGGAACGATTGGGAGAGTCGATCGCTTCCGCTATCTTGGTGAATGGCACCACCCCAGTCTTAGAAAGATGTAACAAACTCAATGCAGCGTACCAACTATCCCACAACCATTATAATAAGAGGTGCATTTCGAAAAATTATAAGATCTTTCATACAAAACTGTTGTCAGATCACAGTTTTTGTACGCCTCAGCGACCCTCCTGATGAACAAAAAAGGCACCATGGATGATCTAGAGAAAGACGAAAGACGTATCTTTAGGAAAATTTATGGACCGAGATTGCTCCCAGATGGAACCTACAGTCTTAAATTGAACTCTGAGCTGTATCGACAGTTAGAATCAGTCAATACCAGCATGCGACGTAGGAGGCTTAAGTTCTACGGACACCTACAACGAATGGACAGCAACAGGCTTACCAAGAATATCTTCTCTTTGGTTAAAAGCTACAAGACTGGAAGCTTGTGGCTTAATGAAATACAGAAGGACTTGGATTCGGCTGGGATTTCATACATTGATATAGAACAGGGCCTCTCAGGGTGCATGCGCGTGGTGCATGCACTGTGCACGGTGCAAGAGACGACTTGGCTTGGTCGAACAGAGTGCAGACCCCCCACTCCTCGATTTGGAGCAATAGCGCTTACTCTCTCTTTACTCACGCCTGTCTCGCTCGCTCCGCCTGTCTCCCTCTGCCCCACTTGCGCCGTAGCGCTCCAAATCCAGGCTGACTTGAGCCGAGCAGAGGCGAGTTGAGCCGAGCTTAGCCGAGTAGCCCAGAGACGAAGCGTTGATCCGAGCCATGCCGAGCGGCAGCGATGCACAGTGCACGGAGCTCTTGCGCCTCTATCTGCACGCGTGAGATTTTGGACGCTTGAGAGGCCCTGATATAGAAGATCGTTCCAAATTTTGTGCTATGGTACAGTCTTGGACCCCACCACCTAGAGTCCCTAGAAGTCTGGAGAACCTTTCAAGGAGAGAACGGAGAAATTATCAGCAGGGCTCAAGAGATATTGGGAACGAAGAAGAGCATCTAGGAAGAAGTAGTCATCAGCGCTCGTTAGTGGGCTTAAATCAATATTGATATTATCTTGCCGTTCCATTTAGTGAAGTTTTTCCGTAGATCACTTGAATTCGCGAAATCTGATCGACGTGGGTGGAGGCGCGGGTAAAATCTAGAATAGACATACAGTGTCCCCAAACATGTGATCAGTAATCGGGCGTTGATTGGAACACCCCAAAACAACACAAAATCTTCGTATCAAAAAATGGCCTGCAGTCGATCGTTTACGAGCTTTGTCTGTTTTAGTTATTATCTAGAATGAATTAAGTTCGGTGTCAGGCATGCCGTTATGGACAATGCAGTACTTCTTCAGCGTGTGGTGTAAGGTTACCGCCGAATATGTGCAATGCCTGGGGTGTTCATGCGTGTCCAACAATCAATGAAGTGGCGTGCTCAGGCATACATTCAAGTGCATGGTGGACAATTTGAAGACTTCTTGTATTGGAATGCTGTATCCCTGCTAGAACACCAACCTGGTGACAGTTACTCGACATGGGAATGCTCTTACCAATACTTATTCTGCCAGTCAGGCAAAATACGAAGCCAAGAAACTCAAGATTTAAATTTCAATAATGCGAGTTTTTTATAGGTACAACAGGACCGCGATAATCCGGCATGATCAGGAATCTGCCAATGTCGCATTATCAAATATGGCGGATTATCAAGGTCGCATAAAATACCTGGTTTCAACTAGGGGATATAAATAAAAAACTACAGTTTTAACGTACATAAACGAATAATTGGTATTTAACACAACAGAAGATAGTAAAACATTAAAAAATTAGATGTAATATTGAACTGTATAAAATATAACTGAATTAAAAGTGAAATACTGTCCCGCACTTTTAAATCGTTTATTACTATAAATATAAATATAAATATAAATATAAATATAAATATAAATATAAATATAAATATAAATATAAATATAAATATAAATATAAATATATTTTTGTAGGCCTATTACGAAAGAAAGAGCCCCAATGGCTTTGAAAAAATAAAAACAAAATGTTAATGAAATAGAATGTGTTAAATATCAAGAATGTGGCACAGTTCAATCTGAATCACTGTCTGTATGTCCGACTCGTTGGCTGAACGGTCAGCGTACTGGCCTTCGGTTCAGAGGGTCCCGGGTTCGATTCCCGGCCGGGTCGGGGATTTTAACCTTAATTGGTTAATTCCAGTGGCACGGGGGCTGGGTGTATGTGCTGTCTTCATCATCATTTCATCCCCATCACGACGCGCAGGTCACCTACGGGTGTCGAATAGAAAGACCTGCCCCTGGCGAGCCGAACTTGTCTTCGGACACTCCCGGCATTAAAAGCCATACGCCATTTCATTTTTTACTGTCTGTATGCCTAGCATAGGTGTCTGATGATATCCAGGGCGTGAAGCACGTCGGACTGGTTTCGTGGACTGAACTATTTTTGACAAAAACAAATTTACTACAATGAGGAGATTTTTAACTTCATCAACGTCGCATTGTTGGCTCCTCTCTGCGCGGGGTCAGTCCATGAGATGTGAGGTGTACGGGAAAATTACGGATCTCTGATGCGTGCGGGACTATCGAGTGCCGGATTATCGCGGTCGTACTATATATTGTAGTAAAATATTTATATTTAATTTGTTTGTTCAACAGACTAATGCGATTTTTAAGTTACATTTAACTAAATCAACACGGAAAAATATGGCTTCCTTCTTAACGAATTATTCTGGAAGTAAGGAAAATTACGAAGCTAAGAAACTCAAGACACTTAACCCTGGAGTGGTCGCACAAATTGTATGTCATAGAAGGTCGCGTGGCGTCTGAAAGACGCCGTTTCGTTTCTGAGGCAATTATGTTATGTCAAGTTACGAATAATGATTTTATTAATTTTAAGACATTTTGGAAGAATGAATATAAATTCCTGAATATACTTTATTGATATAAAATCAACTAATGATAGACATCAGGACCTAAAACTTCTCTCTGACATAACCAAGCGGCACAGCCCTACACCCGTCTAATTGCTAGCCCAAATAACCTTGGTATTTGTGTGGGTATATTCTACCTTGCAACACGTAAGCATGCCAGCTGGGGCCTTTATTATTATTATTATTATTATTATTATTATTATTATTATTATTATTATTATTATTATTATTATTATATTTGCCTTTATTTTTAGTGGCGAAGTTAGGACTCATGGTCCTCTCTTACACTTAACCACACTTCATTAACATTGTACATCTGAGAGCAATATTCATAATCTTATCTTAAAACTACCATTACAAACTAGAAACAAAATATGAAACAAAATAACATAAACTCTATAAATATTCTTAGTCATGTCTTAAAACTATCGTTACAAATTAAAAGTTGATTGACACTAAATACCATAAGCACAGTAAACGTACATTCATACACACATTCACTCTACCAGATTCATTCAGCCTGGCGGCACACATCGAGGAGATGCTCACGGCAAGACAACTTGAAGGAATTTAAGGATTGGATGGCTCTAATGTTGTGGGGGAGAGAATTCCATATTCTAGCTCCATTTGCAACAAAGGAACGGCTAAATGCTGCTGACCTGCTGAGAGGGATAGCAAGTGTACTGCCAGAGCGTGTGTTATGCTGGTGGAAAGAGGATTAGGAAATTGAGTTGTAAAGATAAGTAGTATGGGATATTCTCTTTTAATACTCGAAAGATTAATACTGCCACGTGGAGGTTTCTATATTGTTCAAATTTTAGAAGGGAAATTTGTCGATAATAAGGGGTAACATGAACATCATAGCGTAAGGAAAAGATAAATGTAATACACGAGTTCATAGCACGTTGTAATCGGTTTAGTTGTTCTCTCGAGGCATCAATTAGTACTACGTCACAGTAGGAAAATATAGGGAGGATAAGAATATTTATAAGCCTAATTCTCATGTTTAGTGGCAGCATATTTTGATGATATTTTAGTGGGTGAAGGGACGCGTACACTTTTCTACAGATATTTGTAATGTGCTCTCCCCAGTGAAGATTCTCGTTTATAATTACACCAAGATTTCTTACCGAGTTTTCGTACGGAATAATTTTACCAGATAAAGTTAGTGGAGGAATGTTTTTGTTTTTTGCCGCACTGATTTGTTTCGTCTGCCCAACAATAATAGCTTTAGATTTTGATGGATTAATTAAAATACAGTTTTCATGAGCGTATGCACAGATATTATTTAAGTCAGAGTTCATATAACCTATTGCTTGATTGATGTCTGAAATGTTGGAATGATAATAGATCTGTAGATTGTCAGCATACAAGTGGTATTTACAGTGTCTTAGCCGTGTCGATATATGTGACATATGTCGGTAGATCGAGTGTCCCTTTCCTGCTGTAGTTCCTTTGAACCTGTTCCGTTTTCTCGTCTGTGCACTCAACTACACCAGATAACATTGTGTCTTCAAAGATTAGTTCCTAGCATTCTTTACGTGTATTAGCAAGCTTCACAACATCTTTCACACAAGGTAAATGCGTGACGATATTTTGTCACCGGGTTTGAACATTTAGTGAAGGATTAGCTTTACGCCACTTAGAAACTCAATTTCCCCGTAGGAAATAAGTAGTCATTTTCTCCTGCCTCATCACTACTGTCTGCGTCTTGTTCAGTGTCTATACTTTCCCTTCTGGTTTTTAGAACATCTTCCTCCTCATCACTATACAATGCACCTTCTTTATCACCGTCATCATCTTCAAGGAATCTCTGGACAATCTTTCTGTCCACAAGACGATCAAGGTTATATCTTCTATTCTTACCACTCGTTTTCAGCCCTAAGAATATGAAAGATTGACGTTTTAGGAAGAAACCATGCAACCTGAGACATTCTAAAGAACAATTGCTGCATTAATATTCAAGATAAAACTTAAAAACGGGAACTTACTTTGGACCAGTGACGATCGCGTGGTGTCTATCAGACGCCGTAGATACTTGTGGAAAAATAACTCACCACCACACGAGTTAGACTAACACTGGTGTACTGATGTTTTATTATGTTCGTTGCGAATAATTACTTTAAAGGTAGACGGAATTTTTAGTCAGTGGCCTTGATAGTTTCCTTGCAATGACAGAAATAATCTAGTGTGGTATCTCTCAGACACCGCACAACCACTCCAGCGTTAAAGGTTTTAAAGTGTGTTATCTTTGCAGGTAGGCCTATGTTGTAGTACAATATTTACATTTAATATTAGTGTTCGACTGACTGAAGGGATTTTAATTTACATGTAATTTGCAATACTTTGGGTACAAATTGTGAAAATCTGTAACTTGTAAACAATCGACAGTACGGCATTATGTTTATGTAGACTTCTTGTGTTGTATTTTTAGTGTATCATCCACTCCTCGATTACTACGTACATGTCTTGTAATATTCTGTATATGAATAAGACGTAGGGCAGGGATGGTGGACCTATGACACGTGTGCCACTAGGTGACACGCGAACATGATTTCTGTGACACGTCAGACAACATAATAACATACCCCAATGTCGGCAGCCCTGAAAATGGTTTTCCGTGGTTTCCCATTTTCACACCAGGCAAATGCTGGGGTTGTACCTTAATTAAGGCCACGGCCGCTTCCTTCCCACTCCTAGCTCTTCCCTGTCCCATCGTCGCCATAAGACCTGTCTGTGTCGGTGCGACGTAAAGCAACTAGCAAAAAAAGAACATTATGCTTTAATAAATAAGTAGGGTCTATGTCACAATTCCATACCCACACCTTTTAAAATTGTTTAGGTTAAAGCAATAATATTTTTTATTTTAAAAATTTACCTGCTTTTTGTAATGCCATTTTCAGTGGTGTTTACGAAATAAACTCATAAAACGTTCAGTCGTATGGATTTATATGTTATGCAATCTAATACCTGATTGAAGTCAAATCAGGAGAGGTGTATGATGATTTTAAAGGAAAATAACCGGCGACATGCTGGACAGTAAAATGTAACAAAGAAAAACTTAATTGCCACGCTAGTTGGGAAAAGTTTGCCATCCCTGGACGTAGGGGATGACCAAGTATAAAAGGGAGGGATAGTGTAATGTAAGCCATGAGAATGGTGTGATATATAGTGCAATGATGACACACTGTTTAGAAGCCGATGATAATATATCGTCTTTGCGCCTGCAAAATCCACTCTGTCATCATTGTGTGGGATAAATACTGACCCGCAGCACATATCACATCTAGCCTAAGAATACGTTGACGTCGCACAACATTAAACATTAAATGACAGAACCTTACCTGCCAAAGTTCTAAACTGAAATACGTCACGTAGTGATTATCACAGGATATCAAACTAAGGACTGATAGAGTCTGTAGTGCTAAAAGAAAAGAAGATTGGATTCCAGGCAAAAGTGGAGAGTACGTGTCCATGATCGCGATATCATTAGTCAGGTAAAACTACAAAACTACTTGATTTTGCTTCTTGAAGAAAGTTAATAAGAAAGGAGAAAGCAATTTACGGTGGCCATACCCGAAATATTCCCCAGTGGAACATCTAACGCTAGAATAATGCTATATACATTGATCTCCATTATTCAATAGGTCAGAAACATCCGTAAACTTTCTTTGACATTTCCATTATAAATGAGTTCTACATGAAATTCTGATGGACCACAATGTCAGTGACGTCGATCCATGAATACGTCTCGTCTTTTCTCTCGATCCTGGGGAGAAAGCAGAGCCATGCGGTGCCTCATTTGAATAATAGCCTCACTCCACTCTCAGTAAGCCTCAAAAGGTTACCGCAAACAAAAACTATTGTTAGAGCGAAATAGAGCTCGCTCCAGCTCCAAGCTAATTATTGTATCTCAGAATATTTAAGGAATGAATCCAAAATAAGCTGATTTGCAAATTTGACCTAGTCGAGGTTTAATGGGGAATACGTCTAGAATGCAGGGGCCACAGTAACAAAGCTAATGTTTCTATGAAATCATAGGATACTGCCAACATAGTTTATGTGTTAGAACAAGAATTTACCGTCTGGTTAGCTAAGGTTCGACATATAACTCTGTTTAAATTTAAGGCATTATTCAGGAGCGCGAGAGGTGCTAAAATATATGAGTAGCGAAGTGAGTTAACGTCGCGCTCTTGTTACGTGGAAGTCTTTTTCCGTGGTTTCCAAATTACAACTCCACGTTGGGATGATGTTTTACCTTACGGCCTTGGACGCTTTAGGTTCAGTCCTAAACCTTCATCAGTATAGAATAGCTTATCAAACACAAAACACGGACCTGACGTTCAAAAGTTCCAAGTCTTACATTAAGTAACAACACCTAGCCATCAGAAAGCGTAATAATAATAATAATAATAATAATAATAATAATAATAATAATAATAATAATAATATAATTAATAAATAGTAATACTGATTATTTTGGTTTGGATAACAAAACCAGGGAAATCATCGACCGGATCCTAGCTAACAAAATCTATAGAGTTAATTTCAGAGAAGAGATTTCAGACGCAGACGCAGATAAAGACAGGAGTTAGGCAGGGAGATGGGCTCTCGCCCCCGCCCTTCAGTTGTGTCCTTGAAAAAGTCATCCGTGAGGGGCGCAAATAATTTAACAACGATGGTCTTCAAAATGGGTTACAAGATCAAGAACCTTTCATTTGATTGCCTAACTTTTGCAGATGATCTAGCAGTTTTATCTGGTTCTTATGATTCTTTAGACATAGCTACAAAGCAAATTAATCACCTCAATACACAGGCGGAAGAAGCAAGCCTCCAGATCTCTTTGGAGAAAACGTAATTCATAACTAACATCAATCCAGAACAAAGAGAGCTAAAAAAAACCAGGGAGCAATCAAATGGACAGATAATTTTAAATATCTTGGCGAGGGGATTGAACCAAACATCCCTGAAAAAGAAGCTTTCACGTCGTGCATGAATAAAACGGAAGTGGCTTATCAACTGACCAAAGACGTTTACGACAAAAAGTCCATTTCCCTGAACGCAAAACTCAGATATTACTGCACTGTCATAAGACCAGAGGCTTTGTATGCAGCGGAATGCCTTGCTATGAACAAGAAAGGCTTGATAGAAAAATTGGAAAATAAATAAATATCTTAAGGACAATGCTTGGCCAAATTAAGGACAAATATGAATGCAGACGTCGGCATAACCATGAGCTGTGTACTCATGTCCAGAAGATATCTGATATCATGTGGAGAAGGAGAATTGCATTTTATGGCCACTTGCCAAGAATGAAATGCACACGATTACCGAACCAGATCTTTACCTATTGTAAAGATAAGAAGACACAGCAAACTTGGTTCAAGGAGGTTAAAAGAGACCTACAGGGGATCACTTATGAAGATATACAAACAGGCAATCCACTCAGAAAGAAACTAAAAGATCACCAGGGTTTTCAAGAAAGTCCAAAGTTGAAGACGGGAAAGTCGTGGACGGAGAAAAGAAAAAAGAGAAACAAGAACTATACCGGCAACGAATGAAGGAGTACTGGGCAAAGATCAAAGCAACTGAAATGACGTGGTACTTAGTAGGCCGATACGAACAAAGGAGAATAATGGTTATCGGAGACACCAAGGTGCCGGAATATTGTGTGACAGGAGGCTATACGAGGCTAGCGTATTTGAGCACCTTAAAATACTGCCATATTGCGCCAGCATCGAACCTGAAACGTGAGCTCAGAACGCTTCCGCATTACTTAGACCATCCAAGATAAAGATCAAATAATGGATATCGTACATACCGCGAGCTTCAGATACAATTTGTTCGATAAGTTGGGTGGCCTGAAGTGACATGTACATGCACTTAATGTATAACACATTTGATAGTATATTGTTAGTGTGTAATTGAATCAAGTCCGCAGATTACTTGGTGACATTTTTGGTCGCTCATGAAGAAAATCAATGCGGTTATAGAAACACGCAGTACAGATTAATTAACATGGATTAAATAGTTTCTTTTGTATTGGCAAGGTAGACACACAACATTGCCAGTAATTTTTCAGTCCAGTGATAATTAGATAGGGGCTCTGGAGGTGCATATGGCCCTGAGGTTCACTCAGCCTACACAAAAAATGAGTACCAGGTTAATTCCTGGGGGCAAAGGCGGCCGGGCCTAGAGCTAACTTCTCTAATCCATCACGTGCCGCGGTTAACAATGGTGGAAGCCTTTACCTTCCACACCACCAAGGGCCTTCATGACCTGTACGGAGGTGACTTTGTATTTTTCTTTGTCTAGTGATTATTAGATAAAAATCAATACGCACATATATAAACCATGATGGTTAAAAAACAAATTCACAAACATAATAGGTGCATTATAACTGCACTCCATTCGTCGGAAAAGTATCATACCAAATAACCAAATAACAACCTGGGTCAGATTCTGCAAAACTCCGCCAATACAACAGATAAATTCAAAAATACTGGTGTATAAAAATCACCTGTAAAAACTGTGAATAATTTTACACTGAACAAACTAGAAGAGGATTTAATACCGGACTTCAAGATCCCCTGGCGGGACTTCGGCTACATAAGCATGAGAAATCAGAATTTGCTGCATATCTACATGACACAGAACATGAAGTATCAAATATTTCTCGCCATTTCACACAAACATCCAAACGGTATAAAATTAAAATCATAAAAACTCTAGAAGTTTATAGACTTCAATTAATATATCATCAACACATAGTCAATGACAAAATTTTAAATGAATGGTTAAAAACATTATTAAACTTTAGCAGCAACTGTATAATTCTGAGACGACACACACACACACACACACTTTATTCACCCAACATAGATGTTATGAATTCATGATGAATTCTTAAATGACTAGTTTCATATCCTTTGGAAACAATAATTGTGTTTTAAGTAAATAATAATTTCGTGTGGCTATTACTAGCCGAGTGCAGCCCTCGTAAGGCAGACCCTCTGAAGAGGGTGGGCGGCATCTGCCATGTGTAGGTAACTGCGTGTTATTGTGGTGGAGGATAGTGTTGTGTGTGGTGTGTGAGTAGCAGGGATATTGGGGACAGCACAAACACCCAGCCCCCGGGCCACTGGAATTAACCAATGAAGATTAAAATCCCCGACCCGGCCGGGAATCCAACCCGGGACCCTCTGAACCGAAGGCCAGTACGCTGACCATTCAGCCAAGGAGTCGGACTTTTAAGTAGATGAACAACTGCTATAATTTCACCACCTGACGATCGAACCAAGATTCTGAAACGTGTTGTGGAGAACAACATTTAACAAAAATTGTGACGGGTGACGGTTTTAACTTATTCATAAAGAATCGCATTGCGAGGGTAAGAATGCCCATGTCCTGTGGTCTAGTGGCCATTATGCCAGGTTATATCTTACATGCTTGTTTTCCGAGAGGTGAAAATGAAATTGGGACCTGTTAAGTAATCTTGTAGTTATAAACGACTCACTGTGGTTACAACCACGAAACGTAGAGTGTAATCCGATTGTAATTGTTATTCGACATCCGACGGATAGGGAAAATTATGTACTTAGCCACTAATAATAATAATAATAATAATAATAATAATAATAATAATAATAATATTGACTGCATATAGTACTACTTTAAGGAAGTATTATAAATAAATAAATGGTGACCAGAAACGGCTAGTTTTCTAAACATTTAGTGGGAGATTATAGGTGAATATATATATATATATACATTTTTTAAACACCCATTGAAGGGATATATACTTAGCATTTGTAATAAATTCAATATATAATTCGTTGTCTATCCTGTCTGGCTCCTTAATTTTTCTCTAAAAAGTACAGCATATGGAACATGGGACTGAAATGAACTGTATACCTCAGGTTAGGGACATGACAATACTTCTTCTTCTTCTTAATCTGTTTACCCTCCAGGTTAGGTTTTTCCCTCGGGGAGGGATCCCACCTCTACTGCCTCAAGGGTGTCCTGGAGCTTCAGATTTTGGGTCGGGGGTTACAACTGGAGAGAATGACCAGTACCTCGCCCAGGCGGCCTCACCTGCTATGCTGAACAGGGGCCTTGTGGAGAGATGGGAAAATTGGATGGGACAGGCAAGGAAGAGGGAAGGAAGCGGCCGTGGCCTTATGTTAGGTACCATCCCGGCATTTGCTGGAGGAGAAATGGGAATCCACGGAAAACCACTTCGAGGATGGCTGAGGTGGGAATCGAACCCATCTCTACTCAGTTGACTTCCCGAGGCTGAGCGGACCCCGTTCCAGCCCTCGTACCACTTTTCAAATTTCGTGGCGGAGCCGGGAATCTAATCCGTACCTCCGTGGGTGGCATCAAATCACCCTAACCACTACACCACAGAGGCGGCTTACATGACAATACACAAATGATTAAGTTTACAGATATGTACATGACTTTTGAGCTTGAGTATCCAGCATTTTGTGTAACCTCCATGCACTGCAACCATAGCCTCTAAACGTCGCGGCATGGAATCAAAGAAGTCCGGGATATGTTCCTGGGGAAATTCCCTCCACGCAGTTTGTGTGCGAGTGCACGAATTATCGACACTGGTTACTGGAGGGCCGTGACGAACAAGCTGCCGATCAGTCATACTGGGTGACATGTCAGGCGAACGTGCAGGACAGGGAAGCAATGGTACCCGTTGTTCTTCGATGGAGACTTGCGAATTCCTCGGCACATGTGGTTGAGCATTGTTCTGCTGAAATTTGGCATGTGGAGTTGCCTGAAAGATGGGGAGGGGGCTATCTCGAGGTCTAAAACTACCCCCATGTACCAGTTGGTATTCAGATTGTCATCAATATGCAGGAGGCGAGATCCGTTGCTGTACCCATTGGTGCCCCAAACCATCACACTCCGTGATGTTCGCTTTGTTGCTAAAAAATTAGGCTGCCAGATTGTGCACGTCACGGTTGTGTCCAGCAAGTATGCGGCCACCATTATAGGACAGACTGAAGCGCGACTCTTCTGAAAGCACTACATTTGGACAATCAGCACGCCAGTGACGGCGTTCACGTGCCCATTGCAGCCTAAGGCTTTTGTTGGTTTCCGAACAATGGAAACAGACGGAATAGCATGTGTGCAACCTGTCGAATCCGCAGCAGACGGCAACGAGCTGTCGTTACACACCTGTTGCAGTGTTGCAGCGTCGGGCCAACACTGTTGACGAAGCTGTGTGGTCTGTTATGGCCGTGCGCACAAGATGGCGGTCATGAGGTTTTGTGGTCATATTGCATGGTCACGCACCGGCTCGTCACTGCGTACGACCCTCATCTATCCACCGCTTTGGCACACGCATAATTGCCATAGCAGCAAGTTCTGTACGAGCCTAAATGTCACGGTATGACAGAACCCGCTTCGCGGAGACCGATCATTGGGCCGCGTTCGAGCTCGCTCACATGCTAATCTTACGCCCTATGACGTTGACGAGGCATACGGGTACTCACTTTCAGTTTCCACCTTGTTCGACAACTCTTCACTGACTACACTTGGCAAATACTGATCTTGCCGATCGCACAAGACAGGGCCTTGGGGTTTCAAATTCCCTTTAATGTCTACCACGTGTTATATAGTCCTGTCGTTCCAAATCCATATTAGAAGTCATCCTCAATAACTTGAAAAAAGGCCAGGAATAAGAAGATTAACTTGTTTATAGTAATACGCAAACTGCGCAGTGTATACAGGCTTGTCACTAATCTTCATTGTTTTGATGCTTGTTATTGTATTTCCTAACAAGGAGCATCATTATTCAGACTACGTTAATGAAAGTAATGACGCCACTTTAGAGATGTTTTTGTTGGCTGCCTTTCGTAACCTGTTGAGAGAATGCGAGGCTTTCTGAGGGTAGAATGAGGTTGTTATTCAAATGAGATACCGCAGCTCTTCTTGCTAGTCACAAAGAACAGATGAACGTACGGCGCCACTGCCACTGATGTCATAAGGATTGTCTCCCTGATAATTTGTAAAAGATACTGGCATGCAATTAAGTACTGCCAGCAGTTTACAATGAATCGTTAAAAACAAGCGCAGGTGTATACTAACTGCCTCTGTGAATAAGTGGTAGAGTGATGGGCCCCAGATCACAAAATTACGGATTCATACCCGACAGTGGTAGTCGGATTTTTGATGAGTGGAAAAAGATCCATTCGACACTTCATGTCGTATGATGTCGGCATGTAAAAGATAACTGGTGATTCATTCGGTGTTAACGACAAAACCCTTTTGTTCATAAAGATAGCCATAGGCTGGCCAACAGAGATTCATTTCTCTGCAATCTGCTGGAGTAAAATGGAACTGATACGTAGGAAGGCTACATGGCAGTAGCTGAGGCCATATTAATAATAATAATAATAATAATAATAATAATAATAATAATAATAATAATAATAATATTGTGCTTGAATGGGTGACTTAAGACCATGGGGAACCAGCATCGGTTGAGCTTTTCTCCTTGCTAATAGTTCTTTATTTTCATCGATTGCTGTAAATCCCGTTCCACCAACCAGGTACGTCGTCTTGGGTTCTTCTCATATTCCTCAAATCCCCATGTGTAAACAATTTACCTGATTACATTTCTATCCTCCGGATTTGGTGATCCTGATTCACTAAGGTCTTTCTCTACTTGCTTACACCATGTTGAACTCGTACGATTGATTTGCAGAAATTTGTGTATTTGATTAGCAAGTCTGCTGTTATTCATAAAAATTAAGCTCGTCGTAGTCTCATTGTATCAGTTTAGAAATCTTTGAATATATTTACGGGTAAGCTTTGGGGTAATGTATTCGATTTTTAATTCTGGACCATAAGATTTTTCTCATGATTTTCCTAATTCTTCCTTCACATCTTTTATGATGAAAATTAGCGTTTCTGAAGAGTAAAGAGCTTCTGGTTCGATTACTGTTACATAGTGACGAATTTTACTGTTCCGGGACAAGCATTTTTTGTTATGAACATTGTTTGTGTGTTGAAAAGCAGTTATTATTATTATTATTATTATTATTATTATTATTATTATTATTATTATTATTATTATTATTATTATTATTATTATTATTATTATTATTATTACGGGGATACCCGTGGAGCAGAAAGAGGTTAAAGAAGGTGCGGGCTTGAATGGCTCTAACTAGAGTCTCAAAATTAATTTAAAACTTTAACAAAGGTTATATTTCTTTAGAATTTCTAAAATCAACAAATAACAATTTAACAGGTACAATTAGCAATTTTGGGACAAGTCAAGTTCCCAACTCAAATTTACAATTCAAAAAAGGACAACTTTAGCAAAGGGCAGAAATCCCCTAATTCAAAGAGCACTTGCTCTTAAATTTGTAATATCTAGCCTCCCAGAGACACACTCTCCAATTACAAAATTTGAGAAAGAGCTAACCGGCTCTCCGTTTCCTTTCAGCCTCCCCGAGGAAATAGCAAAAATCGTACATTCTCTGGCCTTCCATGGCCCAACTTACAATTTGAAACACGGGTATTTTGTACCCAACCTACAGTGCCTTTGCGGACTCGTTGGCTGAATGGTCAGCGTATTGGCCTTCGGTTCAGAGGGTCCCGGGTTCGATTCCCGGCCGGGTCGGGGATTTTAATCTTCATTGGTTAATTCCAATGGCCCGCGGGCTGGGTGTTTGTACTGTTCCCAACATCCCTGCAACTCACACACCACACAAAATACTATCATCCACCACAATAACACGCAGTTATCTGCTCATGGCAGGTGCCGCCCACTCCCATCGGAGGGTCTGCCTTACAAGGGCTGCACTCGGCTAGAAATAGCCACACGAAATTATCCTTGGTAAACTGTCAGAGTGTAGTAAATAAACAATTAAAATTCGGTACATTGATGGAATCTTATGAGACGGATGTGGTGATAGGAGTGGAATCGTGGTTGAGAGAAGGGGTGGGTAATACAGAAGTATTTCCAGAAGGGTATACAGTCTATCGTAGAGACCGAGGAGATAAAAAGGGAGGAGGGGTATTTATTCTGGTGAAGGAAACTTATTGTTCGCATGAATGGTTTACTGATGAAAGGGATGAAATATTAGGGATAAAATTAGTTTGTGATAATATGAAGGAGGTGGGAATTATAGGAACATATAGGCCTGGAAGAGAGGAAAGAGACATGGAAATATTTGAGAAAATAATAGATTATACTCATAAAAACAATAATGATACGGTAATAATTGGGGGAGATCTAAACTTGCCTGAAGTTGAATGGAATGGAGCTGCAAGTGAAGCTCATGAACAGAAACTGGCAAATAAGTTAATTTGGGAGGGAGGATTTACACAAGTAGTACAAGAACCAACTCGTCTCAATAACTTGCTAGATGTATTCTTGGTTAAACCATGGGAAATTGTTGATAAAACTGAGGTAATTGAAGGAATAGGTGACCATAAGGCTGTAATAATGGATGTAGGACTTGTACCAAAAATGCTTAATAAGAGGGTCACAAAAGACAAGAAATTATATAGAAAAACTAAAGTTGATGAATTTGGGACTTACCTTAAATCACAATTCAGTTGTTGGATAAGTGAAGGGAATAATGTGGATACACTTTGGGCTAAATTTAAAGGAATCATTTGGGAAGGAGAGAAGAGATTTGTACCTATTAAGAAGGGTAAAATGACCTCAGACCCTGTTTATTACACAAGGGAAATAAGAAAATTAAAAAGAAAATGTAGAATAGTAAACAGGAAAATCAAAAAAGGTAGGGAGAATAGAGAAACTAGAAAACAGCTAATGAGGGAACTGAATAGAGTAAAAAAGGAAGCAAAAGAGAATTATATGAATGGCATTCTTCAAGAGGATAATGACCACAAAGGGAAATGGAAAAAGCTGTATTCATATATTAGGAATCAAAAAGGAAAAGGAATCCAAATTCCTACAATGGTGGGAGAAGGGGGTGAACACTATTTAACAGATACTGAGAAAGCAAACCTCTTTAGTAGGGAATTCCGAGATTCAGTAGAAGATTGTCAGGACTTGGAAACTGTAACAGAAGATAGAGAGGGAGAGACACAGAGGGAAACAAGAAGCTTCTCATTCACAAATGAAGATATTTTCAGAGAAATCCAACTGCTTCAGCAAGGAAAAGCAGCAGGGAGTGATCAAATTACTGGGGAGGTATTAAAGACAATGGGGTGGTATATAGTGCCTTATTTAAAATTTCTCTTTGACTATGTCTTAAAAAATAGTGTGATACCAAAGGAATGGAAGGAATCTATAATAATACCAATTTATAAAGGAAAGGGTGATAAAAGGAAACTAGAGAACTACAGACCAATCAGCCTGACCAGTATAGTTTGTAAAATACTGGAGAGTTTAATATCAAAGTACATCAGAGGGATATGTGATGATAAAAATTGGTTCATGAGGAGCCAGTATGGATTTAGAAAGAAATTTTCTTGCGAGGCACAACTGGTGGGATTTCAGCAGGACATATCCGATCAGTTAGATTCAGGAGGCCAGTTAGATTGCATAGCCATAGATCTTTCCAAAGCCTTTGATAGAGTGGAACATGGAATATTATTAAAGAAATTGGAGGGAATAGGATTGGACGTAAGGGTTATACGTTGGATAAGAACATTTCTAAATTCAAGGGTTCAGAAAGTCAAAATAGGAAATAATATATCACAGGAAGAGAAAGTCTGGAAAGGAATTGCACAGGGTAGTATAATTGGTCCGTTACTTTTCTTAATATACGCAAATGATTTAGGGAACAATATAACATCGAAAATAAGATTGTATGCAGATGACATAATTGTTTATAGGGAAATAAATAACATTGAGGATTGTTCAGAATTACAAAGGGACCTTGACAGTATCCAAGAATGGGTTGAAGAAAATAATATGAAGATTAATGGAGGCAAATCAACTGTTACAACATTTACAAACAGGAGCTTTAAAACTGAATTTGAATATACTTTGGATGAGGTAGTTATCCCAAAAGATGGCAAATGCAAATACTTAGGTGTGAGATTTGAAAGTAATTTGCACTGGAAGGGTCATGTTGATGACATCATTGGGAAAGCATACAGATCGTTACATGTCATAATGAGACTACTTAAAGGATGCAACAAAGAATTAAAAGAAAAAAGTTACTTAAGTATGGTTCGTCCATTATTGGAATATGCAAACAGTGTTTGGGATCCTCACCAAGAATACCTAATAAAGGAACTAGATGGTGTGCAGAGGAAAGCTGCAAGGTTTGTAACAGGGGATTTCAGGAGAAAGAGTAGTGTATCAGAAATGTTAAAGGAACTTGGTTGGGAAACTTTAAGTAAGAGAAGGGAGAAAACTAGACTTATAGGATTATATAGAGCCTATACAGGAGAAGAAGCATGGGGAGATATCCGTGAGAGGCTTCGGTTGGAAAATAATTATATTGGTAGAACTGACCACAAGTACAAAATTAGAAGGAATTTTATCAGAAGCGATTGGGGTAAATTTTCTTTCATTGGGAAGGGCGTGAAGGAGTGGAACAGTTTACCAGGGGTAGTGTTTGATCCTTTTCCAAAATCTGTACAGATATTCAAGAAGAGAATAAACAACAGAGATAATACATTAAATGTTAGAGGGCATTCGACCAGTGTAGGATATTGTAAATAATAAATGTGTGTGATTAAATTAATTCCATCCCCTGGTCTAAGGAGTTTGGACAGCCCAAGTAGGGGACTGCCTGTAGGGGTGAAGTACAGTGGGGACTTCGAGGGCCCTGGGACCGCTACGGTAGCTGTGAAGGCCCTTCAGGAACTCTGAAAAGTGGTGGCAAAAGGGGCTCTGGTTAAGACGCAGCAGGTCGTTATGCTACTTAGGTTCCAGAATGGGTAAAATATAAATATGTAAATAAATTCAGTGTTAACTTTAATCTTATACCAGTTGTATAGTATTATTAGAAGTAATTTCACATACCGTACTGTATATGAGTTGACTATGTTTGTAAGATATTATAAGTAGAATTTTGTAAACAATATAAATTTATTAAGGATGATGTGTGTGTTTAATAGAAAAAATTATTCGCGTAAATTGTATAATATTGTATTCTAGGAAAATTTTCTGCGTCTCCTGTTAATTTAAAATTTAGTGCTTGACAATAATGTATTTTAGTGTACCATTTGCCACCGAGGTAGACACCTCACTTGCAAATAAAGAGATTTTGATTTTTTGATTTTGAAGAACAGGTTAAGTAAATGGCCCGAAACACAAACTGAATGGAGGCGTATACTTGCACTCCTAGATATGAACACTAAAACAACCTAAGGGGCTCTAGGCCGATGAAACAGGGGCTATTCCCAAACTACGGGCGTGACTCGTATATAAATTACTTTACCATATTACAGAATGAAAAACAGTTATAAAAACGTAGTCACCACAAACCAAGATGAAGGGGAGCTCGAGAGGGTAATTCACTCTACATCTCCGATTTACCGTTAAAGATTTTATGAAGATTTTATATTAGCCGGAAGAAGTTACATCTTAGAAAAGCTGGTTGCATAACTAAATAGTCGGCCCTTTTCCTAGGGTTAAACTGTGGAGGTAGCAAGAAAGAAAGGAGTTATGTGGCCATTACCTGGTAGATGTTCAATTGACCAATGAAAGGGGCCGCCCGCCTCCTGCTTTGACACACACACTCAGTACGATGACGATCAATTGGCCAAGAAACAAGAAAATCCGCGGTTTATAAACCCTCAGGGAAGGTTCGAATTCATTCAAGATTAAACTAGCCACACTCTCTCAATTTTATTGCATAAATTTAAAAGTTACACTTAGAATCGAACAAGAAGCCTGTGATAGGTTGAAAATTAAATACAGAAATTAGGGTTTGGCTAGATTGAAAACTGGCGGAAAGAAACAGGAAATATTGCCAACCCAAAAAGAAATGAACATCATTCAGTTACAAATCCTAGCAATACAAAACTTCTTTAAATTATAACTGTTTACAACTCGCACCAGGGTGCATGATCATAGTTTTTAGTGGTATCCTCTGTGAAAAAAGTCCAAATTTCTTAATTCATGTCGAACAAAACAAGTAGAAATTCACTCAGGTTATGCAACTGCACAATAACAAAATTACTCAATATTTTTGCGATGACATCTTCTGAGTAAAGTTCTAAGTTGGTGTAGTTTCTGTGAAGCCTCCGTGGCTCAGGTGGCAGCGCGCCAACCTCTCACCGCTGGGTTCCTTGGTTCAAATTCCGGTCATTCCATGTGAGATTTGTGCTGGACAAAGCGGAGGCGAGACAGGTTTTTCTCCGAGTACTCCGGTTTACCCTGTCATCTTTCATCCCAGAAACACTCTCCAATATCATTTCATTTCATTTGTCAGTCACTAATCATTGCCCCAGAGGAGTGCGGCAGGCTTCGGCAGCCTGCACAATTCGTTGTTTTTTTTTTGTTGCTAGTTGCTTTACGTCGCACCGACACAGATAGGTCTTATGGCGACGATGGGACAGGAAAGGGCTAGGAGTGGGAAGAAAGCGGCCATGGCCTTAATTAAGGTACAGCCACAGCATTTGCCTGGTGTGAAAATGGGAAACCACGGAAAACCATCTTCAGGGCTGCCGACAGTGGGATTCGAACCTACTATCTCCCGAATACTGGATACTGGCCGCACTTAAGCGACTGCGGCTATCGAGCTCGGTGCACAATTCGTATCCTCGCCGCTAGATAGCGGCTTCATTCCTCCCATTCCTGACGCGGTCAAATGACTGTAAACAGGCTGTGTATTGTCATTTTCATTATTATTCTGTGTAAATGCGTCACTTAGGATCATGCGGAATCAACATATGTTGAGATTTCTTCCTTGCAAAGGAGTTCTTCATTTCCATCGATTGTTTTAATTCCTCTTCCTCCGACGAGGTACGTCGTGTTGGTCTCTACTCATCTTCCTCAAATCCCCGATTACATTTTTATCCTGAATATTTGAGGATCCACATTCAGTGAGATCTTTCTCTACTTGCTTATACTATTTTGATCTCGTACGATTGATTTTCAGGAAATTGTGTATTCCATAAGTAAGTCTGGTTTCATTCATCATTTCCAAATATATTAAAAATCGATTTCGTCGCAATCTCATTGCATCAGTCAGTTTAGAAATTTATAATATATTTCCGAGTTGGGTTTGAGGTAATGTAAGCCATTATTAATTATGGGCGCTAAGACATTTTAATGTTTTCCACTCGTTAATGTCTAATTTTGTTCCTTTAATATTTTATTATCCGGTCTAGAAAGCCAAGAATAACGACCGAGAGGATTCGTCGTGCTGACCACACGACACCTCGTAATCTGCAGGCCTTCGGGCTGAGCAGCGGTCGCTTGGTAGGCCAAGGCCCTTCAAGGGCTGTAGTGCCATGAGGTTTGGTTTGGTTTTTAAGATTTTATTATGCAAATTGAGCGTTTCTAAAACGTAAAGAGCTTCAGGTTGGATCACTGTAAAGTAATCACGAATTTTATTGTTCCAGGACTAAAGCATTTTGTCATAAACGTTCCATGGGTATTGAACAGCTATTTGCATTATTATTATTATTATTATTGCAGCGCGTGTTATTATTCTTCATTCATATAAAGGAATTAGAAATGTATGTACATCAGCTCATGAAATATTAGATAGATAAGATAGATAAGTAAATAAATAGGTAGATAAGTAAATAAATGAGTACAGAACCTGGTAGCGTCCTATTTCTAAGATTTATGAACTAAGCACTACAATTACAGATTTACACACACACAGACGATAGCCGAGCTTACAAGTTACACAAGTACACTTACACGGTTCGCGCTCTCTCTCTTAGTTTCTCCTCTTCCATCTACAATGACACATACACAGAGTCATTGATTATTTACACTACACTCATTCAGCCACTCAGTCACACTCCACAGCCTACACGTCAGTCTCGCAGGTCGGGATAGTATCCGCTGTTCACTCAATCCGTGGAACCCCGTTCGCAGTCTGCATACGTCGGCACCCAGTGTTCCCTTCGCGCTGCTCCAGAACACCCAAGGTTCTTCTCCAGCAGCCGGCCTCAAGGGACTCACACACACGGCATCAGGGAAACAGGAACGAGTCCTCGGCTCCATCAGGCTGACATCTCAACCCAGGCTATAACTGACTGCGCTCTTCGCTAACTCACGCCAGCGAACTCAATCTCACTCCTCGCTCACTCACTCCGTCTAACTCTCACTAACTCCCACTGCAGGCAAGTAACTGCTCTTATATACCTGCGCCAGCCCTTCTAGAAGAGTCCGGATGCTCGATGGATCTAGGAACCTCGCGAGATGGAAGACTCCAGATTAATAGTCGAGTAATTTCCGTCGTCCCATGCGGCGCGACCACGGACAGAAGAGAGAAGGGCCCGCCCAGCACTTAAGTACTGCTCGTGATTGGCGGAGTTGAAGTGTAAGGGGTGGGCCTATACGGTGCCGGGTCGGGCCCACTGCCAGTTGGCATGGCGGACGCTATAACCATTACAATATTGTAGGAAACAAACAACAATTAGTGAACATGCAAATTACATCTTGAGAATATAATATTGTCATCAACCACTTCTCTTGTGTTTAGACAGTGGCCTCGCCTTTCGATATCCCGGATTCCTTCCTTGCAGCCATAGCAATTAACTAAAATATATGTTTAAAAATCATTCTACGCAACTCGCATTAAGGGCAGAAAATGTACTGACTGATATTTTTATATAGTGCCCTGGTTTATTTTCTAAACAGGTTAACTAGCTGATTCACTTGTAGAATCATCTTGTACACTAGTAATGTCAAGTTTAAAATTGTCACTCTAAAAAAATGAAATTTCCTGGAGGTAGCTCACTAGTTTAGTTCATAACTACATACATTTCTTCAAAGAATAAAGGAGTATTCACAAGAAAATATTCATATTAGAAATATTGAATAAATTAAGTAAGTTAACTCTTCGATTTATGTATGGCTTTATGGCCGGGAGTGATCGAGGACATGTTCGGATCGCCTGGTACACGTGTATATACTTTATTTGACGACCACGGGCGACCTGCGTCCCTGAGTGTGAGATGACGATAACGCAGTAGGGAGAGAGTGAAACGCGGTGTAGGCACGTAGCTTACTCCTGTCGTATAACACTATGCGGTCTGCTCAAGGCTTAACGTTCCCATCGGACTGACGAATCACCATCGACAGCATTCTATGCCCTCGATTCATATGAACACTGCGAAGAGGTTTGGACACGCGATCTAGTGATTATAACTTGAATATCACCACCTCTCCTACTCCACTGCCTTGACGATCATGGCCACTAGGCGAGTTGGTACTATGAGGTATGCCATCTATACATATAAAATCAGAGTTTTATCTGTGCACTACTCTGAATTTAAAATATGATATTTCGGTATCGGCCCGTCATCTCTGTCTATCTGTATGTATGTATGTATGTACGCGCATCAACAGAAAATGGCTGAAGAGAATTTAATGAAAATCGGAATGTAAATTCGGGGAGTAATGCACTATACTGTAAAGCTATAAATTATTCACGCTGGCTTATATGATAGTTTAGGGGAAGGTACCTCAATTTTTTTGTAAATACCTTTTTATGCGGCGGCCTTGTGGTGTAGGGATAGCATGCCTGACTCTTACCCGGAGGCCCCGGGTTCGATTCCCGGCCAGGTCAGGGATTTTTACCTGGACCTGAGGGCTGGTTCGAGGTCCACTCAACCTACGTGATTAGAATTGAGGAGCTACCTGACGGTGAGATAGCGGCCCCGGTCTAGAAAGCCAAGAATAACGGCCGAGAGGATTCGTCGTGCTGACCACACGACACCTCGTAATCTTCAGGCCTTCGGTCTGAGCAGCGGTCACTTGGTAGGCCAAGATTCTTCAAGGGCTGTAGTGCCATGGCGTTTGTTTTTGATGTGTTTAAGCAATTTAATAAAATGTTATTCACAACTTATACACGACTTCGTCTATAATTCTGTATACAATGTAGCATTCCGTATCGAAGCACGGGTACACCAGCTAGTTGGATTTATATAAAACGAAGTGTGTTCAACTGATACGTTGAACAGTACATAACTATGAAATGGTATCCTGTATAATATAGTTTTATTTATAGTCCGGTGGTAGTAATCTTATATATGTTGAGTCTGCAGTCTGAAGGCTAGTTGTATTCTCCACAGACCTGTCTTCAATTGTCTTAGTATGCCCGGGCGTTACCTGTGTCGTGAGTATGAACATCAAAAGTAGTAATGTCACTTTGTTGGACTGGGTTTTTGGCTGCATCAGAATCTGAGTGGTGACCAGTGGTGTTCTCCGTAACAATGAGGTAGTGGGAATGGATGGCAGAGTTGGATTTTCTGCCATAGAAATTATTTAATGTGAAATAGAACTCTGAAAACTTGTAGGTGTATATTTATGAAGGATCTGTATTTAAGTGGCTTAAAATAGCAATAACATACGGGTGAAAGGTTACATTTCGCTCAATTCTACAGTGGTCATAACTTTCGTTGTTGTCTTTCAGGGTTGGTGGTTTAAGTAGAAAGGCGCTCAAGAGCTAGAAACCTTCCGGTGCCAATTGCGGGTGAGTCATATATCTAGCTTATACATTTCTAAATGTCTTA
This sequence comes from Anabrus simplex, assembly GCF_040414725.1. Taxonomy (NCBI): domain Eukaryota; kingdom Metazoa; phylum Arthropoda; class Insecta; order Orthoptera; family Tettigoniidae; genus Anabrus; species Anabrus simplex. Next base: position 98,878,435 of record NC_090268.1, on the reverse strand, counting down.
ATATGCTAGCAAAATTTTTCGTTATTTGTTGCTTCTAGCTTCATCTGATGGACCCCATCTTCGTTCGTCTTTGTACCAAGTTTTATGAGAAATCTTCCAGTAGTCATTATACCAGGTTGCCTACTAGGGCCTTAATTTCTACTTTTAAGTGTCCCACATGCAATAGTGAGGAATAAGATATCTAATAATCGACTTTTACAGGGGTACTACTGCGTCAGAATACGAAGAGATAGCAACCGGACGGCCGCTCACTCCATGTTCCTCAGAGCTACCCGTCTAATGCACCATCTTTCGCTGGTAAACCTCGATTAGAAACGTATAGTAGGGGGCTGGTACTTGGCACAGCATTGCTACATATCCTGTCAACATACACACGATAGGTGGTGTGTTCAGCAATGGCGAATACACAGGCATAATTTTAAAGTTTGGATAACCTGGTGAGAATGAAGCCGAAACTCGCAGACGGTATGAGCAGGAGTTTCTGTATAGCCGTCTGATATCTGTACACGTATTTCGCCGTACAGAGTTGCAATTAAGAGCTAGTGAATCGTTCAAAGCACATATCGTATATAAGCACATTTCTGATATAATGGAATGTCTGTACGTGCATAACGTAATGATGGATTAAGCTTTCTTTTCTGCATAACTGGAGTATTTACAAATACACTGTGTTACATAACTTGCGTAGCAACATGCTTGCTATTTGTTTCGCACCGAAGTATAGCATGTTGTAGTGCACTTTTGTAAACTATCGGTTAGGCATCCCATTCAACGACAGTGCCATCGGAACACTTATGAGTAGAAAGTACGGGGCTGGATGGCCACCTGGTATAGATATTTGCATTTTATTAAAACGCAGAATAGTGGGCGTCACATACGAGCACAACATTGCTCTGAACTTTGATGGTTTGAGTTTCACAATTGCTCTCTTCGTCAATGAATAAACAACGAACCCAGCTATTATGAACTAATATTTCATAACTCAGATGATTCAAAGTAAAAAAAATCAGGATTCTTTGTATGTAGCTATTAATAAGGATGAACCAAAATTGTTTCATTTAGTTAAAAAAACTGAAGGGGTTACAGGCGAAAAATCACCAAGAAACTTTGCATTCAAATTTTTAATTTTTCAAAAATCAATATTGTACATGCTGATCTCCTCTGTGTTTAAGAGGAGTGAAAAAAGTGCCAGAGTTTGATTTCATTTAGGGGATATTGTGCTTTTTGAAGAACGTCTAAGAATATTTTGGAAATCTGTAAATGATCAATTGCATCGAGCAAAATCAATTCTTGCACTATAAAAATTATTCCACAACAATATTCTTATGGGCTAAATTTTATTCAAATCTCTTAAATAGTTGCAGATATATTGAATATCGTCTCAAATGTGCATTCGCTTATGTGTGATAGCCGTTAATGGAAATTTATTCTAATTCTGTAAAATTCTTACCATAATTTGTACCGACTTTAATGTGACGTGCATATGAATAGAAGAGTGCCATGATGGCCAAGAGTTGAGTTAGTTCTGTTCTTTTCCCCTCAAAAATACTTTCTTTAACTATCATCATTCTAATGCACTTTTTCTAAACCTAAGCATTCCAAGCTGCTGCTGTATATACAAGGCTTCTGATTCAATTCTCAGTACAGTTAATTGTCGTCCTCGATTTCGGGACCAGTTGAGCAGGAATAACATGAAATTGTAAATGTAGTTTTCCCTTAATATTCTCATTGAAAATGGCCTTAAAATCCCCAGAACGAAGACTGAGTACAAGCATTGTCCTTAAAGCGAGTATACAGCTCTGCCCTCTGACTTTATCAGGAGTGAATTCGCTTGGGGTGATCTCAAGTAATGGCGTTACGTTGCCTGATTTCATTGAATTACAGACCACTGTTTGCGGGCTGAGTAATCAACCCGAAGGCTGGATGGATACCAAACAGCTGCTACATATAGCCCAGGTACAAGTTCTTCTTCGTCTTCTTCATCTTGTTTTGGTAACGTATCCTCAGAAGGTTGGCGATTGTTTTTGCGTGGGGTGTCAGTGCATAGACTTGTTTGATGCGGGCCTTCATGCCTCCCTATCTTCTGCTAAACTTTTCATTTAAACGTAACTTCTACATACTACATCTACTCCAATTTGTTTGTCATATTCATGCCTTGGTCTACCCCTGTCGTTTTTACCACCTATGCTTCCCTCAAAACTAACCGAATAAGTTCTGAGTGTCTTAAGATGTGCCCTATCATTCTGTATCTTCTGCTCAAATTTCGCCAAGTCTGTCTTCTCTCACCAGTTTGATTCAGCATCTCCTCATTTATGATTCAATCTACCCATCTCACCTTCAGCATTCTTCTGTAACACTACAGTTACAAATCTTCTATTCTCTTTCTTTCTGAGGCAGCTATCATTCTTCGCTTCCATAAAATGCCACGCTCCAGACGAAAGTCTTAGAAAACGTTTTTCTAATTCGTATATCAATGTTCGAAGTGAGCGAATTTCATTTCTTAATAAAGGCTTTCCTTACTTGTGTTAGTCTGTAGTTTATGTCCTCTTTACTACCCAAGTAACAATACTCATCTGCTTCCTTTAAGACTTCATTTCATAATCTAATATTTTCTGCATATTTTCTCATATTTTCATCGTGTACTCCTTTTCCAAGACTATGTCCATGCCATTCAGAAGTTTCTCCAGATCTCTGCAGACTCAGACAAAATAACAGGTTCACAGGGAAGAGTAGGCAATTATCATAGAGTATTTTCCTGGTTTTTATTTTCCCGTAGCATAGTTTCCATATGAGGGGTGTCGAACGAATGTTGAATATTGCTCCTTCAGAACAACCTTCTCCACCAACTTCCAGGTTGTATTCCCAGCCTATCTGCTATGATAATTTTTATCACGCTGAATTTTTTTTCATTTTGGAAAAAGTAACAGAAATAAGTTACTTTATTGCGTGAGTTAAGGCTTCACTGACCAGGCGTAAGATGAAGAAAAATCGATTAAAAATAATCTCGAACGATCTCCGGCGAGTTAGTGTTTACAGTGTCTCCTACCACGAGATAAGAATGTTTGATACTCTCATTGATCTCTTTGCTTCATTTGCGTCATAAAATTTGAAAGGTGACTGAAGTATGAGTGAGGCTATTAACACCATTCCTTATGGAGCCAGTCCCTGTGATTAATGATCTGAATTCATGGCTTGTAAGATCAATTTTTTGCATATGTTTTAAGTGGGTTTTAGAGAGTTTTTAATGGGACCTTTCACTCAATGAGGTAAGCGACAGGTAAAGTATCTCACTCCTCATTTCTGTAGAAAACCCTTCAATAAAACCTGGGTTTACTGCATGACAGCTGTTAATATAACTCCAAAGGAATTCCTCCATACTTCGGACTGACGACTCAACGTGTGTGTACACTGGATATTACTGAAATGATAAAAGTCATTTTTCAATTTTAAGAACAAGAAATTTTTCGATATAGTTTTCTTTAGTAAAAGTCAAAGTCATCTCCGTACAGGCCATGAAGGTCCTGGGAATGGTGGAAGGTCAAGGCTTCAACACTCTGTAACCTGGACACTTGGTGGGGTAGAGTGGTAAGCTCTACATCTGGACTCCATTAAACCCAGGATTTAACATGGTACTCATGTTTTGTATATGAACCTCAGGGTCGTATGCACCTCCGGAAGTGGAAATCTCGATTTGTAAATTTTATGACTTTCTGACCGGGAATCGAACCTACGTCGTTCCGGGCGAGCCGCGCACGTTTTTACCGCCTCCGTCACGTAGCCCTAAAAGAGAATTGAGCCAAGGGTACGTGGTGTTCCCAAGCGGTCCCCCATCCAAGTACTGAGCACGCCCAATGTTGCTTAACTGCGGTGGTCGGACGAGAACCGGCGTATTGAACATGGTATGGCCGTTGACTTTCATTAGTGCAATCAACAAATAATTGATAACCTCAGTACAAACCATCCGACGTTAGGAGGGAATGACAAGGAAATAGATCTTCCTATTTTCGCTGCGGTAGATTGAATCTAACTGTATAATCATTAATATAAGAATGTATATTTCTGATAAATTCTGACTTTGGCTGTTCCCAATGATCACCGTGTCCTACATCTGTATACGTGTGGCCTACATAGTGTAGACTTTACTTACGACGCTTGGTATCTCAGGTTGTTTCACATTCTGTAGATATTCATTAAAACATAGACCTGAGGCACTCGCAGTGAAAAGGTGAGCACTTGCCACTGTCCTTTGTATCTAGAAAGTCAACGAACCAAGAGAATATATTCCATATAACAGAGTAGGTATAAGATATGATTTAGTCAAATGCTGTCTTCTATTTCAATTTATCACCACTGCAAACATATTGAGAATGGAGTGTGGTAACTGGCACAGAATTACATTAACATATCACTCTTGAAAACTGTGTCAAGAAAATTGCATCCATCTTTCAACTCACAGGAAGAACAAAGTAATATTGTGAGTGCTTTCACCTTCCTTTATTCATGTCAGAACACATCTGGTTAATATAGTGTAGTCTGTTTAAGCATGTGTATGTTCTTCAATAACCTCTTCAGTTCCTTGACAGAGGTGAGTGTTGCGGGCTTGTGTTCGGAGGATCGCTGGATCTATTCCTGGACGGATCACGGATTTTAGCCGTGTTTGATTAACTTCTTTGTCTCCGGGACTGGATGTTCGTGCTTGTTCCACTAAAAACCTCTTTAACTGCACACAACACACTACAAATCATTATACACATCGCAAAAGAAGTTTAGAATTTCAAGGATGTAATGCAATAATAAATTTACAGAATGTTGCTGATTGCAGCAAAGAGACACACAACTTGGAAATGTTAACTTTTAAAAACTTAAAAAGTTTTTCTTCCAATATGTAACGCAAATAAACGGTAATAATGAAAAGGGTATAATGTGTGTGTGTGTGTGTGTGTGAGTGCGTGCGTGTGTGTGTGTGTTTTCATGGGAATGTTGCTCCTTCTTCATTATGTCGTGTATTCACTACGTTGGCATTGTTCAGATTTCTGAGGCGATGTGGCATGCTTGCAATCACTACATCGACGTCATCCTAAAGAATAAATTCCGATTCTATCTGAGCAATACTAATTAAGTCTGGGAATGCCCGTGGAGGTTGGGGACGATCATAAACAGCAGTTTTAAACCTATCCCATGCATGGTCAATATAGTTCATGTCCGGTGTATTAGCTGGTCCATTCATGTGTTTTAGCTCATTTAAACAACATTGGGCGTGGTCAGTACTTGGATGGGTGACCTATCCCATGCATATTCAATACAGTTCATGTCCGGGGCTTTAGCTGGTCACATCATATGGCTGATACTGTACACGCCTCTTTCATGAAGTTCCATATTGATGCACCTCGCTTGAGGTGAACATTGTCGTCCACGAAAATTAATTCGGCACTATATTCACCTCTAAAGGTTTAGAGAAGACATTGAAGAATTTCATAGGTGTGCCACTGAGGAGTTAGTGTCCCTGGAATTGGTATCAAAGGTGTACGACTGCCATAGATAAACCCAGTAGAAAACATTACATTGCTATCTCCAAATGCATTCACCTCTCGAACATGCTGGCACTTTCCATCACACACTCTATATTTCCACACCCTTTGATATCGTGTATCTGGCCAAAGTATGCCCGTCCTTCATCCGCAAACAAGACATTAGGCCAACCACCAATTAAGATGTAGGATGGTCCATCTTCTCCTCTTAACACGATGACGATTCACCAGTGCTGGGATGTTGAACCTATGACACTCGTGCCACTAAGTAACACGCAAACCCGATTTGTGTGGAACACCACACAACATGCTAAAATATTTCAATAAAGAAGAATGTTAGAATTAATACTATGGCCATATTTTTAACAAATCTTATTCGGTTAAAGCGGAGCCTCTTTGTCTCAAGCGGCAGCGCGTTGGCCTCTCAGTACTGAGTTCCGTATTTCAAATCCCGGTCACTTCTTGTGAGATTTGTGCTGGACAAAGCGGATGTGGGACAGGTTTTTCCTCCCGGTACTCCTGTTGTCTTGTCCTCCTTCATTCCAGCAACACTGCCCATTATCATTTTATCTGTTAGTCATCAATCATTGCCCCAGATGAGTGCGACAAGATTCGGCAGCCGGCACAATTTCTATCTCGCCACTAGATGGAGGGTTCATTTATTCTATACCTAACCCGGTCGGATGACTGAAAACAGGCTGCGGATTTTCATTTTCATTAGGTTAAAGCAAAAATGTATTTTATCCTTTAAATGTATTTGTTTTTAAAATGTAATTCTCAGTGTTTGCAAAATAAAATCATGAAACATTCACTTGAATGTATTTATGTGCAATGCAATCTAATACATAAAATAAGTCAAAGGAAGGAGCTTTATGATGATTTTTAAAGGAAAATAGCTGATGGGATACTATACAATATAAAATAATAGATACGATGTTAATTGACGCAGTAGTCGGAAAAGGTTCGCCGTTCCTGTACTGGTGGAACACGTCGAATCGGATAGTATAGTACATTAACTGGCTACTATGCAGCTGATTCCGTATAGTTGGTGCAGAAACACGGACCCAGGTTGCCCTCAAGAACTCACCTCATAATTGTTCAGCATTCGAAGCTGGTTTCCTCTGCGCTGCTCGGCGCATATACCGATCTTGGCGAGGGGTTGTCACCCTCGGTCGAACTTCTATTGGTCTGTCAGTCACATTATTGATCTCACGGTAGCTACTCCATGTTTTTGGTACTCCACTTCGAGTGGCCCCTACGATGTGTGATATTACTGAATCAAAGCTTAAATTCTGGCTTGGTCAAACTAGGAATTACCGAACGCACATAAAACGCAAATACTAGCTGTATCTCGTACTGCACTATATATGTTACCACCAATCTTCACTTAAAATGGCATAGTTCACCCCATTCTCAACACAGACCGTAGGCAGCGACATCCGCAGTAATGTAAACAAGGAATTGAATTACTTATGTGTGTACAATGGTCACTGCCACCTACAACGCTCTATCACACAACTTGCGTAATACCACAATATTCTAAACATTCTTTTAGGTATACAGGCACATGCAAAATTGATTACACCTTCCCACATATGGTTGGCGTCAGGAAGGAAATTCTGCCGTAAAAGTGTGGGAGGTCTCGTGTTTTTCTCTGGTGCTAACTGCTGACAGAAGATTGGCGACCGTGAAGAAGTATGTTTCGCTGTTTGGTGTTCCCTGCATCAAAGTTGCCAAGAGGTGGGTGTAGAACGACTAACAAAGGTTCCATGTCTGCTCTACTTACGTCCTCGTTTCCTTTGTATCTCACCTTCTACGATCAGTTGTATAAGTTTGTATTTACCATTTCGGGCTATGTTATTGAAATATGCTGATTTCCTTCGTTTTGATAGGGCTAGCACCTCCTTGTTGGTGACGTGTCCACTCCATAGGATTTTTAACATTCTCCGATGCATCCAAATTTCAATGGGGTACAGTCTGTTTATTGACAATGCCTTTAGTATCCATCGTTCAATGCCGTAAGCCAGCAATGTTAATACTAAACACTTCACGACACGCCATCCAGTAACGAATCAGAGGTCGTGGTTATACAAAAGATGGTTTGATTTCAGAAACGCACTCTATTGGCCGACAAACTACTGGTGTTCTCTGAGATCACCGGATAACAATCCACATAAAGTCCAAGGTTTACGGGACTGCTGTTCGCCCAGTCGCTCTGTATGTTTCTGAATGCTGGCCAGCAACATTCAAACACGAACAAGCACTTCATGACTTGGAGATGCATATGCTTCGCTGGTCACTTGGCCTGACTCGGCTAGATTATGTTACCGGCATAGAAATCCGGAAAATCAGGGGTTGCCCCGATTGCAGACAAGATGCGTAAGACCTGACTTCGGTGGAATGGACACGTAATGCGTAAAGAATGTCATCTATTGTACAGACGGCACTTGACATCACATCATCTGAAAGTCGGCCACATGGCCGGGCCAAGAAACGCTTACTTGATTGCTTTCAAGAAGACATGAGCTATATTTATCTTGTTCCAAACAATGCATCCAATAGAAACAAGTGGATATTGGCTTCCAAAACAGCAGACCCTGACCCATCGCGGGGCAAATACTATGAATATGATGATCGATATCCCATTTCTGTGTTAGGCAGCATCTTAACTTGAGTTACGGCATCCTTTCCATGTAATAACACCGTTCGTGATTAGTGATTACCATTTAATTTTATACGTATTTATTTTCAAACTGATCTCCTTCCTTACTTCGTTGATGCTATTCAGAAGGAATCTCAGGTCCCTTAAATTATCAAAAATTATCACTGTGTCATCGGCCGGCCCCGTGGTCTACTGCTAGCATACAAGCCTCTCTCCCGGAGACTCCAGTATTCCTGCCAGGTTAGTGATTTTTACGTAGACCTGAGAGTTGGTTCAAGGTCCACTATGCCAGCGTGAGATAAAGAATTGAGAAGCTATCTGTCCGTAAATTGTGACCCCGGCCTAGGAAAGTCGAGATTAATTTCGCAGTGACCATGCGTCGTTTCGTAATCTTCAGGCCTTCGGGCTCAGCAGCGGTCGCTTGGTACGCCAAGGCCCATCAGGCCTTTAGTGTAAGGGCTTTTCTTCTAATCACGGTGTCGTGTACCGAGCAAGTTAACTCAGTGTGTTGTGGCACAGCCTGTTATGGCTACTAGCCCTGTACTCCGGAGACAGGTTGTTTCAAATCCATCGTCAGCCATCATCGAAATGTTTTTTCATCTTTCCCCGTTTCAACTCAGGGATGATGGTAACTTTCTCAAAGCTGCGGCCGCTGCCTCCCCATTCCTAGCCCGTACAATTACGCCTACACACACAGACGGCTGTACATGTAGCTCACCCCCCACTGGGTGTACCGGAAAGGGCAGCTATAAAACTGGCGAGGCGATTAAGCCTTCTGACATTGCCGCCAGTAAAAACCATACACTACAAAAGAACAAATAAATGGCGGCATCTGCGTAGTGGATAGTATTTATTTGCTTCCTGTTGAACTCAGTTGTTTATTTCAACTTTATCAATAGCAATACAGAAAATGGCTTCAGAATATGTTCTTGTAAAACTTATTTCAATAAATGCACTTACTCATATAAGATTCCATTTTGGACATGCTGGGGTTGACAGCCCTGTAGTTTCCTTTTTACATCAGGCAAATAATGGGGCTGCATCTTAATAAAACCAGGACCACTATCGTCCTAGTCCTTATCTTTTCCAGCGTCGTCAAACCCCTACAGCAGTCCGCATACGGTTATACTCCAACCAAACGGACTTCTACGAACAGGGCATATTGAAACTGGTACCACGATGGTGACAATGTAGAAAAGTAGGTCAAAGGTGTAAGTTAATTTGCGATTTCTTTGGTTTTGGTAGGTACATATTAAACCTTTTGGCAAACAAATTATTGAGCGTTACTTTCCGATCTTCCCTGGTATTAAGAGTTTATTCCTTAGGCTCAAGGTTCCGGATCAAAATCCGTTGTATCCGGCTGGAGTTTAACAATACGTAATGTGATATCCAGTGCCAATATATTGACCGATACCTTCAGAATACCGCTTTCAGAATAAAATTCCAGTACGCCAGTGTCTGTCAAGGCTCGGGTCGGCTAAGACCTCAGTAACAGTAATATAACGCTTTACGGTTCTGCCTCACTGGGAGAACGTTTGATGCGCATATTACAACCTCTAAACTTCCTATACTCTGATGATAAAGGTTGTAAACCGCACATAGGACACTTTTAGTGGTAGCATCAAGGAACTCCAGTAGGGCCTACTTACCGTGGTTGCACCTCGAACTACCGCTATATGACGATGTTGAGGGGATAAATACTGACCCGCAACACATGCTTCTCAGACTGGAAATTCGTTGGTATGGTTCATGCAATACTGAACCTTATGAGAATATGACAGAGACTTTCTGGTCAGAGTTGTAAGCTGAAATATTATCACATAATGGCATTTCTAGGCGCAGCGACGTTATTCTGTTTACTATGGACGTGCTGAATGGCTCAGACGGTTAAGGCATGGACTTTCTAAGCCCAAGTTGTCATGTTCGACCCCGGTTCAGTCCGGTGGTATTCAAAGGTGCTGAAATACGTCAACTCTGTGTCAGTAGATTTAGCGAAGATCTCCCGCGGGACACACATTTCGGTACCTCGCCGTTTCCAAAAACCGTAAAAATAGTTAGTGGGGGTAAAAAGCATTATTATTATTATTATTATTATTATTATTATTATTATTATTATTATTATTATTATTATTATTATTATTTACTGCGTTTGGAAGGCAGGCTTCTTTAAATTAGGTACTTAAACAATATTTATTACTACATTCAAGTAGTATTATTTGCAGTGTTACTGGCAATGAATTGACGTACTACTGCGAATTATCCACACCATACAGCAGAATTACATGGACTGTCATGGATTTAGCGTAAGTATTACAGTTCTAATTAATTGACTAAATAAATAAATAAATGCATTAATTAATTGAAAACCTAAATTTGGCTATAGGTTATTGTTCAGAAGTACTAAAGAAATACACCACAAATAAGTCGTTCTACTCTGTCCTTATATATATATTCGATAATTATTTTGAAATCGCTCACACTTCTAGTTTTACTTTGCTATTGCGGATTTATACGAGTCGTCCATTGATTATTATTATCATTATTATTATTATTATTATTACCGTGGTTTGGTGGATTAGCAGAGGTGAAAGAAGGTGCCGGGGTGAATGGGTCTAACTACAAAGCCGAGATATGAATTAAAATTTCATTAAAGGTTATATTTTCGAAAATAGCAAGGCCTTAGCAGAAAAGAACAGGCTAAGTAAATGGCCCAAAATACCAAGATGAATGGAGGCGTGTACTTAGACTCCTACATGAAACCTTTTTAAAACCTACGAGGCACTAGTCCGATGAAACAGGGGCTATTCCCAAACTATGGATGTGACTCGTATAAGAAAATTTTAAGACATTACAGAAAGGAAGAAAACTTAGTCACCTCCAATCAATATGAAGGGAAGCTCGAGAGGGTAAAGCACTCTCTATCCCCGAATTGCAGTTACAGATTTTAATGAAGTTTTTACATCAAACGGCTAAATTTACATGTCGAAAAGATAGTTTACATGTTAAAGGGATTCGGACCTTTCCCGAGGGTTAAACTGCTGAGCTAGCAAGAAAATAAAGATGTTCAAGGGCCATAACCTTATTGAAGAGCTGCTGCCTGATGAAAGAGGTGCTTCCCGCCTCCTGCTACATGTCCATACACTAGGTTATAAGTTGATGAAGTGGCCGAGAGACAAGAAAATCAGCAGTTTTTATTCACTCGGGGAAAATTCGAGACCTTTTATGAATAATTAAGACACACCCACAGGCGTTTATTGGCTACAGTACACAGTTACACACAAAATCGAAGGAGAAAGACACGATTGGTCAAAAATTAATCACAGAAATAATTGATTGGCTAACTTCAAAACTGGCGGAAGGAAAAGATTAATATTGCCAACCCACAAATGAAAGAACGAAATTTAGTAATAAGAAAACTGAGTACAAAATATCTTCAAGAAAGTTCCCTCACTTCGCACCAGGGTACATGATCATAGTTTTTTAGTAGAGACATCTATGAGACAATGTCCAAACTTCTTGATAAATAGTAAACAAAAACACGTCGAAATTAACACAGTGACATCTTCAGAGCAAAAGTTTAAGTAGATCCAGTTTTAAGTTCACAGTTTCTCCTGTAGAGGAGTACTTTAAGGCGGAAAATTTAAATAGGCGGCGTAGAGGTGTACCAGCCGATACAATTATTATTATTATTATTATTATTATTATTATTATTATTATTATTATTATTATTATTATTATTCAATGATACATTACATTCCTTTAATTCCTATAGATTTCAAGAGAGCGGGAATCTGACAATCGTGTGGTACTGTGTCTGGTTTCTCACGAAGGCAGCCCGGTTCGAATTCCAGCCAGTCCGCATTAAGATTTTTAAATAATTCACCTCCCTGTGATTCGGATTCCACGTAAAACTGGAGGTTTCGCAGCTTGATTTAATATCGACAATCACATAAAGCTACAAGTTTTTGATTTTAAAAAAACCATTGTTTGCTGGGATATTGCCCAAAGTGGGTTTCTTTAAACGTTACGTTAATCTCGTTCATTTACGTACCTCCCATTGCTAAACAAATGTTCTGGTAAAGCTTAGCCAAGAATAGGCTGGAATGAAGTGGATGCGAGTCTCGAGAATATACTGTATATATATCATATATTTTCAACTCGACATTATATACTCAGCTGTATTATTATTTGTTTAGTAATCTGTCTCTCACAAGTCCAACCCCTCATCGATGTTGTGGCATGACGTAGGTTGTTTGCCTGTAAAGAAAAATTACAGCGAGGATATGTCCCGTGACTGCTACAGTAGCTGTGAAGGTCCTACAGGAACCGTGAATAGCGTCGGTTAACAGGGCTTAGGTGAAACTATGGTAGACGTTGCTGGTCAGTCGTGGATTAAGTATGCTTTCAAGACAAATACGAGCCTCGTATCAAAGAACTCAATACTACGATAATATACGTACTTAGCTCTGAGAGTTCATCGTTTTATGATAACAAGCTCTAAAATTATAAACTTATTGATACAGCCCAGAGTAAAGTGGAAGTTGCTGGGGTATGAGTAGTGCTGAGTAATGACATTCAGAGCATGACTAGTGCATCTGAGTGTTATGAAAGGTGCTGCTCATAGGGTCAGTCGTGCTGCAATAGTACTTTCTGACCCAGTGAGGAAAGCAGTGGCAAACTACCTCACTCCTCGTCTTGCCTAGTAGGCCTCATTTTGGTGCTGCCATTGGTTTTTGGGGTTTCCTTATAACCGCATAACATTTGGTGGTGCTATTTGAGGATCCAACCAGCCTCTGGGCTGATGACCTAATAGACAGACAGACGATGTGATGTTGTGCCGTGCTTAGCGGCTCGGTTGGTACAGTACTCGTTTTCTGAACACGAATTTGCGGCTTCGCTTTCCGATTAATCCGTTTGCCTTTGGAAATACTCGAATACGCTTCTCGTGTCGGTTGATTTATTGACGCGTAAAAGAACTCCTACGGTAAAACTGTCCGGCTCTTCTGCGCCTCTGAAAATCGTAAAAGTAGTTAGTGGGACGTAAAAACAACTACATTGCTCGTCTACTTATTCTTTATTTATTTATTTATTTATTTATTTTATTTATTTATTTATTTATTTATTTATTATTCCTTACGCAACCAGTCTCAGTTATGAACTGTGTAATAATGTTGTTTATGGGTCCAGTCAGTGTGTACAATTCGGTAGGTTTGTACAGACTGATAAGTAATAGCACTTTCTGGCTCGGTGACGCCTAGGCTATTTACACTGACTGACAGAGCAAATGCAACACCAAGAAGGAGTGGTCAGAACTTTATGCCAATTGCAGGGTAGACTGACGTCACTGAGGTATGCTCATGATGTGAAATGCGCCGCTGTGCTGCGCACGTAGCGAACGATAAATGGGACACGGCGTTGGCGAATGGCCCACTTCGTACCGTGATTTCTCAGCCGACAGTCATTGTAGAACGTGTTGTCGTGTGCCACAGGACACGTGTATAGCTAAGAATGCCAGGCCGCCGTCAACGGAGGCATTTCCAGCAGACAGACGACTTTACGAGGGGTATGGTGATCGGGCTGAGAAGGGCAGGTTGGTCGCTTCGTCAAATCGCAGCCGATACCCATAGGGATGTGTCCACGGTGCAGCGCCTGTGGCGAAGATGGTTGGCGCAGGGACATGTGGTACGTGCGAGGGGTCCAGGCGCAGCCCGAGTGACGTCAGCACGCGAGGATCGGCGCATCCGCCGCCAAGCGGTGGCAGCCCCGCACGCCACGTCAACCGCCATTCTTCAGCATGTGCAAGACACCCTGGCTGTTCCAATATCGACCATAACAATTTCCCGTCGATTGGTTGAAGGAGGCCTGCACTCCCGGCGTCCGCTCAGAAGACTACCATTGACTCCACAGCATAGACGTGCACGCCTGGCATGGTGCCGGGCTAGAGCGACTTGGATGAGGGAATGGCGGAACGTCGTGTTCTCCGATGAGTCACGCTTCTGTTCTGTCAGTGATAGTCACCGCAGACGAGTGTGGCGTCGGCGTGGAGAAAGGTCAAATCCGGCAGTAACTGTGGAGCGCCCTACCGCTAGACAACGCGGCAACATGGTTTGGGGCGCTATTGCGTATGATTCCACGTCACCTCTAGTGCGTATTCAAGGCACGTTAAATGCCCACCGCTACGTGCAGCATGTGCTGCGGCCGGTGGCACTCCCGTACCTTCAGGGGCTGCCCAATGCTCTGTTTAAGCAGGATAATGCCCGCCCACACATTGCTCGCATCTCCCAACAGGCTCTACGAGGTGTACAGATGCTTCCGTGGCCAGCGTACTCTCCGGATCTCTCACCAATCGAACACGTGTGGGATCTCATTGGACGCCGTTTGCAAACTCTGCCCCAGCCTCGTACGGACGACCAACTGTGGCAAATGGTTGACAGAGAATGGAGAACCATCCCTCAGGACACCATCCGCACTCTTATTGACTCTGTACCTCGACGTGTTTCTGCGTGCATCGCCGCTCGTGGTGGTCCTACATCCTACTGAGTCGATGCCGTGCGCATTGTGTAACCTGCATATCGGTTTGAAATAAACATCAATTATTCGTCCGTGCCGTCTCTGTTTTTTCCCCAACTTTCATCCCTTTCGAACCACTCCTTCTTGGTGTTGCATTTGCTCTGTCAGTCAGTGTATGACTGGTGATGGTGGAGTTGTCGTGAGGGTCAAACCAGCCTTTGCGCTGTTAACTTAACATACATTCTATACCGATTTATGTTTAGACGGAAAGGATTGGACTCTCTATGAAAAATATTGATAACCTACTCTTTGAAAACTAGAACAAGAAGTCTTCTATTACAGTACATTGAAATAACAACTGTAACCGTATTTGTAAGTTTCCACTTATAGCTTCTTCTGCTAAAAACGTACACGTACTGTTACTGAGGCGAGTCTTAATCGAATAGCACACGGCTAGATAAAGAAGATTTTTTTTTTAATATCGCTTAATATCAATGAAATGTCGTATGGCTTTTAGTACCGGGATATCCCAGGACGGGTTTGGCTCGCCAGGTGCAGGTCTTTCTATTTGACCCCGTAGGTGAAAGGATGAAATGATGAGGAAGACAACACATACACCCAGCCCCCGTGCCAATGGAATTAACCAGTTAAGGTTAAAATCCCCGACCCTGCCGGGAATCGAACCCGGGACCCCCTGAACCGAAGGCCAGTACGCTGACCGTTCAGCCAACGAGTCGGACGCCTAATATCAATGATTTTAGTTCTGTACTAATCAAAGTGTCCGCCTCTGTGTTGTAGTGGTTAGCGTGATTAGCTGCCACCCCTGGAGGTCCGGGTTCGATTCCCGGCTCTGCAACGAAATGTAAAAATTGGCACGAGGGCGTGAACGGGATCTACTCAGCCTCGGGAGGTCAACTAAGTAGAGGTAGGTTCGATTCCCACCTCAGCCATCCTAGAAGTAGTTTTCCGTGGTTTCCCACTTCTCTCCCAGGTAAATGCTGGGATGGTACCTAACTTACGACCTCGGCCGCTTCCTTCCCTCTTCCTTATCTATCCCTTCCAAACTCCCATCTCCCCACAAGGCCCCTCTTCAGCATAGCAGGTGAGGCCGCCTGGGCGAGGTACTGGTCATCCTCCCCAGTTTTATCCCACGACCCGATGTGTGAAGCTCCAGGACACTGCAGTTAAGGTGGTAGAGGTGGGATCCCTCGCTCTGTCCGAGGGAAAAACCGACCCTGGAGGGTAAGGGGATTAGGAAAGAAAGTAATCAAAGTAATTTATTCTGTACCTCCCAGAATAACATTGTATATGATGGCAGATTACAATGTCAATGACTCATCGACTATAAAATAATAATAATAATAATAATAATAATAGTAATAATAATAATAATGGCGTATGTCCTCCTTAGAAGCCTGGTGCAGGTCTTTCGAGTTGACGCCTTATAAGTGACCTGCGCGTCTGTTAGGACGGGGCCATACCTAAGATGAATTCTGATGCTCAAGACGAGAGGCAAAAACACCCAGCCCCCGAACCAGTGGAGTCAACTAATGAAAGCTTAATTCCCAGGAATGGTCGGGAATTGAACCCGGGTTGCCATGGACCAAAGACCAGGAGCCGCACTACTACGAAGGAATGGAGAGATAAGAGACAATAAATTGAAAGAGCTCTTCAGTAACATAAGGTAAATGAATTGGTCATGATTTTCTGATACTCAAACAGCAGAAAGAGGCTAAGCGAAGGAATCACGTAAACAAATCATAAATAATACCATCATAGGTTATGAAAGTTACAAACTGAAAATAATTGATCGGCTTAATTTTCTTTTTAATTCTTAATCAAGTTGCTAGTAAGCTATATTTTCAGTAATTTTCTTATTCTTCCTAATACATTAGATAGAAGGCTTATATAAAACATGGCGTTGAAAAGGTTAAATGACATACATAAACATGCAGCCGTTCTTACTTGTTATCTTCATGCCTATGTTCTTCTTCTGCAAGTTAATCCGCTGTCCACGTCCGTCTTCCATTCAAGTTTTATTGAGAAATTCCTTAAATATTTTGTGAGATGTCATCTTGTTCGTAATATGAAAACACTGTGGGCGAATACACATCCGCCCACTCAATATCAACCAAATCCGTGACAGGATGTCATTCTTAGCTGCTACCATTTTAAAATCTAAGAGAGAACGAGGTAAGCTTACAATTTTAAACTTGCGAGTAAGGTAACATTGAGAAAGGATGTATATCTTGCTCTTTTCCAGCCTCCATCAATATTTATGGAAGTCGACGTGTAACGATGTATAAGGATGGTTTAAAAACGAATTGGCATCTGTAGGTACCAGGCATCAGAGAACCTGACACGTGCCTATAAAACTGGAAAATTTCCTGAACTTCCCGTAGGGGACGGGGAATCAAGATAAGGTTTCTAAATAGGATGTCAAGAACAAAACAACACAAATACATAAGTGATTCCTTATTTCACTCAGTGGTAAACACGTTTTACTTTTCGTCAGCTTAAATATTTCCTGAAAAACCCAAAATAATGTTATCATCGTACCACTAGAATGTTGCGGGAAATTTTTGAGATATTAATGACGTAAGGAGACATTGAAAATCGAAGTGAGAAATAAACATGACGTTCGGTATAAACATGAATTAATTAGGCACTTCCAGACACCCTAGAAGATAAGAAAACACGTACTTTTGGGACAAAGTTTCTTAGTTTTAAATTCTTTTTTTTCACTAATTAAATCGTTAAATTCTGTCTGAATGAAGCCTTTCGAAGTAGGAGGTCCTTCAAAATAGTAATTTCATGTTACCCATCACAACCTTCTGTCTCACTAGTCGACTCATCTGTCGCTTCATAAAGTTCAGGAAGGCTAAAGTAAGGTGGACGGTGTATCTCTTCTTAATGTGCAATAGGGCGTCTCGCAGAGGCTAAACCAAGATTCTTCCACTGACTCCAGTTCATCCCGCTGGTGCCCTTTATATTCACTAAACAAAAGTAACAATCATGAGTGTGGTTGTTCTATTCACGCCATACCATCAGAATACCAAATTTCATTCTCTTCTTTTGCCCGTTTGTCCACTGTCATAGGTGCTCTGTACATATTTTACACATGCAATATGGTTCCCCAGTTTCAGTCTGAAGTAAGCAAAATACGATCTTACCGAGCTCGATAGCTGCAGTCGCTTAAGTGCGGCCAGTATACAGTATTGGGGAGAAAGTAGGTTCGAACCCCACTATCGGCAACCCTGAAGATGGTTTTCCGTGATTTCCCATTTTCATACCAGGCAAATGCTGGGGCTGTACCTTAATTAAGGCCACGGCCACTTCCTTCCCCCTCCTAGCCCTTTCCTGTCCCATCGTTGCCATAAGACCTATCTGTGTCGGTGTGACGTAAAGCAACTAGAAAAAAAACTATCTCTTCACAAAGTCCGTTATAGCTTGTCTCCACTGAGAAAAAGTGTACTTCTCACAAATGTAACAGAAAACATCAGGGTTTGTTAACCTATATATTTTCTTCGCAATGAACCCATTTATACATCTGCGAAAAAATAAAGCATTTACAAACATGTATTTTTTTTTTTTTGCTAGGGGTTTAACGTCGCACCGACACAGATAGGTCTTATGGCGACAAAACATGTAATTTACACATGTAGATGTTCAATTTGTAGAAACAATAAACCGACGTTTATGGGAAATAAATGAATATATTATCACAAAATTAAATTTAAAATTAGAGCTGCTAGAAAGAAATGGAAAGCAGTTTTGGAATCAGCAGCACAAATATACCTAGAGCGTTTTAAAATTCCAGACACCAACCATTTTTCCAGTGCAGTAGAATGAAAAGCTATAGTATGTAGTGCCCTTGGTTGTTGTAATCTTGGAAACACCCTCTGCCTCACCTGTACAGCGGGCGTGCAAGATCATCAGGCGAATATTCATGATTGCACGGAAAGAACATTTCCCACCGGGCGAATTGGCCGTGCGGTTAGGGGCGCGCAGCTGTGAGCCTGCATCTGTGAGACAGTAGGTTCGAACCCCATAGTCGGCAGCCCTAAAGGCGGTTTTCCATTTTCACACTAAGCAAATGCGGGGGCTGTATCTTAGTTAATGCCACGGCTGCTTCCTTCCCACTCCTAGCCCTTTCGTATCCCATTGGCGCCATAATACTGTCGGTGCGACGAAAAGTAAATTTTAAAAAACATTTCCCTACACAAAACTGCTTAAGTTGTTTCAATGTCTCATTTAATGAATGTATTTATTCATCGCATACACTGAGATATTTCATTCAATTTTGGCAAGACATGCAGTAGGGACCGTCTCGTCGGTGCAGGCAGGGCCTGCAACGTGAGAATTTTAGCCCGTCGGCTTATTGAGGCCTTGAGTGTTATTTCATGAAGAGTTTATCTAGTGACTGGATTTTGGGCTCGTGTGGCCGGTTTTGTAAAAATCATTAATGACCAGAATGTGACCTGATGCGGCAAGATCCTTACTCATCACTGGGTTGTGCTTGCACTATATCATGCAATATATTTCATACTTTCAACAGCACTATTTCACTTACTGTATTCACACTTACTTAATATTTTTTTCGCTTTTTAAGTTATCATATAAACAGTTCCAAGCAGAATGTCCCGTGCTACCTGTGATATACTGATCGGCTTATATCGGTCTCGAAGACGGGCCAATATATCGATTCTACGGACTACAACATGTTGGTAATTCATTCAACAGATGCCATGCTTTGTCAAGAGAAATAATAATGAAAATACCAAGATGAAAATATGTTCCCCGAAAATATGATCTTTAATTCGAAGTTCAATGGAAGGAAAAAGTCTTGGAAACTCTCGTTAGGAAGTAAGTTACTTCGGTCTATAATATATACAGTACTATTAGCAGGCGTGAGCAGCTCAGACGGTTGAGGCGCTGGCCTTATGACGGGTTCGATCCCTTGGTATGTAAAGGTGCCCAAATATGTCAGCCTCGCGTTGGTAGGTTTACTGGCACATACAAAGGCTCCAGTGTGACAAAATTCCCGCATACCAGCGTCTCCGTAAACCATCAAAGTAGTTAGTGGGGCGTAAAATTATTATTATTAATTTACTCATTCCTTCATTCCTAATCGATTTTGGCGAAATATGGACCACTAAAATAACTCTTCATGATTTCAGTTTTCTTTGGTGCCATACTCCTTCATTGTCCTGTTTGCAGCTTCTTCATTTTTTTTTCATACAATGTTGTTTCTTCTCGGTCGCTGTTTCTGGCACTAGGAACCTCACAAATGCGTGGTTCTGTTGTGGATGTCTTGATCCGTGAAGTTAATTTCTTGCAGATCCTTCTTGTGTTAACAAACCATAAGAGTTGATTTTCTTCATATACTTCTTTGTTGCTGAGTAATCGATATGTGTCAGCACATCTTCTTGGTCCAAGAATTTTTCTTAAAATGTTTCTTTCCTTCTCCTCGGTTTCTTCAGTGTCTTTTGTGGTTGTTAATACTAGGCATTCTGAAGCATACAGGGACTCTGGTTGAATTACTGTCTGACAGTTTCGTAGTTTAGTCCTATATTATTATTATTATTATTATTATTATTATTATTATTATTATTATTATTATTATTATTATTATTATTATTATTATTATTATTATTATTCACATTTCACTCACCGTGGCCGTTCACCCACCAGTAGACGGTCTGTTGTCGAGTTCTCTCGACCTCTGATGCAGTGATGGGACGCTTCTTGTCATGCGGCACGTGTCCAGAATGACAGCTTTCTGCATTTGTGGAAGTGTATAGGCGATGTCCATATCCTGCAGGTGTTGCTGCAGCTGTCTGTGCACAAGTTCTATGGTGGAGATGACTGTGGGCCTCATTGTTGCCAGATCCATTTCGAACTTCTGCTGCGAGTCAGTGTAGTTTTCAGTCTTCTGGTCATAGGCCTAGAGGACATTGTGATCTGAACGAACCGTCACACCCAAGAGATCAGTCTTCCTGTGATGTTTTGCACTAAGGACAAAATCATGCCCGTTTGATCTTATCGTCCTCTCTATCTGCATATATCGATTCCAGCTTCAATCTTTCGTTTTCGAGCATATGAGATGTCCTGTACTCATATAATTGTATTCTCTCATCTATAAGCTCCGACATGATTCCCAGCACTTTGTACATCATTTTCGCTACCTCACCATATTCTTTACATTACATGCACCCACAAATTGCTTCGCCGTCTCAGCTATTTCCCGCATCCCCTGCATATGTCGTTCTCTTTTTCCTTTAGGATGTATTTACGGTAGTTACAAGTGCTTATGACTCTATCCTGGATTCTAACAAGAACCCTTCTGTTTCTACGTGGAGGGAGCCGTGTTTTAGTGAGAGAGTGGATTTCAGTCTATCAACACAAGGTTCATTCAAAGGATATGAAGCCTGGAGTTATTTCTCATTCCATACATGTTTTAGTTGTTCTGCTTTGGTGAAATTTGGAGAAGCATTTAATATTATTTTAATAATAAGTGGAGTTAAATTATTATCTATACAACAGACAGCTGCGAATATGTCTTGATCTCGCATTGAATGGAAGTATCTTCGTTTCTGTCTGATCGTTGCATATCTTCCTTACCTACATTTATTATTATTATTATTATTATTATTATTATTATTATTATTATCCCATTTTCGGATTCTTAAGCTGACTAATCAGCGTAGTGAACCTGGGTTCAGAGTTTGATTGCCGTCCGGGCCAGGAATTTTAGCCAAATTTATTCAGTTAATCTAGCTCTGGGACTGAGCATTTGTGCTCGTCTTAATTTTCATGATTTATATATAGGGTGACCAAAATTCCGTTAACATCTGACGAGGCAATACCTCACGTAATACTGGAGTTAGAGGGGTAATAATTGACACAGATGATTGTCATGACATGGGGATTTTATTGACACCAAAATAAAGTAAATAAAGCTTCACTAACAGTGCCCTTTCTGGTAACGTCAACATGCCGCGTTTGCAGGCTCACTTGACTCCCTCTCTCACAACAGTTCATTTTATACCGTACACGGGTCTCATACGGCATCACTGACGTATAGCTGTCCAGCGCCGCCTATTAGCCTGCTTCTGCACTCGTTGTTGGTGTCAATAAAACCCTATGTCATGTTAAGAATGTGTAGCCATTTGTACCTGACGTGTTGCTGTCCAGCGCCATCTGTTGATCATTTTGTGTACTTTATTTTCGTATCAATAAAACCCCATGTTATGCCAATCATGCGTGCCAACGATTACCTCTCTACCTCCAATATTCCATGAATTATTGCCTCGTCAAATGTTAACGGACTTTTGGGTCACGCTGTAAAACACATCAAACTAGCAATCACAACAGCAATTGGAGACTGCCTATTCGACATGATAAAGACATGCTCGGTTCATCCAGGAGGACACTGGGTCGATTCCCCATCAGGAGAACGAAAATATCGAAATTAAACTTCCACCTCTGGATAGGCATATTGATCTGTAGTTTTTCTTGTCAACACTAAAAATGAGTGCTAGGCTAATCTGTGGGATTGAAGGTGACCTGACCTGAAGCAGAGTCAACTATTATTCCTCACTTAGAGCCGAGGTTACAGGCTAAAGAAACCTTTGTCACCCACTCCTCCAAGGGCCGTTATGACCTGTACGAAGATGGTGTTGCTTTAAAAGTTTCTATTACTTCTGACTGAAGTCCGGACTATTAGACAATGAAATGAAATGGCGTATGGCTTTTAGTGCCGCGAGTGTCCGAGGACATGTTCGGCTCGCCAGATGCAGGTCTTAAGATTTGACAGTCGTAGGCGACCTGCGCGTCATGATATGGATGAAATGATGATGAAGATAACACATACACCCAGACCCCGTACCAGCGAAATTAACCAATGATGGTTAAAATTCCCGACCCTGCCGGTAATCAAACCCGGGACCCCTGTGACCACAGGCCAGCACGCTAACCATTTAGCCATGGAGCCGGACTTTTGGGCAATAATGGGTTAGAATGCGAACATACACTGACGAGAGTAACAATTATACCCTATACTACACAACGGATGTGCTATGAGATTTGCACAAACATTGGTTTCCGGTCTATCAGAACTCCTAGAATTTATGTTACTGTACCCTTGCAACATTACGAAAGCGGGCTGGTCGACACTTCCTAATAACCAAATTCGTTTGCATTCTAATTTATTACTGCATAAAAATGACCTAAGAAGAACCGCTATGCCAAATTTCATCATGGGTTTGATGGTTCTTGGGATGTTGTGAATAAATGGCAGTTCTCATTTGTTAGCTGCCAACTGCGATGCGTCGAGAAGTTAACTTACCTCTCCAGGGAAGTAATTACAAAAAAGGGTAACAATAGAATAACGCTTGGATTTAACCCGGTATTCATTTAATTTATGGGCTGCGTTTGTCTTCAGCAATTTTCTATTATTTAGTTAGCATGACTGTAGTGGTTAGCATGATTAGCTGCCACCCTCGGAGGCTCGGGTTAGAATCCCAGCTCTGCATGAAATTTTCGAAGTGGTCCCAGGGCTGGAACGGGGTCTACTCAGCCTCGGGAGGTCTACCGAGTACAGGTGGGTTGGATTCCCACCTGAGCCATCGTCGAAGTGGTTTTCCGTGGTTTCCCACTTCTCTTCCAGGCAAATGCTGGGATGAACTTAAGGCCAGAGCCGCTTCTTTATATCTTCCTTGTCTATAACTTCTAATCTTCCCAGCCCCCCACAAGGCACCTGGTCAGCATGGCAGGTGAGGCAGCCTGGGCGAGCTACTGGTCTTCCTCCCCAGTAGTACCCCTAGACCCAATGTCCCACGCTCCAGGACACTGCCCTTGAGGCGGTAGAGGTGGGATCCCTCGCTGAGTCCAAGGGAAAACCAACCCTTGAGGTTAAATGGATTAGGAAAGAACGAAAGAAAGAAAAATAGCACGATAAATTATTGATTCTCAGACGGAAGTGCTTATTCTAATTTATTTATTCAATGAGATTGAAACCAAAATGATTAGGCGTATATGGAAGTGGAATAAACATTATAAGCAAATTATGAATTAAGTACAATTTACTACTCTCATACTCGATTGACACCGCTGGTTTTTGCCTGGGCGCAAACTGGTTATCAACTACTAGAAAACTACCAATCCGTCTTATAGCTTATAAAATTATATTATCTCATTTTCTGGTTCAAGGATTTCCGGGATCGATTCCCGGCCGGGTCAGGAATTTTAGCCTTCTCTGATTAATTCCGACGGTTTGGGGACTGGGTTTGTGCGCCGTCTTGAGCACGAGAATTCATCACAGAGAGTGCCATCCTAACGGACGCGCAGGCCGCCTATATGGTGTCAGCTCGAAAGACCTGCACCAGACCACTCCAGAAGTCACACGCCATTATTATTATTATCATAAGTACATTTCCTATTACTAAAAGTGATCGGCTCGAAATTCTTAAATTCTTCGAGAGTCAGGACGAGGGTAAAACTGAGCCTTCGCCCAACGGGTGATTATTTACAGACTGTAATACTTGTCCCACTTAGCTATCGATTAATGAATGCCCAATTTCAAATCAACAAATATTTTATTTACATGCATAAGCTTTAAACTGCCGCTCCATCCGCTTTGGCCAGCTTTTGCGAATCTAAGTGACAGTGTCCTTTTTGTTTTGAAATGTATCACTTGGGGAACAAAAATATATAATAGTTTTAGATATTCCCTTGAAATTAATTTGAATAAACCGTAGGTAAAGACTTCTGAAATTTAATATTTCCTATGCAGACCAATATTAAACTTGTTCGATTTCGAGTATTATTAACTCGGTCATTAATATATTTAAGAAAATATATTTTGGGATAGTATTATTTGTGGTTTTTTAATGTTAGTTACCGCGTCTATAGTTGCTTGTAAATAACGATTCTGCTTTATAATATTGTTAGGAACAGTGATTCGCAAACTAATTTGGTCGAAGACGTGAAAAATGTAGCTATTTAACTGCGGACTCTTAACAACGACACAGAACCTTAGCTATACTGATAAAAACTAAACTAAATTAGATTAAATCCATATATGATTACAACATTAGGTGCTATAATTTTACAACCAGCCGATGGGAGCAAAATAAAATTACAACTTTATACAACACAATAATATTTTGTTATTTTCTGACTTTGAAGTGCACTATAAAAACCTTTTAAAAACACGTAGAGTCTCGCGAACTTCTCAGTAGAACATCTTATACCCCATGATTTTTACACACACATCTTGATAATGCTTTAGGCCGCGTTGATCCGAGGCTCAGCCATTCTCTTCCTGCACCTATCACAAGGTTTTTAATGTTAACGTATATAAGAACTGTTATTGTGTGTGACTTGTTCTCTTTTTTTACGATTTTCTTTACGTCGTAATGGCACAGATAGGTCTTATGGTGACAGCTCTAGTATTTACCTATACTAGACTTAACTAAAGTTGGCGTCTGACAGGTAAGGTTGGAGGAGGAGCACTGCACGTGCCATTTCGCGATGTTGCCACATTCCAGCATTCCTTTCTACAAACTCTTACCCCTCGCTTCCGGCTCACTTGTTCCCTCCTTCATTCTGACCGCTGTGATCTGTCGTAGACTACCTGGCCAGGCGGTGTCGTCCCATTTGCGATCACTCTTATACAAACAATCAGGTTCTTATCAGTGACAGTGACAGGTTTGGCAACTCCCAGCAAGACGAGCTGCCCTCCATGGCAACCGCAGTCGACCCACCCTCGTTTCCATGGCAACCACACAGCCACTCCCTTTACCCCGCCTCGGCAGGTAGTAAACGGACCTCCCTCTAAGAAATGTCAGACACCAACTCTTATTATTAGCAGTATTGTGTGAAGATCCACGGGTGACCTTTTAATAGTAAGTAAGTCGTCGCTGGGATTTATTTGTAAATATCTGTATGCTCTACAAATCGTACGCATAATTTTTGTGGATATCTTTAACGGTTTTATATTGCTTTTCACGAGAGTTTAATCCTGATGTAAACAAATATGCGGAACACTTTGCCTTCGCACGTGGACATGGACGTAGTTGATTGGAGAAGCAACCGTCGCACTCTCTCGACTGTATGCGACCTCGAAGAAAAGTAGTACGTTGCATTAATTTTTTGTTTACTTTATTATATTTAGAGAGTCTGGAGGAGTACGTAATGAAATTAACATATTGTTGCATGTATACTGGTATATATATATGTGTGCTTTAAAAAAAAAATGAATAAATAACGAGAAAAGAAGGCACAAGGCGTGGTGTAATACAGGAAGTCTTCTCGTAGTGAGGGAAAGTCCCAAGCTGTGCAGTGTGGAGATAAGGTGTTGCATCTTGCAGCAGCAGTCAGCGAGTATTCATAGTGAGAGAAATGGAGCAAGAGGTAGGTCCATCGCGTGTAGTTAAGCGAAAAAGAGGAAATACGCTCAGAAGTGACCATAGCGGTGCATTGTGTTCAATAAACTAAGTGAACAGAATCCAGGTTTAGTCGTTTATTCAGAAGTTCAGAAGTTCGCACTGTTGTCGTATGCGATGCGCAGTCCTGTACGTCCAAACATGAGACATTGACGGGGTGGAGGTCGGTACTACACGCTGAGCGGCTCGCAACTCTTTCTTTGGCGGGGGCGTGGACATACCATGTTTACATCAAGGTTAAACTCTCGTGAAAAAACATATAGCAGCGTAAGCCGAGGATGTGTTCACGTGACGTAATTTCCTCCTTATTGTTTCTCTGCCTTCTTTCATTACAGTTCAATATCTAAAACATGTACACCTTCCTCTGGAGATCATCTAGGCAGCAGCGAACCCACATACAATCCTGTCCAGCAATTCTCTGATTATAACCAGATACATACAGACGTTGAGGTTTCTTAAATAAATATATCTTATGGCTTGGGGTCAACGCAACTTTCTGAGTTACGGAAGTTAGCGTCACAGAATGTCGGACGGAAGTGTAATCCTAGAAGCCGTGAAGGCTGTGATGTAAGATATGGATAGATGGACAGACAATGTTACCTAGCAACCGTCGGTGATCGTTTGAAATTAGCAGCCGTTGATGGATGGCCATGACAATCAGACATAAACCTATTTATCATCATTTGATTTTCGTAAAGGGAACAGTTGTTTCTTTTTTATATGCTTGTGGTGGTGGTGGTGACTTAAGAGGAACCACTAGGCAACCTTCTCATCTTGATAGTAATTGGAATGGAAATCCGGAAGATGTTTTACTCTTCGAAGTGCAGGCAAAAGGGAATGTCATAAGGACCTGAACATGAAATTTTCCACTGGCTTCGCAAATCTTACATCATCGGGGTTGGAAGAGAACGCGATTTGAACAAAGGTGCTCATTTAGGCAAGTTAATTGTGAGGAGGGTGGCATAAGTGGAGGCAATGGCAGACTCAGCTGCGGGTTCTCTGACCACCACCCTACGTGCTCTAGCGGAGAACGCCTCGGGGTTTTCCCTTTTAGTCTTGGTATGCATAAGGGATACCGTGCATGTATTCTACTGTCCTCACCCTCAGTGTTATTATTTACGTGTTAGAATGCTTCTCCCTCTTAGTTATCCGTGGGAGAATGAATGGCTAACTTGGAATTAAATTTGATATCTAGACTTACTATTTTAACAAAATACTAAATTCATGCTACGTGCAGAATTTCCAATTTGACTTATTAACCTTTGTTGACAGTTTCCCTCTTCCTGTGGTACTTTATTTTTAAGCGAGTAGTACACACATCATCTGCCACACATCCACTCGCAGTCTGACGTGATGTATATCATGTGACGTTGATGAATGTTTGTACTCTTCCGGGGAGGTGGAATATGAACATCCCTCGAAAATGCTCTGTAATTGTGTGATATTCGTTTAAAGTAAAACATTACACAATTCATATGTTTATTGATGTTTGTTTGCATAAGTGAAACTCACATTCACACCGTTTGGTCCATGTGAGAAGAAAATTAGGCACCATAAAAATAATGGGAAATACTCGTGTAAACAATATTATCGGCTCAGAGAAAGTTTCACAAAGTGGTCAATTTTTGGAAAGTAAATTGCTTGAAATATCTATCTAAAACAGGGAGACTCTGGCAAACGCTGGTTCGGAGACTAGATTTTTGTGATATTCCTTATACACATATAATTAATTACACACAGCGCATCGCAGTACCAAAGACCTCTGAAAAACACACTAGTTTATAAATTATTTCGCATGTTGGCATGCGGAAGGGTATCCAGCCGTAAATTTGCCCATATCCACATATCCACATCGTAATTCTTTCTTAATCTGTTTACCCTCCAGGGTTGGTTTCTCCCTCGGACTCAGCGAGGTATCCCAACTCTACAGCCACAAGGGCAGCGTCCTGAAGCGTGAGACATTGGGTCGGGGAATACAGCCGGGATGGAGGACCAGTACCACGCCCGGGGGGCTGACCTGCTATACTAACAGGGGCCTAGTGTGGGGAAGGGGAGAATTGAAGGGACAGGCAAGGAAGAGGGAAGGAAGCGCCGGTGACCTTAAGTTAGGTACCATCCCGGCATTTATCCCCTATGGGTGGGGGCGATAGAATAACAGCCGCGGTATCTCCTGCCTGTCGTAAGAGGCAACTAAAAGGTGCCCCAGGGGCTCTCTACTTAGGAGTATTGGTTGCAACCATGGGGCCCTTAGATGAGTCCTGGAATTGCTTCTACTTACTTGTGCCAGGCTCCTCACTTTCAACTATCGTGTCCGGCCTCCACTAGTCAACTCTTGTTCTTTTACAACCCCGACGGTATTAGAGTACTCACGGTATATGGAGTCTTTCATTTTTACGCCCTTCGTGGCTCCTGCCTTCCTTTGGACGATATCTTAATTTTTCGAAGTGTCGGATCCCTTCCATTTTTTCACTCCGATTAGTGTTATATAGAGGACGGTTGCCTTGTTGTACTTACTCTTAAAATAATAATCACCACCACTGCATTCCGAGATTTTCCTGGAGGAGAAGTGCCAAAGTACGGAGAACTACTTCGAGGATGGCTGATCGAACCCTCCTTTACTCAGTTTATCTCCCGAAGCTCAGTGAACACCAGCGCTCGTATCACTTGTTAAAATTTTTTGGCAGAGCCGGAAATCGAACCCGAGGCTCTGTGGGTGACAGGTAATCACGCTAACCACAACGCACAACGTATTTAAGAAAATAAATTTGCTCAGTCCGAACACTGATATGGGAATTAGAGGCATGGTTTTGAAGACTTCTGTCTGGGGTGTTGCATTGTGTGGAACTGAATCATATACGACAACTAGCTCAGGAAGAAAGAAGCTTTCGAAATATGGTGTTACACAAGAATGATGAATGTGGGATGAATGGATTGGATTACGAATGAAGTGGTACTGAATGGAATTGGTGAAAGGTTAAGGATTTGGAAAATTGTGATCAGAAGAAAAAGATAGAACGATAGGACCCGCCTTAAGACACGCAGGACTTGTTCAATTGGTTTCTGAGGAAAGTGTAGGCGGTAAGAACGGCAAGGATTGACCAAAGTGTACAGGATGTAGCAGTTGCGTAGAAATGAAAAGAGTAGTTCTGCATCAAACCAGCCTTGTGACTGATGACCCACACAACATCCACATGTAGTGCCGGATTGAAATAATACTTAGGAAAAACTTAGGAAAAAGTATGATGATACAGTATTAATAAAATATGACCCTGGCTACCTTGAACTTTGAGGTGTTGATTTAATGACATTAGGCTGCCTTTGTACCATATAGTACGTTCCTTTCTTACTCTACAACTTTATAAAGAAAGCAACATGTTACTGACCAACGTATTCTTGCATTTAAAACAAAGTGTGTCGGATGAATGCAGAATATGGTATCATAGATATTTTATGTGCCAACATTACACAGTATTAAGTACAGAATAAACCTTATTCCACCAAGCTCGATAGCTGCAGCCAGTATCCAGTATTCGGGAGATAGTGGCTTCGAACCCCTCTGTCGGCAGTGCTGAAGATGGTTTTCCGTGGTTTCCCATTTTCACACCACGGCTGCTTCCTTCCCACTGCTAACACTTTCTCGGCCCATTGACGCCATAAGACTTATCTACGTTGGTGCGACGTAAAGCAACTTGTAAATAAAATAAAATATTTTCCCTTAAAAATCTTCGTTATTCTGCTGGTTTTCTTTCAGGCGAGATCTCGGTATCCAGGTGGTTACAATGATCCGCAGAGAGAAATAAAAATTTTCAATTCACTGAAATATCACTCTCAACGTTACAGTAATGTATAATTTTCTGCTGTATAGGATCACCTCTTAGAGCATTATTCAGATACTTTCTTCGTGGTAAACAATAGCAAACTGAGCGCTGCTCTTCAGGCCCAATAGTGGATTCTATTGCGGCCCAGTCGGTGCTCAGGTACGCCAGTCACGGTTCGATAGATTTACTAACACGTAATCAAACTCCCGCTTGACAAAATTTTGGCACTGCAGTTATTTACTCCGATACCCCTGGTCGCCTTAGAAAAAAGAACGTAGGGGAATAGGAGATGAAGATACTGGAGTTACGTATAGCTTGTGGCGGTGGGGTTACAGGTGGTGAATGCTTTTAAGGGAAGTATAATTAGCCGACCATCCTCTCTTAACTCTAATCAGAGAAAAGTATGGACGAGGTCTGAAACTTCACAAAATTAAGGTAATGGAGAAGGAAACGGAAGGGCCGTGAAATTTGCGAAGATGAAAGTTTACCTGGGCCTAAAAAAACATAATACTGTCTAGATCATAAAAGAACGAAAGATGAACAAAGAAGCTCGGATGGGCGGTCGGATGGAAAGTATGGAAGCAAAACGATTGGCGAAATTGTGTGGAAGTATTACTAGATTCATCTATGGGTCCCATGATTGCCAATGCATGTTATCAATTTCAGAACCCTAGTTTTCCACCTTTCAGACGTCCCTTATGAAAAGTATGTGATAGCACGAATGAATTCTACCACGCCTACTCACATTCAGTGAAAATAGCTTCCATTCACCTTCCTATTAATGCTCAGGGTCCTACTTTGAAGTCAGTGCTTTGGTTCAGTCTTAGGACTCATTTTAAAAGTCTAACTAACAAATGTATTAATGTATTACATAAACTGAAATATGATGATACTTGTGGCAGTAAATTATTTATTTTCTTCCTAAACCCAATATTCGTAATTAATGAATCGTCATTTTATTTACAGATTTTTGTGTTATATCCTTCTACATCCTATGTACTACTACAAATACAAACAAAGTCGTTTTATTTGGGTTCAATCAATAATTCTTCAAGTTGTTCAATGCTTCGAAACAAAAAATGATTTTACCTCTAAGTCTGAATTAATTGGACCCTAAATGTAATAATTCTCCTCTAAATTGATATACATTTCCATATTTAAACATGTTTACGGCTATCCTTACGGACTATGGCCCATCTCGCTCGAACTAAAGTAATAATTTAGCACAATTTTGTATATTTTAGTACTTGTTCGATGTTTCGTCTCGTTGTCTGGATGGTCAACATACAAAGTTTCGTTTCAGAGGATCCTACGTTCTATTCGCTGCCGGGTGGGGATTTTAACTGCGTTTAGTCGATCCATCTAGCTCGGGGACTGGATGTGTTCAACTCGATACAACGTTTTCGTCCACAACATTCTCCACAAAGGGTTGGAATCAGGAAGGTATACGGACGTAAAAAGAGGCCAAATTCACATGAAGTGCCAAGTCATTATGAGTGTTGGTGGTGATTATTGTTTTAAGAGGAAGTACAACCATGCAACCATCCTTTATATAACAATAATCAGAGAGAAAAACTGGAAGGGATACGACACTTTGCAAAATAAAGATATCGGCCAAATAAAGACAAGGGCCACGAATGGCATGGAAATGAAAGACTCTCTCGGCCTCGAATGCTCTAATAGTGTCGAAGTCGGAAAGGAACAAGAGTTGACTAAGAGTGTTGGGATAGGATAGGTGAAAGTGACGAACCTTGGACATAAAAATGCCAGGACTCAATAAGGGACCTTGGTCGCCAACCGACACTCCCAATTTGAGAGCACCTGGAGTCACTTTTGGTCACCTCTTACGAGAGTCAGGGTATACCGTGGGTCTTATTCTACCGCCCCCACCCACTGATTGGTAATTATAGTTGTTTTAAGGGGCCTAGCATATTGGTCATCGGTCGCATCATCTGTACTCTTAGAAAAATAAGATCGTGTTCATTTGTCTCGGAGAGGCTCGAAAACTACCGGACAAATTGATCTGAAAGTTGGTAAAGAAATAGCCTGAAAACAAGAGCCATGCAAGTGATAATTTTGATTCTGAAATTTTTCACTGTTTTCAATTTGTAGGGAAATTTTACACGAGTACTTCCCAAATTTGGGCAATGTTTACCTTACATCAACTAAAATAACCGGTAAAATGAAATGACCTTGTAATTAAATTTTCTACAAGAAACCTCATGTGCATTTTATTCGTAACTCTTGACGATTTTTGAGAGAATTCATCTTACTTTTCTCTTTTCTTTTTTTTTGGCTGTGGTCGCCTTCGCTACTCATTTCGTGCGTATGTACGGGCCACGTAATGTACTGTACGTCTCATTCCTGTAACAGTCGTTGGTTGTTTATTAACAGGCTAGCTCAGGAAGGAGCACGCTATTCTGCGGAAAGTGTTTGGAGGCTTCAGTTTTATTGTTGGGAGTGCTAACCGTGCTTATCCATATTTTATAACGGCTGTGGATTGTAATTAATTTATTCATCCATATTCATTATCATCGTCATGGTGTTATATTTATATTCCCTGTTTCTATCTTTTTAGTATTGTATAGCTTTTCGAACCGGTCTAGAAAGCCAAGAATAACGGCCGAGAGGATTCGTCGTGTTAACCACACGACACCTCGTAATCTGCAGGCCTTCGGGCTGAGCAGCGGTCGCTTAGTAGGCCAAGGCTTTTCGGGGCGGCTGCGTCATGGGGTTTGGTTTGGTTTGGTTGGATTATAATCCACTTTCATTATCTTCATCGTACTATATTCATACTCCACTTTCTTAGTTCGATCCTGGCTCAGTTCGGTGGTAATTGGAGGTGCTCAAGTACGTCAGCCTCGTGTTGGTAGATTAACTTGCACACAAGAGAACTCCTGCGATACAAAACTCCGGTACCTCGGTGTCTCCGAAAACTGTAAAATTAGTAAGTGGGAAGTAAATTAAATAACATTATTATTCCATGATTCTGCCTTTTTAATAATGTGTAGGTTTTTGGCTAGTGGCTTTACGTCGCACCGACACAGATAGGTCTTATGGCGACGATAGGATAGGAAAGGCCAAGGAGTTGGAAGGAAGCGGCCGTGTCCTTAATTAAGGTACAGCCCCAGCATTTGCATGGTGTGAAAATGGGAAACCACGGAAAACTAACTTCAGGGCCGCCGACAGTGGGATTCGAACCCACTGTCTCCCGGATGCAAGCTCATAGCCGTGAGCCTCTAACCGCACGGCCAACTCACCCGGCAATGTGTAGGTTTAGTATTCATATTTAGTAGGTATAGATTTCACATTTCATTTTTGCGTAGTCTTAGGATTCACAAATCTTATTATGTTTTTTATTTATAGCCGAATATTTTCCAATATTTTATTGTAAAACGTGGTGTGACGACCACGGACCCCAAGCCGTATCAGGCATTGGTGCCATTTACTTGTGCCAGGCTCATCTTGTTATTCTTCCTGTGCGATCTCCCGTCGCCATCTCTTGATTTTTTCCAACTCCGACAGTATTTTGTTCAGTTTTACGTGGCATTCTCTCGAGTGTCGATAGGTCATAGCCTATATAATTATTCGTGTAGTGAATTGAAATGGCGTATGGCTTTTAGTGCTGGCAGTGTCCGAGGACATGTTCTGCTCGCCAGGTGCAGCTTTTTGATTTGACGCCCGTACGCAACCTGAGCGTCTTGATAAGGATTAAATGATGACGAGGACGACACATACACCCAGCTCCCATGTCGGCGAAATTAACCAATGATGGTTAAAATGCCCAGCCCTGCCAGGAATCGAACCTGCGGTCCTGTGACCAAAGGCCAGCACGCTAACCATTTAGCCATGGAGCCGGACTCTCCATGTAGTTACCCGATGAGACGGTCGTAAATATTGTCTACAAGTGCGTGTTGTAAGACAAAGGTATACTTGCTGGCCAACCTTGCTCGTAAATCCATGAGAAGAACGGGTCCTTCAGCCAGCACAGTATAATACTCACCGTTGTACACCTCGTAGACTGTTAAGGCTCCCATACACGATCAAGCAATTTGTGTAACAAAGAGTTTTGCACAAACATTGACTAGTTGCACAACTTTTTGAAACAAATCGGGAGAGATGGAAAAAACTTGCGCAACACACTCTGATTGACAAACGGTTTGAACGTCTATGGCAGTGTTTGACAACAGTTTGCCATGTGAAGACCTTTCCTGTGTCTACCTGAGTCCGTCAACAAGAAATGTTAATAAATAATTCAGGCGGGAGTTCATCTCAGTTTGTCTTGAAATAAAAAGTGAAGATTTAGTTGTATAAAAATGGGAATATGAAGGATGCGGCGTATGAGAAACTGGTGGATAAGATGAAGGAAATTAATCCCGAAGCATATAGGTTCCTAGTGCGCACCAAAATTAATACCCTTCGTACTTCGTACCGTAGAGAACTTAAGAAACTCAATAGCAATAAACAAGCAATAACTATCGCGGCGCAAGCAACGTCTGTGTCGGATATCCTCTCCCGAGAATTTAAAAAATGAACTATGATTTGCACAAACCATTGCAACCTGTATGTACCAAATTTTGCACAAACATAACGTTGCACAAACCCTTTGTTGGGCAATTTGTTTGGTCGTATATGGGTGCCTTTACCGAGCATTTTACACAGGACTGTAACTTTGAAATATACGGTTTAATGTATCGTGGTTTGAGTTGCGCTGTTGTGAATACGCTGCCTGAATTATTGCAGACACATCACAGTTATACGGGTGATATTTGTAGTTCTTTAAGACAAACTCATTTAGAAGGTATACTGTAGGTAGTGTTTATATAGACTGTCTGGTGAAGTAGTTTTTGTGACGTTCTGTATGGCTGAAATGCAATTCCGTTTCGAAGATTGTTACAGAAATTGTCGAAATGTTGATATATCAATATCCCTATGTAAGAAATATGATATGCATGGCCTTAGTTACATCACCTCACCAGGCATCTATCTATGTATCTATCTATCTATCTATCTAAGATCCCACCATTCGCTTCGAAAGAGACTCGAATCATGCTCAGGATGTGGACCTAGAGAAAGAAGCTATTTATGTACCATGCTTGCCTTACTTGTCAGAAAAATACCTATCGATCGGTGGATGTCAGAGGCCTGTTATTCGGAGCAACAGACACCCTTTCTGGTCAGACATTGACCCTACTACAAAATCTGAAAGTTATATTCTGAGAAACAGAACAAATAGTAATACAGAAACGGAGGCACTCTCTACAACTCATTCATTTCCATCTATACCTGACAACGTGATCAGCATTCCTCCCCACTCACCCTGGAAAAAAGAAGAAAATAACACGAAATATTAAAAATTTACACTTTTTGAAGTTTTTAAATTCTATTGAATTTGTAACCGACTGTATTCGGGATCCACATGGTCAACCTCGTTGGAGGACGGACGATATATTATTTCTTGAATAAATCTCTCTCCCTATAAGAAGTACGTTTCATGCACGAGTCATCGTTTAGAGCACTCGTGATGTAACCTATAAAGGCACTGTCAAATATATGAAGTAATCGCAAATTATTCACGCTTCCTTAAATTCACATGCTATTAAATGACATTCCAAGAAAATTAGTCTATATGGTATGTACCAAACCGTTTTCCGATACTTTTCTTGCACTATAATGGCTGCAGTGTTTACCTTGTGATCCCTTCCAAGTGGCTAGTAATATTTGCATCTGATGACCACGAAACGCTTCTCAACATTTAACCGAGTATAAGTGTCATCTTTCAGAATGCGTAATTGTCCAGCTTATCGGAGATTTGGCATTCGTCATTTTTGTGTGTGTGCGTGTATATTTTCAAGCCTTCCTTTCTTCTCTCCTTCCCTTACACAGGATTTCATAATTTCGATAAAAACCAAGTATAGGGTAACTATTAAACAAATTTACGTAAAAGCGTTTCAGACGTAGCCGGAAGAACGTCAGTATTAACTTTCCATTGAGTTAGTTACCGGATCTTCAACAAGCAACTGCCAATGATATTCCCGTTACTTTTTTACCGTGTCGATATCGGAAGAGTGGAACCTCGATATCTCGAATCAGCTCGGACGATATTTTATTTCGAGTTATCGAAATTTCGAGATATAGAGAATACTGTTTTTGAGCGTTTGTAGCACATAGTTGAGACATATGTATCTAAGGACTTGTACTGAATACAGTATTTTAACAATATTTGAACATATACACGCAAATTTGTGTTTTGCGGCATCACTTTAATTGTATGTATGTTTAGTCATCAGCCCGAAGGCTGGTTGGATCCTCAACAGTTCCGCCATGAGCTGTCATAGATGGCCTAGGCATCACTGAAGAGGCGTACTAGGGAAATGAGGAGAGAGGTAGTTTCCCGTTGCTTTCCTCACCGAGCCAGAAGTTGCTATTACATATCAGTCTGCCGAGCCCACTGAAATGAATGCACCAACCAACCCTATGAGCAATATTTTCACACCATCCATAGCAGGGACTGGCTGCGTAAGGAATGGCATTACTAGCATTGCTCATACCTCAGTCACTTTCATATTGTCAAAGCCAAGGATAAGACAGAGACAGATCAATGAAAGTAACAAAATTGCTCTAGCCCATACCAGAAGAGATAGTGCACTGTAAACACTAGGTCCCGCCAGCAAAGGCATTCACTTTAATTATAACCCTTATTACAGTAACTTATTAGAAGAAAGAATACAGTACATACAGTAGTGAAACAAGAAGCATAATTGCCACACGAAATCGAAAATGACCTCCGTTAACACCTTTGGAAAAATCCGTCAGGCATTTCTGTTTTTTTTTTTTTTTTTTTTTTTTTTTACTCTTAACCTTCTTCTCTTCCACATATTTTTCAACATTTATTGCTGTGAAAACACTTGGCCATTTATATTCGACTGACTCTGTATGTACAATCGAAGAACAGACACTGCACTTAACGCCTGGTCTGCTGACGGTACAGGAGAAGGCAGTTCTAACTCTTCTTGTTGGGAATCTTGTTCTTCTTCTTGCTCGGTAGCAGCGTTGACGGTACCCCTAGGAGTTTCGGCCACTATAACGTCAGAGACCACATTTATGTAAGCCTCAAAATCAGCTTCGCAGTTAACAAGCTGCTGATACTCCGCCGATACTTTCGGTATAGAAGTGACTACTACCTCTTCGTGTTCTGAAGATCCTAAGTCACCTTCCAAAAATCCTGCTTTGCGGAAGCAGTTTGATTATTTACTGCTTCACATCATCCCAGGATTTACTCAGCATTCTTGTCGACTCTAGTAGATTTGTGTACGTTAATGACTCCTCGGATTCAATTCCTCCTATAATTCTCTGAACAACTCTCTTCCTATGGAAATACTTGAAGTTTTTAATCACCCTTTGGTCCATGGGCTGTAGTTTGCATGTTAAGCTTGGTTGCAAGAAAACCACGCATGCTGCCTTTAACTCCTGAACGAACATCTTGGTACTAGCAGGGCAGTTGTCTACGAAAGGGGCTTTGAAACTTCTTGTCCAAACCACGGAGCCAAGATTCGTAAATGGAGTTTGCCATCCACGACTTCCAGGGTTGTTTTCGTACGTGACCGGCAATGAGTTCACACCCGAGAAACAGCAAGGCTTCGCCTATTTTCCGATGATTATAAGGTTTAGGTTTTCAGTTCTCGTCATTTTAGCTCCCAGCATCACTGTAACACTTCTTTTACTTATTAACTCTTCCTCACAAAGCACAAATGCTGTATTGCACAGTTAATTTTGTACAAAATTAGAGTTTCAGAGTATTTTTTGCTTTAAGGGAGGAGACGTTTGCTTTGATAAATAGAGAAATTCGTGTAACAGAATTTCGACTAATAGAGAGACAAGTACACGTGAAGAATAGGACAAATAGCCGGAAAATTGAAGTTGCTTCGAGACACGGAAAATTCAAGTAATGGAGGTTCGAGATATCGAGGTTTGACTGTATATAACGTCCGACTCGTTGGCTGAATGGTCAGCGTAGTGGCCTTCGGTTCAGAGGGTCCGGGTTCGATTCTCGGCCGGAGGGTCTGCCTTACAAGGGTTGCACTCGGCTAGAAATAGCCACACGAAATTAAATTAAACTGTATATAACAAAATATTTTATAAATTGTATGTATGTTGGGTATTCAGCCCGAAGGCTGGTTTGATCCTTTGCAGCTCCGCCAACAGCTGTCATAAATAGCCTAGACGTCACTGAAGAGGTGTACAAGGGAAATGAGGAGTGAGGTAGTTTCCCATTGCTTTCCTCACCGAGCCAGCCGCTGCCATTACATATCAGTCTGCCAAGTCCACTGAAATGCAGGCACTAACCGACCCTATGAGCGATATTTTCACACCATTCATAACAGGGACTGGCTGCATAAGGAATGGTATTACTAGGATCACTCATACCTCAGTCGCTTTCATATTGTCAAAGCCAAGGATGAGACTGAGACAGGTCAAAGAAAGTAACAAAATTGATATAGCCCATACCAGAAGACAAAGTGCACTGTAAACACTACATCTCGCCAGCAAAGGCTTATTTTATAAATTATATATTTTAAAATATTTTTTCTTAGAAATGTTCCTATAATACGAACCTTAAGTGTTCTAGTCTCCGTCTGAAGCACGTCCCTCGTGAAGATTTTTCAGTAGGATATAGCTAAGATCCTACTCGTTTTTACACCACGCTTCATGAAAATCCATCTAACCGTATTCCCGTGATGCAAACAGACGAACAAAGAGACAAAAAATAAACTGGACTCGACATAGGGCATTGCTTTTCCTGTACGGTGGAAAAACCAATTATCATGTTGATATAAAAACGTACAAACAGAAAAACATGTTTTATATTCACAGATGTGGTCACTAAGCGTTAAAATTAAATTAAAATAATTTGGGCTTTAATGATTTATATCTATAACGCTATACAATATTGTACAGTTACTAGTTTGTAAAGCAATTAATTTTCGATCAATTGAAGTGACCTGTTATTGAGATATGATACTAATTCCGAGGGTGAAAAATGTATTGTATACTGATCCCACTGTGTTCTCTATACGCCGATAAGACTTATTAGAGTAGTGCCATAATGCTATTTACGCCCTTCAACTCATTACTCGCCAATTACGGCCGGTTTGTGTGGTTTACAAGCATCCAGTGCTGTGGCGTAGTTGGTCAGGCCTATGCATTAGCTGATCGGTTCCAATGGAAATGTTCCGAGCTGCTTTACACTGGAAAGCACTCGCCCACGTGTCTCCGAATCCTTACTGTATGTCAGTAGTAACAGATTACAGGGTCAAGAATTTCAGAAACTCAGAATAATCTCAATAAAGTTGTGCATTTCCTTATGGGATGTTTGATACTGAAAAAAATTCAAAACATTGACATTCTTAAGATTTTATTCACTAAAATACATAATTAATCAAATGATTACAGAAATAAGCTTTTGATGTTTAGTTAGTTATAACCAATAATAATTCCATTTTCGTCACCATAAGACCTACTGTGTCGGTGCGACGTAAAGCCAATAGCAAAAAAAAAAAAAAAAAAATGAAATTCCATTTTCACATGCTTCTCTAGAACTCTCCGAATTTCCGGAACAAACCGATAGAGAAGGCTGTTATTACCACAAATTAGTGGAACATATTCGGCTGTTATGAGTAATAAACTGCCTGAAGGTATGGCAAGAATAGTGGCACAACTCGGAGATAAAACGTTTTAGTTTTGATATGCGCCCTATGGAAAAATAATCACTCTTTCGATCTAAAAAGCTGTCATAAGTGTAAATATCTTCTTTCTCACGAAAATCACAAATGCCGTTATATCACTTATCATCCTAGCATCGTCATTAAACATTATTGGCACTTATTAATTGTGATTTATTTCATTGAATCTCTGTTAAAATGTGATGTAATACATGCTAAACTTTGTCATATGGAAATATTTTCCTTGATTTGATATAGTGTTTTGAACTTTTAAATTTAGTTTCTCGAAAACATTCATTTTTGATTTGTGTCCCTATTCTAGGGGAGGTGCAGTATATAGAAAGTTATATCCCTGAAGACGTTCAAAGTTGAATTAAGGAAGTATCTAATGCAGGCTATGGATACTCCAGTTTTAATCATCCAAATCACAGAGACAGAACTTTTCTTTTTCAAAATTTCTACATACTTCGGCCGGCATTCAAATAGCGGCTGGCTCTTAGTCAAATTATTCTGCACGCCAGATATACCCCCGTCCGTTTTGTAACCAAATGAATTCTGTTTTGGTATTGTCTTCTCCTGTACCAGTTCATACAAACAGTTTTGCAACATCGTATCTAGATTACTTAAAACACTTGCGTCCTCTTATGAGGACATATATTTACGGTTCCACTGGTGTCTCAGGCGTTATCAGCTGAATAAGTCCCCTTACGAAGCAATCAACTCAAAAGATTTCAGGCGATGCTGGCGGCCAGTTGAGGAGTCCATCCCAACATATCCGTCGATACGGAAGCCTTACAGTCAAGTGACAGTAGTAGTGTTCGTTATAAAGTGAAGTACGAAGAATAAAACAATTTCGACACACTTTCTCAACTTTACCATTTTGACCGCTAGTTGCTACAGCAAACAGGACCAAGCGAACAATTCTGTGGCTTGATTCTAAAAGGGCCATTTCCAAAAAGAAAAGAAAAAGACTCTTTTCGAGCCATGAGCATTTAAAATATTGCTTATGATCGTACAAAGAGTTTTTAAGCAACTATCTTTAAATAAGTTCACAATTTCTTTGTGAAAATCAACTGATTAAATACTAAACTTTCTACTGTATTTTTTAAAATTCCCAGATCTGTAATCTGTGAGCTTTGCATTCGGGAGATAGTGGGTTCGAACCCCACTGCCGACAGCCCTAAAGATGACTTTCCGTCGTTTCTCATTTTCACCCTAGGCAAATGATGGGGCTGTACTTTAATTAAGGTCACGACTGCTTCCTTCCTAGCCCTTGCCTATCCCATCGTCGCCATAAGACCTACCTGCGTCGGCGTGACATAAAGCAACTTGCAAAATTTATAATTGTAGGCCAAGATAAAACGAATTTGTATCTGTTACTATCTCAATTTCAAAAAAAAAAATGGCATTGGCCCATTTATTATACTTGTTCTCGTGCCAACAACTGATGTCGGTGGACATACACTCCTCTACAAAATATGCTGGCCTTTGTGCTCTCTATCCCCCGCATCAGTTTGTACATATACTGTATTTCAGGTTCTGTTTGTACAGAAGTATTACTGTTCATTTTACAATTAAAATCCTCAGCATAGACAGCTATCACATTAATCTATTAAAAGCAGCATGTGTTATCGATTGGTGACTTATCAACTGCGTACGAAGTACAATTTCAGGTAATATATGAACTACACGTTAAATACGCCCCATTTCCTGTTTTGATGTAATCATTAATTCAATAACTCAGTCCTAACGGAGCTGTAGTAACTTGACGTCTCCTCGTAAAGACCGAGTTAAATTTAAACTCGTAATTCCAACGCTTGTACGGCGCCAGTCATCCAATTCTAGATTTGCTACCTACTTCTACCTGGCATCTGATATTGTGAAAGGGAGTTATGGAGAATATTACGTCCCATCCCTAGTCATTAAAATGATGGCTGTTTCAAGTGTGCGTGTATAACGTTATTCTCGAAATCCCACAGGGACTGTAATGAGCTGCTGTTTAGGACGAGACATCTGGTAGGCTAGCTCGCAGAACACTTCTTTATTTGAAGATTAATGTGTAATCGATGAAGAGAGCGGAGAAGTAGAATAAAAACAAGAGAAGGAGAAGAGAATAGGTGAGAGGGAGATACAACGAGAAGTTCTGCACGGCTTGCGTCTTCTCAACCCCACAACCTCTTCCAACTACTTAGGGCAGATTGCTTTTCTTTAAATAAAAAAATGTCCTCTGCAACAGGAGTTTCTACTGATTCCACCACGAGCCATTTCAAAGAAGCTGAAAGGAGGAGAACGGGCTTATCTATGGCCAGCCTTCTAAGTGTGCAATTAGAAATTCCTTTTGATGGCTTTTAGCAACCGCGCCGTTTAAGAGTATATTAAGGAGTTCCTTAACAATTTTCTCATAATAAGAACTCCATATTATAGTATGTGGTTTTATAGTGAGGGAAATATTTCAATTAAGAATGGCCTGATTCTCTTCGCAACATAATATAATTATCTCCTCACTTGCTAGTCGTTTTATTGCCATTCCATTGTAATCTAATTTGAAGAAAACGTTTAAAACCTTCCTAGCCAGCTGAATAGTCAGCTTACGTTCAAAGAGTTCCGGGTTCGATTCCCGGCCAAATAGGGTGATTTTACACAATTTGGCTAATTCCTCTGACTCTGTTTGTATACAAACAACACACCACTCTACATTACCTATGACCATAGTAAATACATCTCCCCACAAATAGTTGACGTCAGGTAGGGCAACCGGCCATAAAACAGGGTTAATTCCACATGTGTGACAAACGTAAGGGGCAGGCTTAGTTTCCCTGGACCGCAGGATCGCCACCATATTACACTGAACCTGAGTTAAACTGAGGTTGATGATGAGGTAAGCTGTGGATAGGTAAATATGTAAGGAAAATAACAGTGTTGTCATTCTTCTTCTTTCGCATCCCAATAGCTATGTTTTCACTATTGTGTGTTTCTGCTGTGGTTGGTAGTGTGTATGTAAAAACGAATGTATTGAAACAAATGCAATCACCTAGTCTCCGAGTCAGGGGAATTGACCATTTACCGGTTGTCTTGATCCTGGAAAAACCAACCAAACACTATGGCGCAACACCCCCCAAGGGCCATGACCTACCAAGAGACCGCTGCTCATTCCGAAGGCCTGCAGGTTATGAGTTGTCGTGTGATCAGTATGAAGGACCTTCCCGGCTGTTGTTCCTGCCTTCATAGACCGGAGCTGCTAACACACCGTCAGATAGCTCCTAAATTGTAATCACTAAAGTTCCAATAATAAGGTGAAGTCACAGTCATTTTACCCGAAGTCTGAACAATAATTGTGAATGATGGATCCCTGACCCCGATTAAAGGAAGTTTATATAGTATATAAATGCATATTTCGGTCAGTTTTATTGCTTTGCTCATTTTAGTAATGTAAGTTCATATTTAATTATGTTTTGAGCATTTTTTCTTTTAAGTTGAAGTGCTGTTTTTAACAAGATACATGTTACCTTCCTCTAATTTCAAACTCTGAAATACTGTAATAGTCGTATTTTTCTTTTTTTCGAAAGAAATACTTAGCAGGTTTGGAAAACATGATTCCGAGAAAAAGATGTTGTACGAACGTACCACGACAGATACGAAAAAGCATTCTAACACTTGATTTTGGTTCCTTTTTAAGAAAACAGAGAGAAAACTGCGCCTTGGGGTTGTGATACTGAATGAAGTACTATAGTTTTAATTTACCTACCGTAACTCTGTCAGTTTGCATAATAAGATGTATCTTCTGTATTATCGCTTATCACTGTTTAACACGTTTAGTGTTAGTAATACTCTAATACTTGTTGCCTACCCTCAAAATGTTTCAGTAAAATTTTACTTTTCTGGGCCATATTTAGGTAGTGTTAAGGGCACATTTGCTTGCATATTTTGTACTCCTTTTGGTCATAAACTTACTCAACCCTAGTAATCACGTAAGTTGAATGGATCTCGGACCTGCTCTCAGATCCAGGTAAAAATCCCTGACCTTAAAACAAAATGA
Organism: Anabrus simplex; assembly: GCF_040414725.1. Classification (NCBI taxonomy): domain Eukaryota; kingdom Metazoa; phylum Arthropoda; class Insecta; order Orthoptera; family Tettigoniidae; genus Anabrus; species Anabrus simplex. The sequence continues at coordinate 98,834,709 of NC_090268.1, read as the reverse complement.
GGAGAACCCAGTTCATATATTTCACACTAAAACTTATTAAACGGTGAACCTGCAAATAAACTAACCGCCTCACTATGGGGTTACAAAGAAAATTAAGTGCATGAGTCATTATTGGACAAATCATGCACTACAGTATATCGTATTTTTCAAAACGCCGGGGTGAATAGCTCAGACGGTAGAAGAACTGCCTTTCTGAATCCTTGTTGGCTCGCTCCGGTTGTATTCAAAGGTGCTCAAATACGCCAGACTTGTGTTGGTAAATTTACCGGCACGTATAAGTACACCTGCGATACAAAATTCTATTATTATTATTATTATTTTATTATTATTATTATTAGTAGTATTATTATTATTATTTCGAAAGCAAATTATCAAAGAATATCCTTCTACTACTGTAATTAATGATTCTCAAACCAAGTTGACCGGGCGAGTTGGCCGTGCGGTTAGGGGCGCACGGCTGTGAGCTTGCAACCGGGAGATGGTGGGTTCGAATCTCACTGTCAGCAGCCCTGAAGATGGTTTTCCGTGGTTTCCCATTTTCACACCAGGAAAATGTTGGGGATGTGCTTTAATTAAGGCGCCGCCCGCTTCCTTCCTACTCCTACCAATCAACCAACCGACCGACCGACCGACCGACCGTAACTTTATTGATAAGTAACGGAGATGTGTGTCACTGATGTCTTTCCTTCTAAGAATTCTTTGACGAAAGTATCTCTTCTCCCTTCAGAAGATTTAGTTATAACAGTTTCCTTTTCATTCATTGTTTGCATATATACCTATAGATGCAAGAAAAATAGAGGAGCAGCTCCTGTTGCTTCGAAAGCGCACATTAAATCTGTATACACGAGAAAATGGGACAAAAAGCACTACCTCATTGCATTTCTTTTAAAAGCATAAACCTCCAGATTTTAGCTTCCCTGTCATAAACGCGTTATAAACTCAAGGAAAACATCAGATTGTACTTACGAGCCATCCTTGTGCTGTACGTACGGTGGAGTACGTTGGTTGGCTGGGAAAGTGCTTGCGCCAGCGAAGCCATCTGATACGGCGAGAGAGTGCCACTAGAACTATAAGTCGAAGTGTTATTGATATTTCGAAAAGTAATTATCCGATCTATGAATTAATTACATGTCTGGTGTTGTAGTAGAACGAACTACTGCGCAGCTGTGAACGTGCGTCCGGAAGATAGTGGATTCGAACCCAATGTCGCCAGACCTAAAGATGGTTTTACCTGGTTTCTCATTTTCACAGCACGCAAATCTTGGGGCTGTAACTTAATTAAGGCCAAGGCCGTCCTTCCCACTCCTAGACCTTTCGTAACTCATCGTCGCCATAATACCTATTTGTGTCGGTGCGTCGTAAACGAAGTTTAAAGAAAGGACTAGCTACTAATGTCAAAAATTACTGTTGTTCGTTTAAAAAAAACAAAGTCGGTGTCGATCTCTCCGTTATTAAAATCCCATGGGAAAACGTAGTTCAATGTTTAACGAATCTTTTAATGTTATTTCAGAATCTGAAAACATGTATCGATATTAATAACGTATTAGAAGTTATTCTGGCATAACATCGTAGGTGAATAACCCGGTATATACCTGGTAGAAAACAAAGTACTGTGATGTGAAACATGAATACATTTGTTTCTGGGGCCGATGACCTTGGATGTTAGGCCCCTTAAAACAACAAGCATCAACATTTTTTTTTCTCTCGTAGACACAACAATACATGCAAACAGAAGAAAACACATAGGTCTATAATCTTACCTCAGATTTTCGTCTGGAGTAGGCTATATAATATTTCTAGCGGTCTTCTTTTACAGCCTGAGGGCTGGGTTCGATTCCCGGCTCAGCCACAAAATTTAAAAGTTGTACGAGGACTGGAACGGGGTCCACTCAGCCTAGAGAGGTCAATTGGTTATAAGGGGGTTCGACTAACCCTTCAACCATCCTCGAAGTGGTTTTCCGTGGTTTCCCACTTCTCCTCCAGACAAACGCCGGATTGGTACCTAACTTAAGGCCACGGCCAGTTCCTTCCTTCTTCCTTGTCTATCCCATCCGAACTTACCATCCTGCCACAAGTCCTCTGTTCAGCATAGCAGTTGAGGCCGCGGGCGAGGAACTGGTCCTCCTACCTTGATGTATACCCCCGATCCAAAGTCTTACACCCCAGGAAACTCCCTTGAGGCGTTGGAGGTGGAATCCCTTGCTGAGTGCGAGGGAAAACCCAACCCTGGAGGGTAAACGGATTAAGAACACAGAAAAAAGAAATGGTAATAATACATTAGGATATCAAATATACTCGGTAAATTATGTTTAAAGTACCAAACGTATTTTAAAAAGGAAGTGAGCAAACATATTATGTATACATGTATGCATACGTAAATATATTTGCATCTGAATGTAAATTAATTAGTTTATTGTATTTCATTTTACCTAGACTAAATTGTTTCCTGTTCTGAGATTTCCCATAGAGTACAACATTTTTTTCGTGATTTGGATGCCTCACGTGGCGGGATTACACGTCACGAGAGAGAAACTTCGGTGCAGCGGGGTTTATACATGTTGGAACCTCAATAAATCCACCATTATTCGAAAGGAGTCGATTGTATTTGTTAAATTGTATCTGTATACTCTTTCTTCGGACTGCACTATTAAACCCAGTCCCAGCTGTACTTAGTCCTGCCGTATGCGTCTCCGCGGAGTGCATACATACTGCAGCTATTCATCCCTACTCATGACTGGTATATTTCTTGAGCAACTAACTTCGGTTGAACTGTTGAGTGGACGTTGAGAGGACTCATTTGAAGCAGTTAGATTGGAAGCAAGAAGATCCACTCTTTCGCAGACAATGCAGACATTGTTGCTGATGAAATTAAATGGCGTATGGCTTTTAGTGCCGGGAGAGTCCGAGGACAAGTTCGGCTCGCTAGGTGCAGGTCTTTTGAATTGACACCCGTAGGTAACCTGCGCGTCATGATGAGGATGAAATGATGATGAAGACGACACATACACCCAGCCCCCGTGCCAGAGAAATTAACCAATTAAGGTTAAAATTCCCGACCCTGCCGGGAATCGAACCCGGGACCCCCGTGACCAAAGGCCAGCACGCTAACCATTTAGCCATGGAGCCGGACATTGTTGCTGATTAATTTAATCGACTCTCTTTTAGCAGTTACATTAGAATTTAGTCTGGCTCCATGGTTAAATAGTTACCGTGCTGGCCTTTGGCCCAGAGAGTCCCGGGTTCGATTCCCGGCCGGGACAGGGATTTTAACCTTCATTGGTTAATTTCGATGGTCGGGGGTTGGGTGTGTGTGCTGTCTTCTTCTTCTTCTTAATCTGCTTACCCTCCAGGGTTGGTTTTTCCCTCGGACTCAACGAGGGATCCCACCCTACCGTCTCAAGGGCAGTGTCCTGGAGTTTGAGACTTTGGGTCGGGGGATACAATTAGGGAGGATGACCAGTACCTCGCCCAGGCGGCCTCACCTGCTATGCTGAATAGGGGCCTTGTGAGGGTATGGGAAGATTGGAAAGAATAGACAAGGAAGAGGGAAGGAAGGGGCCGTGGCCTTAAGTTAGGTACCATCCCGGCATTTGCCTGGAGGAGAAGTGGGAAACCACGGAAAACCACTTCGTGGATGGCTGAGGGTGGAATCAAATCCCCCTCTACTCAGTTGACCTCCCGAGGCTGAGTGGACCCCGTTCCAGCCCTCGTACCATTTTTCAAATTTCGTGGCAGAGCCGGGAATCGAACTCAGGCCTCCGGGGGTGGCAGCTAATCACACTAACCACTACACGACAGAGGTGGACCTTCATCATTACAATTCATGGCAGATAGAGCCCGATCCTCGCAGACACGGAGGTCGCTCCATGTATGGTGTCAACTCCAAAGACCTGCACTAGGCTTCTTCGGAGATCACACGTCATTTTCGTTCAAAAACAACCAAAAATCTCTAAATCTCTATAAACCTTAACTCTGCGCATTTACGTCTTTCTACTCACACCCAACACCCAGGTGCGGCCGTGGTTTTGACGCAGTCAGCGCACAATTTACCTCCTTGTTAGTAACCTTGCTCCACTGGCTTGATCGAAAGGGAGCTGCAGGGGTTGTCAACATGTTGGATGTGGAGTCACGAGGGAAGGATTTCATCAGTTATGTGGGCATGATTTAGCTATGACGCAAGTTTGCACTTCACTGGGAGTTAACTAATTACACTGTTAAACTATATGAAAGCAAATAATATTTAACTGTAATGTTAGCTCACACAGAGATTGAGAAACTTAATCAAGTATTAAACAGATATAGTACCTGCACGACAAATGTTTGAAAAAAAAAGAAGCGATGAGACAATGAAGGAAATACTTTAGTTACATGTAACTTTAATGCTTATTTACCCACACTTGAGTTTTTCTAAACGGTTTCCCTTGTAACATGAACAGTTTTCAAGATATGAGCATGAAACTTTGTACTTTACATCATTTTCTAGTGTTCTAAAAAGTGAATTAATTTCGTAGTAACATCATGGCCAGATCTTTTAAAAAATATATTTTTGAAATAAAATTACCTAAAAATGAATGATAGGAAGTATTGTTTTAAAAATATTACTTAAATATAAAATGTTTCAGAAAACATAATTCAGTTTGTTCCTCAATTTGGGAGCATATAAAATTTTAAAAATTAGAATCAGTCCAAAATTGTGGATGATACGAGGGAAACACTACTCTTGTGTGAAAAATCTGCACAATTTGAAATGCCCAAAAACATCTTTAAAAATTTTAATTTTCTAAATATTGATAAATATATAGGTTTAGAAGGACCTTTTAGTAATGCATGAACATGTTTAGCTAAGAAGGCCCTGTGGAAGCTGTAAAAATTGAAATTGAATGTTGCCTTTGCCAACGGCCATACCATGTTGAATACACCGGTTCTCGTCCGATCACCGCAGTTAAGCAACATTGGGCGTGGTCAGTACTTGGATGGGTGACCGCTTGGGAACACCACATGCCGTTGGCTCAATTCCATTTTTAGCGGCTGCTTGGCCGAGGCGGTAAAGGCGTACTCGGTTCGCCCGGAAGGACGTGGGTTCGAATCCCCGTCAGGAAGTCGTAAAATTTAAGAAACGAGATTTCCACTTCCGGAGGTGCACATGGCCCTGAGGTTCACTCAGCCTACAGAGAAAGTGAGTACCAGGTTAATTTCTGGGGGCAAAGGTGGCCGGGCGTAGAGCTAACCACTTTACCCCATCAAGTGCCGAGGTTACGGATAATGGAAGCCTTTACCTTCCACCCCTCCAAGGGCCTTCATGGCCTGTACGGAGATGACTTTGCTTTGCTTTGCTTTGCTATTTTAGATAGGTTTGAGCTGTATGTTCCCCCTTAAAAGTAATGTATTCAGTATAAGCCCGTAAGTACATACGATTCAATTATGTGCTGTACATGCTCGAAAACGGTATTCTTTATATCACGAAATTTCGATAACTCGAAATTAAAGTTAACTCCCGGGGCCATTCGAGATATCGAGGTTCCACACTACATTCAGATTAGAATATTACATCATACATCACCATTATAGACTGTTATGACTTTCAGTGTTCAGTCTGCAAGCCTCTGTGAATCGCCTCCACAATACTATACTTGTAACTAGTTCTGTGGTCTTGTTTAGTTCTATATTTCTGAGTCAACCATCGTTCGAGTGTCTTCCAAAGTCCGATCTCATACAATGTTAACGCAGTCTCTACGCAACATTTTTTTTTTTGCTAGTGGTTTTACGTCGCACCGACACAGATAGGTCTTATGGCGACGATGGGATAGGAAAGGCCTAGGAATTGGAAGGAAGCGGCCGTGGCCTTAATTAAGGTACAGCCCCAGCATTTGCCTGGTGTGAAAATGGGAAACCACGGAAAACCATCTTCAGGTCTGCCGACAGTGGGATTCGAACCCACTATCTCCCGGATGCAAGCTCACAGCCGCGTGCCTCTAACCGCACGGCCAACACGCCCGATACGCAACTTTCTTTATATACTATTGGTAAACAAAGATGTACAAATACCGTATCTCGAATTTAAAAAACATCAACCAAAACAAGTTTGAAATAAGAGGGTATTGCAAAAGCGTGAAAGTGAAAGTGAAGATGTGTTTGTTGTAAAAATACACTGTAGTGGGACCTTTCCCACCGTCACCCATGACTCATGGGACCATGTGACAACAAACCAACCCTTTCGGGTCACGAACACATGGGACCATGCTCCACGGAAGTCGATAGTCAAGGGATCTTTTTGGTCTGTGCCGATTTCTCCTCATTGGGATTGTATACTTAATCCACTCACATGAAGAGTTATCGATCATTCGACTCAGCTAGATCAGAGCTACTCTCCCGTTCCTGAGGTCTGAACACGGACTCCTCAGGGCCGAAGAACGTTCGCGGCAAATAAAGGCTCTAAAACATAAACTACCTTAAAGGCCTACAATGAACGGAAGAGGATTTTGGATGCTTGTTTTTCGGCAAAGAATAAGCACAAATAAGTTTTCCAAATTTACTAAGGCGCTCGTTGAAAAATACACATACACTATGACATCCTTGGTAAATTAATATATATTGACAAGTTGAATACAAATATTTAGCAACGGTAAAATCCGTGCTACCATCCATCAGTTAAACTTCATCCACATTCCATAAGAATATTTATGTGGATGACCACAGTTCCTAAGGATATTTCAAATGAAAGAATACTTCCATCCGAACTAACAAGCTGATGGATACCTGATTTGATATACACAGAAAAATATACATCCCCGAGGGATGTCCAATCTCGTTGACATACTACGTCCATACCATTTGTTTTGTCTGTCTATCTCCCGTTGGATATCAAAACTGTTGAGTGTTACACAAACAAAATATAACACAGATTACCTATTTACAGTTACAATTCGAACCATTTTCCTCCAAATATCAGTATTCCCTGGGACCGAATCCCATGTCATGAAGTTAAACATTTACTTACACTAATTCAACTACCCCGGAGTGGTCATTTTATCTTATATCTACCGCCACCAAATATCTGTACGTGAATAAAAAGTATACTGGAGAAATAAACATATGTTTACGTAAACCATGGAAAAGACAATAATATTGCGCGTCTCCACCAATTGGAAGACAAATGAAAATAAAAATCATACGAACACAGGCTCGACAACGAACCCGTCACTTCCAACAACTACCAGTGAAAAATTCACGAAGTCTAAATTCGCGCAGAACAGTACATAACCCAAAACAAGATCACACTCTGAAAAAGAAACACATATTATACACCAACACAAAGTATAAATGGCTGTATTTCATCTCGTAGCGCCCGCTACTTGAGCAAGCTATCGGTCTCTTCTGTGCTCTATTGAGGTTCGAACCTGAGACTCTGGTCGTCTCCATCAGGGACACTGAAATAAAAACCCTAATTAACCTAATCATGTCAAGAACAGTCATAAATTCCTACATTGCCTTTAGATTATGGCTGGTGGATCGTGTGTGGTAATTACGTAAATATTCTGTCTTTATTCTCACAGAAGACTGCACCGTCTTAAAAAGAACACTTCTCGGCCAAACGACTTCCCTCAGCTGCCCTCTCACAAGGACCTTCCCATTCTGGGGCCATAAATCTTCCCTCCGCACAGCGGCGAGAGACCATTTAACGCACTCAATATCGTCAGTCACCGAGTCATCAAAATTATATAATCGAGCTAATGCAGGGTACACCTGCTCGAACCAGCTCATACTATCATTATGTCCTTGAATCATTTCTCAAATTAAGCCGCTATCTTATACCAAAAATCCCGTCAACTCTCCAGGAGTCTGGGGTTCAACCATACATTTCTTCCGTCGTACGTTTTTTACCACAGTTACGTCAGCCTTTAACCCAAAGAACAATGTCCCCTAATCTCTCCCCCTTGAGGCGAGATTGTGTACCTGTCATATACTACCCTACTACTCGAGATATATCGGTATATAAAAATCACCGATCACATTACTTTAAGAAAATACATATAATAATAATAATAATAATAATAATAATAATTATAATAATACTACTACTAATAATAATAATAATAATAATAATAATAATCCATTAATCTGTTGCTTGAAATGTATCGGTATAAAACACTGATCAAGTTACATTAAGAAAATAATAATAATGATAATAATAATAATAATAATAATAATAATAATAATAATAATAATAATAATAATATTCAGACATGATCAAACTCAACTAGAAAATCTCTACTTTGTTAGCCTAGCTAATGTGTAGGGTGGGCCAGGTTTGAACCTCCGCACGTATTTTCTCGAACGTCTTCAGTTACAGCCAAACTTATACACTAGCATGCAAAAACTAACTACTGTCTCTACTTTTATGACTTGAGTGCTGTCACTATCCCACATTAACTTCTGTATAGGCACATGTTAATGATACTGACACCTACTAATCCCTGCTCGTATTATGCCGTCACGCAGATGAAATTATGGCATTAACCTGGCCAAATTTCTATTCATTTTTCCCCCCTAAATCCTTCTCAGCACTCATAACAAAAAAATATAGTATAGCATGCGCATGCATCCTTTAAAAGGGGTCCCAAATTCTATACATCCTTCCTGGTTCACTTCCTTCCCATATCTACTTACAAAAAAACAAATTAAACAAGGGTCATCCGACCACTCCAGGTAATTAACCTATCAATTACCTCATCATTAACCCTATCTTTACAGTAACTCTATTTACAAGGGGAAATACTAACATTGGAAGAAATTAGCTCAATACTCAACAGTTTATGATGTTTTTCTGGCCCCCGCCCGAAGTTTTCAGGGGCCTGCCATCGGTGCTCACTCCATGTCGCTGGCTCGTGCAGTCCTTGGTTCTAGGAGTGTGATGACTTTGCTGGAGTAATCCATCTTCCTGGTAAACAAATCACTGCATTTATATTTACACAATCTTGCACACTTGTTGATCACTCGACACCATCCAACTTCCCCTCTATCGTTCTAGACCGATGCAAGTTACGTGATGCTAATTATTATGGATATCTCAGCTAGTCTATTTAGTTAAATTAGGCGAGTTGTAAATTCATGGTCTCCTCCTTCCCAAGTCTATCGCCTCCTACGTCCGTGACTTATATCAACCGTCCTTTTCTTACTTTCTTATCTCGATTAAATCAGATCCTGTACTTATCATTCCCCTTTACTTGGTGTTATAATCTGTTCCGGAAATCCTGCTCTCAATGTTACATGGATTTAAACTGATAGTATTTCTTCACACGATCTGATTTTCTTTGAAACAAAGTTTACCAAATCCCAAAGTTAGACTCCTCGAAGCTGAGCTCCCTTACTGCTACAGACATTAGCCTTTTACAGTCACTACCTAAGACATAATGACAAATATTCAGAGTTTACTTCGCGATCGGATGTCGCACAAATACCTCTGTCATATAGTTACATTTCCTACTATCACTGCACACTGGAAAACACTTTTAAAACTTCACTCCCGTTTCTTTGTGTCAGTTATTCAGACAAAGAAGAGGTGGACCTCGCTCGCGGACCGCACGTAGTTCCACCTTCTGAAGCTCGTTTCTGACTACTCCCTCCCCCGAGAAACTGCAACAACTTATAGCCAAACCGGGAATAGGGGTGGCTAGCGTGTCTTTCCCCACTCTGATTCTGGCCTTTCCTGGATAAACCAGCCTGTCGAAATTAGCAATACGCTAGACTGTGTGACTTGGTTATGCACAATTACGCTATGATATGCGGAGTTGAATATGTTCGGCGGATCTGCAGTAATTAATTAATCAGCTTGGAGGGGAAATAGGGAATCCCCAAAGGCATCTGGTTTCAGCCATCGCGTCCGTACGCTATGGGTCTTATATAACTTGTTTACCAACGCCTTTCGCTTGGAGAGTATTTTCTATCAGAACTCTTGACTTTATAATTCCACCAAAATTCAGCACACTCCTCTAACAGGTGCAGTTTTGTTAATCAAGTCTTATTTACGCCAAAAATGCATTAAATTTAGCCCGATCGCTCTGGCATCGCTGTACGCTGGCAGATGTTTTCCAATATGGAGTCGCTAAATAGTGTTCTTCTCCTGCTTCTTCTATGACGTGTGCCTAATTCGGGGATTCTTTAAGCCACCCAGTGGGCGGGTGAAGGCGCCTCTCTGGCGGGCTTCGTATTGCACAACCTGACGATACCCCCAGCATCCACACAAAGAAAGCTTGCTGCCAGCTTCCTTACTAAGCATATCACTTGAAATAAATACTAATTGTGCCGGTACGGTCACAGTAGGTACTCCTTCCGCAGCCAAGAAAGTTGCCTGCTGAGATCATCAACACTCCAGATGATGGCTGTCCGTTTTTCACGTATTTCACATGAGACTTTTTTTTTTTTTTACAAGTTGCTATACGTCGCACCGACACAGATAGGTCTTATGACTACGATGAGAAAATAAAGGGCCAAGAGTGGGAAGGAAGTGGCCGTGGCCTTAATTAAGTTACAGCCCCAACATTTGCCTCGTGTAAAAATGGGAAACCACGGAAAACCATCTTCACAGCTGCCAACAAGAGGATTTAGAACCTTCAATTTCTCGAATACTGGATACTGGCCGCACTTAATCGACTGAAGGTATAGAGCTCCGACAAATTACACGATTGTACTTTAAAATAAGGTCATGGGGGATATCACCACATTTCTAGCCGTTTCTTATCTCAACGTCCCGGAAAACTGATGTGTTTTAGTTCAACGTTTACAAGGAGCATTACAAAATTATGAAAAGAGGAAATTAACTTCCTGTCATCCATATTCTATTATTATTGTTTAATCTGTTTACCCTCCAGGGTTGCTTTTCCCCCCGGAATCAGCGAAGGATCCCACCTCTACCGCCTCAAGGGCAGTGTTCTGGAGCAGTAGACATTTGGTCGTAGATCTGTGGAGGAGGACCAGTACCTTGCCCAGGCGGCCTGACCTACTATGCCGAGCAGGGGCCTTGTGGCGGGTGGGAAGATTGGAAGGAAGAGGGAAGGAAGCGGCCGTGGCCGTAAATTAGGTACCATCCCGCGATTTGCCTGGAGTAGAAGTGGGAAAACCAAAAACCACTTCGAGGATGGCTGAGGTGGGAATCGAACCCTCTCTACTCAGTTGGCCTCCTCAGGCTGAGTGGACCCCGTTCCAGTCCTCTTGCCACGTTTCAAATTTTGTGATAGAGTCAGGCCTCCGGGATGGCAGCCAATCACACTAACCACTACACCACAGAGGCGGAATCTGTATTCTACACTGGTGACAAATTATATTTCGTTAGTTTGTCTGGTTCATGTAATGTAGTGCCAGTAGGTCTTTCCACTGTACATTAAACGAGGGTGACACGCTTGCCTTCCAATTCACATGCTCTGGTTTGTTAAAGCGGCTGAAACGCTTGTTTGCGCGCGCTGTTCACTGCGTCATTAAACGGTCGAATTGACCCACAAAGAATATACCGACCGGTTCTAGCGCTATAGGAAGTACGTTGGCTATTCACCACTTTGATTCAAAGGGTTCACAGAGAGCAAGCAACCTCGAGCGATCATCGTGAAAACAATGGTAAATGATGAACAAGTCTGTGAAACTGACTGAGAAATGGTAAATACTTCTCGTGACATACTTCATATTTTGCCCCATTAATCTTATAAATTATTTATTTCCCATTATAATAAAAACTGGGATTATTGAGTAATATTTTTGAATATTTTTGAAGTGAAACTGCGGCGAAAAAGCTATAACGCAAAACGTGATTATAGCTCCAACATTACCTATACGGTAGGGGAATGGTTTGTGTACTTTATTTGCTAATGGCTTTACGTTGCACCGACACAGATAGGTCTTATGGCGACGATGTGTTAGGAAAGGCCTAGGAGTAGGAAGGAAGCGGCCGTGGCCTTAATTAACCCTTTGAGCGCCGTGTGCTATTACGGTTTCCCTACCGCTGAGCGCCAAGGCTAGTTTCCGTTTTTTGCAAGCTTTTTTTTTTTTGGTAGGGGCTTTACGTCGCACCGACACAGATAGGTCTTATGGCGACGATGGGATGGGAAAGGCCTAGGAGTTGGAAGGAAGCGGCCGTGGCCTTAATTCAGGTACAGCCCCAGCATTTGCCTGGTGTGAAAATGGGAAACCACGGAAAACCATCTTCAGGGCTGCCGATAGTAGGATTCGAACCTACTATCTCCCGGATGCAAGCTCACAGCCGCGCGCCTCTACGCGCACGGCCAACTCGCCCGGTTGCAAGCTTTTATTTGATCACTCACAGTTCAGCTGTTATTGTAGGTAGAAACTTGAAATGTTCGTTATTATTTTACTAATATGATTGCCTATACAAATAAAGCCTTACTCAGTTCATTTATGACCATTAGTAAATATATGGCGGCCAAGAGCCAAAATAATTAATTAATTAAAAATAAGAGTTTAGCAATAAAATTTAGGTAGAACAAAACAATTCTTTATGCATCGCGAACATATTTATTGAATAGTACAACCTATTATGAAGCTATATTGAAAATTTCATTAATTTTGTACCTAAAATAAATCTGTAGTAAAAATTTACATATCCAAATGAGCCAAAAATACACTCGTTTGATGTAGATGTTGGTTCCCATAGGGAACCTAAAATATTTGTCCCGAATGAGTAAATTTATAATACCAATATAATGGTCCGTTATTGGACATTATAAATTTTCCAGCTAACTCATTCTATTTTTGGAAATGAGACATAGCTCTCATAGTGCATTGGCACTGCTGGTGGCTTCAAATAGCCTATGCAGTGGCGTCCACGGTATGCACTAGCCTTGCGTCTTGGGTGGTGTGCTAAGTTCCAACTGACGAGCCTAACTTAGCACACGAGGGCGAAACGCAGGCAACCAAGAATGAGTTAGCTGGAAAATTTATAATGTCCAATAACGGACCATTATATTGGTATTAACACTCGTTTGGTTTATGTCAGTACTAATGAAATACGGTTTAAACTTCTTTTACATAACACTTACATAACATACTACAAATAATAATAATAATAATAATAATAATAATAATAATAATAATAATAATAATAATAATAATAATAATCAAATTCAGTACAAGAACATTTTCCAAGACCTCTCAAACACACTTATGTTTTGTCAAGGAGAGTGGACATATAATCATTTTCACAGCAATAAATGAACAAGTAAAAGATCAAAAGCAACTAGACACAGAGCGGTCAAGGTACATAGCGAAACTGCTAGTGTTGTTGCCGTGACAAGTAAAGCGCGCCAATAAATATGCCTACCGATTGGACTGATATACTGAAACAATGGCCTTGAAAATAAAAGAGGCTTTTTATTGCTAAAATAGTAAGTCTTTAACTAACTATATTGGGAAATTCTGAAAGGAAATGACTGTTAATTTTAATAAGAAGAAATAAATACTGAACGTCCTTTAGAAAGGACGTTGGCAGTTTTCAGATGGAAACCAAAGGAGCTTTCAAAAGGATGTTGGCGCTCAGAGGGTTAAGGTACAGCCCCAGCATTTGCCTAGTGTGAAAATGGGAAACAGCGTAAAACCATCTTCAGGGCTGCCGACAGTGGGATTCGAACCCTTATCCCCCGGATGCAAGTTGACTGCCGCGCACCCCGAACCGCGCGGCCAGCTCGCCCAGTGGATTGTGTATTAATCAAGAAATGGGATTAAGCCGCAGAGGTACATTTAAACGAAGCATACAGTAAAAGGAATAATAATACTGTAGTGCAAGGTGGTGCATTTTCGATAAAAATGTAATTAATCATGCACTCAATACTTCATTTGCAGTACTATAAACATTCTTTCACATTGACAATGAAGTAGTCAACTTACACAATGAAACACATTATTAATAATAGTATTTTAATAAACCCCATTGTAAAAACTTTATGAAACAGAGGAACCTGTCGTTGATCGTAATTGCACCGCTTGTGGTACAATTGTGATCACACAAAGTACAATTTGGATCACACACATTTTCCATGCGCAAAGTATCTCTTTCCTTTTCGCTCAACACATATTTCATGATATCACGCATTGCAGTCCTGGCATTTAATCCATGGTCCTTTTGTCACGTAATTCTCACAGTTATAACCCAGATGGCAAAAACCACCCATGTTGTCTTTGAAATGGTCTCGTTGAGATTAAGTACCTGGAAGATTTGTTGTGATTAGTATGCCGGTTATCTTGTGATTTGCGTTTACGCTATGGTCATTCTTAAAGAGAGATTTTTTGGACTTAACATTCCGAAAATGCTGATCTGATTTTAAATAGAATGAAGATATTACCGTTCATATCTATGGCGTGGATTTTGTTTCAGATGAGGGTAAGATATTTTTCATAGAGTCGTCTGGTGGTAAAGCACTTGTAATATTAAAAGTAAGTTAAAGTACTTTTCATAATGTTTGAATAATCTGGTGTTGAATTAGTACATTAAGTAATTGCAGTTATTCCTTTCAGCTAGGAATTGTTTGAAGGAACCTTAGGAATTTTTGACAACGATATTGTTTGGTAGATAATGAACAAACTGACGGTCAATGAAAGTGCATATTATACAATTTCATATAAACTTTCTTCTCTGATTTGTGCGGCACCTGCAGTGATAAAGATGCATAAACCTATGATCAAAATTCTATTATTTCATCTGATGGGAAATGCGAACTTCACGGAAAAATGAATTTACGAGCTGCCATCGTTGGAACTATTTTACGAATAAGTTGAGATGATACTGAGATGAGTGCCGAACGGAAGAAAACAGGTGGCTTAAGAAATTATTAAATTGGATCCCTCATGAAAATAGTTGCACACGAAGGCCATGATAGACCAACCAAGAAGGGTTTAACAATGCCATAATACAACGCAACCTAAGCGACATAGATTGGGGAGATAGCAACGACGGAATCTACTGGAAGTTCAATAAGCGACACTAAGTAAGGTTTAAATCGCATACCAAATTAAAGTGGTGTAATTGTTTGAATATTTACCTGCTCTTTGCTTCAGTTCGCACTCGTGCTCCCCTGTAAACATTCAAAACGTGTTTCTGACTCGGGGGCAAGAACGTTTTCTATGGATTGCTTAGCGCAGGAATGAAGAAGAAACCACTGGCATTAGACTTAATGGGTCTAGATTGCTTCACTTTTAGAGACAGTCTTATGAAATATCCTCTCTCTCTCTCTCTCTCTCTCTCTCTCTCTCTCTCTCTCTCTCTCTCATTCCTTTGCCACCAGTTGAACACAATGCCAAGGAACAGAACCCAAACAATGGAGAGGGAAGCTCTTCTGGTACTAAATGGACCACTTTGTGAAACGCGAGTCCAATTCTCAAGTATTGTTCTGCTTTCTAAAATATCTCAGTAAACGAGGTACAGAGTCTGCTTGATTCAAATAAATGACGAAGGTTAAACAGTTCCATAAATAATGTTACACGTAAATCTGGAGTGTCAATTTATAATACTCCGTCTAAATTTCTCCTCCTCACTATCAATTTTAATATTCATCTTATTCTTCTGAACTTCGTATTAATGAACTCCAATTTGCTCGACCAGCTGCTTCTTCTGGGTGCAGGTTAATAAAGTTCAAATCGCTCCTTTTTATATCCAGTCACCACTGTTAGGGTTCCCTCGCCCACATGGTGTTTGACGTACAGGCAACATGTAAGGCTTATGATAGTGACCAACACTTCTCTGAAGACATTCATTTACTCTGGAATGTACCTCCTCGTTCTATTGTACGTATCACAGCGGTCCTCCACGTGATGGCGTAGATTCAAACATAAGTAAGACAGTTCTTATCGACTGTCGTAGCATCCTCATTTTCATTGTGTGTGAAAAGTGTTCATCACACTGAGAGACGAAACGACACTCTGCGTCATATAGTGCAACTGTTAAGTGCTACTTTCCGCTAGATGTTTAACTTCAAGCAAGTCAGTATTCGCTTGTAATACTACTAGAGTCAATAACTTCTTGGACTCGCGCTTACAGTGTAGGCAACACTGTGTACATCTGTGTATGTACTACAGTCAATATGTTTGTGGACTGACGCCAACAGTTCAAGGATCACAGTGATTTGACCTGTCTTTTTGCGTCTGTTTTCCCGTCGTGGTGATCCATACGGTTTCGAATTGATCATCGCAAAAGTTTCGCTAGTGGATTTGCCTAATATTTGGTAGAACTTAAAATTTGCTCCCTTGCTCAATCAACGACATTTTCAAGTTCCGCCGCTGACATATAATTACCCTTCACAACAGAGGCCGTTGCTCTGCATACACTGTTTGCACGCAGCTGCCTCTGTGGATAAGTGGTAGAGTGTCGGCCTCCGGATACCAAGATAAGGAGTTCAAACCCGGCAGACGTAGCGGATATTTGAGGGGTGGAGGAAAGTTCATTCGACACTACATGTCGTACGATGTCTGCATGTAAAAGATCTCTGTTTACCTGACAAAATTCATTAAATCTCAGCCGTGGACGCCCAACAGAGTTTCCGTTTATTCGGTCTGCCATCTAGTGGGCCTGGAGTAAAACGGAACGTCGAAATTGACAAGCAGACAGCCAGATGGCGTCAAATTGAAAAGTCTGCACACGGTAGCTAAGACCATACGATTATATCTATGTTTGCACGCAACTACCTCTTGTTAAGACTAGCGAAGACACGGCAACATCCTGTGGTACAAACTCTCCGCTGTAATGCACCACAGCGACACAAGGCAGCAAGTTCATGCACGCAATTATTCTACTACGTATATGACACTGCTGTACTCCCTTCATGGCATTAATATCATATTGATAATTACTCCTACTTCTTCATTATATTTGACATTACTCGGTAAACGGAATCTTTGATACCTATGTTTGGATGGAACAAGAGGAGGAGGTGGACAGTTTCGAAGTACTTAATCTTAATCATGTTAAGATATACTGTAGGTCAAATTCTTGAAGACAATCATGCCACGTGATTTTTCAATTATAGTATGCCTGAATTTACTTTAGGCTAAAAAATTTTTTGTCACCTGGAAGGACGTGGGTTCGATTCCTCGTCAGGAAGTCGAAGAATTTAAGAAACGAGACTTCCACTTCCGGAGGTGCATAAAGGGTCCTGAGGTTCACTCACACTATACCAACAATGAGTACCAGGTTAATTCCTAGGGGGAAAAGGCCGGGCATAGAGATAACCACTCTACCCCATGAAGTGCCGAGGTTACGGATAGTGGAAGGCTTTACCTTCCACCCTTCCAAGGTCTTTCATGGCCTACACGGCGATCATTTTGCTTTTATTAATAATTATTTGTGGCTCAACAGACATTTCTACTTTTATAAATTACTGCGTTAATGGGATGTTCTCGAATGACCAACAAACGAGGAAGCCCACTTCTACCGTTTCGTTGGCTGTGAAGAAAATTGTTCTCTAACCCTTAGTCCCAGTTTCTTGATACGGGGTCAAGAATTAGGCGAAATGATTATTTATATGGCATGATTTTACGGTCGAATTCACTTCCTGACGCCAACCTCAGTTGAGAACCTAATTAAAATGAAATGGAAGATGGGAAATGAAATTGGGTAAGGAGGTGGAAGGAAAGCTGTCCCGGACTGGAAGTGAAAATGGGAAACCAGAGAAAATCATTCTCAAGATATTAGACGGTGGGATTCGAACCCCTCACGTCTCCCGAATGCAGAGTTTAGCCCCATAACTATAGCAGGTTAACACGTGGGGCCATTCCGCTCTGTAAGAAATCTTCCCCATAGCTTAAGAAAACCGCAGAATGTTCGAACTCATTGTATCTTCTTCTTCTTCTTCTTATCCTTCCTCTTCTTCTTCTTATTATTATTATTATGTAATTCCTGTCTTACATGTTTTAACCAACTGCAGATATATCTCGTCATTCTATTAAATGTATAATAATAATAATAATAATAATAATAATAATAATAATAATAATAATAATAATAATAATAATAGTAATAATGATAATAATAATGATAATAATTTATGTATCCAGGTTGAGTGACCCACGTGGAACACTGCTGGGCCTTAGAGCCCAAATTGTGAAGTTTTCTCCCGTCGATATGTGTCGGTAGGTTTAAGATCGTCAACGAAATCCTGCGGGTCAAACTTCCGAAAAACTGACGTCTTCGAAAACTGTAGAAAGTAGGTAATGGGACTAAAAACCAATGAAATTTTTTATACTCTCTATAAAATAATCAAACGTGTCTGCTCACCTGTCTCAGTATTTCTATTCGGAATAAGCTTTTCTAAACGTTGTAATTAATACATTGGAGACAATGGAACGATAGGACAAATCTTAAGACACTCAGGAATTCTTTAGTTAGTTTCGAGAGAAGTGTATGCGGTAAGACCAAGGCATGAATATGACAAGCATGTTAGAGTATTATACAGGATGTAGTAACTAAGAGCCCGCTACGTTAGCTAAACTCTATTCGATTTCACATACTTTACTGCCCCCCCCCTCCTCTAAGCACATAGCACTATAGCCCATGAAGGGCCTTGGCCTACCAAACAACCACTGCTCAGCCCGAAGGTCTGAGGATTACGAAGTGTCGTGTGGTCAGCACTACGAATCCTCTCGGCCGTTATTGTTGGTTTTCTACACCGGGGCCGGTATCTCACCGCCAGACAGCTCCTCAGTTCTAATCACGTAGGCTGAGTGGACCTCGAACCAGCCCTCAAGTCCAGGTAGAAATCACTGATCTGGCCGGGAATCGAACCCTGTGCCTCCTGGTAACAGGCAGACACGCTACCCCTACACCACGGGGCCGGCATACTTTACTGCTATCTTGGGAAAATACTGTACATAGGACCTTTTCCCAAATACATGGAATGGACCACTGGTTCCAATTTCAACCAAGCAAGTGGCTATACGGTTTGGGTCACGTAGCTGTCAGCTTGAATTCGGGAGCTACTGGGTTCGAACCTCACTGTCGGCAGCTCTGAAGATAGTTTTCCTTGGTTCCTCAATTTAAACACCAGGCACATTCTGGGTCTGTACCTAAATTAAGGCAACCATCAATTCCTTCTCACTCCTAAACCTTTCCTACCACATCATCGCCATAAGACCTATATTTGTCGGTGCGACGTAAAGCGAAATTGTAAAAATAAAATAACAATCCACTTATATCCGGCCGGACGTTCAACCACTTGCAGTTTTCTTCCCAAGTGACATCAAATTCCCCGTTAGTAACAATGTGCTCTGCTTTTAATATGCTATTTAAGAACCACAACTAGATGTCTCAATGTCCCTAACAGAGTTGATAATTTGTCCACTACAACTCTCAACAAATATAAATAAAATGTAATTTAAAGAGTAATATAGTTTAAAAAGTAAATATAACTAATTATAGGGCCGGGCTGAGTGGCTCAGACGGTTGAGGCGCTGGCCTTCTGTCCCCAACGTGGCAGGTTCGATCCTGGCTCAGTCCGGTGGTATTTGAAGGTGCTCAAATACGTCAGCCTCGTGTCGGTAGATTTACTGACAAGTAAAAGAACTCCTGCGGGACTAAATTCCGGCACCTCGGCGTCTCCGAAAACCGTAAAAGTAGTTAGTGGGACATAAGGAAAATAACATTATTATTAATTAATTATGCCAACGTATTCAGAGCCATCACAAAAATATTCAACAGTATGTAACCATTGGTACATTATTTAATTTAATTAATTAACTATGCACCTTATCTGTCTTTAAATCTCCGTACCTGAAGATATGAACTGTATCATTTATAGAAGTAATAATCAATAATTGTAAATCTAAAGTAAAATCAGTGTATGCCAATTTCTTTAAATCTTTTCTTTGTTTTTGTGTTCGGAAAATGAAAAATCCTCAGCCTGTTTCCGGTTATTTGACCGGGTCAGGAATAGAATGAATGAAGCCCCGGTCTAGCAGCGAGGATAGGAATTGTGCCGGCTGTCACACTCTTCTGGGGCAATGATTAATGACTGACAGATGAAATGATATTGGAGATTGTTGCTGGAATGAAAAATGACAGGGAAAACCGAAGTACCCGGAGAAAAACCTGTCCCGCCTCCGCTTTATCCAGCGCAAATCTCACACAGAGTGACCGGGATTTGAACCAAGGAACCCAGCGGTGAGAGGCCGGCGTGCTGCCGCCTGAGGCATAGGGGCTAGTTCTTATTTTTATGTTATTTTTGCCAACTGTATTATTGTAATATCAACTATGTAATGCTTGTTGTAATTGGAGTACAGCTCTGTTACAGGCGTATATAATTATTAAATAAATAAATACATAAATAATAAAATAAATAAATAAATAAATGAATAAATAAATAAATAAATAAATGAAGTAAATTAATAAATAGTATGCCTCTGTGGTGTAGTGGTTAGTGTGACAAACTGCCACCCCTGAGACCCGGGTTCGATTTTCTGCTCTGCAGCGAAATCTCAAGAAAAAGGTGGTACGAGGACTGGTACGGGGTCCACTCAGCCTCGGGAGGCCAACTGAGTAGAGGGAGGTTCGATTCCCACCTTAGCCATCCGCGATTTTTTCTTCCGTAGTCTTCTACTTCTCCTCCAGGAAAATGCCGTGATAGTACCTAATTTAAGGCCACGGCCGCTTCCTTCCCTCTTCCTTCTATATCGCTTCTGATCTTCTATCCCCCTGCAAGGCCCCTGTTTAGCATAGCAGCTGGGGCCACATGGGCGAGATACGGTACACCTCCCCAGTTGTATCTCCAAAGTTTCATGCTCATGGACACTACCCTTGAGACGGTAGAGGTGGTGTCCCTCGGTGAGTCCGAAGGTAAAGCCAAGTCAGAAGGATAAACGGATTACGAAAGAAAGTAAGAAAAAATAATTAAATGAATAAATTAACTAAATATATAAATAAATAGATAAATAAATAAGAAATCTAAAAAGCCAATCTAAGTGATAAATGATTTAAAAGTTATGTAGAGATATTTTTATTTCTTTGAAAATTATTTGTTACATACACAGTTTGGGATCTGGTGTCACACGGTAGCTACTGTACGATGAGCTGTGAGTACGGTCGAGCCATTCACAGCCCGCTTCTAAAATCGATACCTGTTTGTTTAGCGGCCATTTTGCGTACTACGAGCTGTGCGCCCTCCCCTGTAACGTGCCAGCGCAGCAAATCTGGAGAGGAAGAAAATACAAAAGATGAGAGTGGAGCATGGGATTCTTGAGACTACTACGTGTTATTCCAAACATCCGGGTTCTATTTTTAGAAGCCATTAATTTTTTTCACTCACAGTTGACAAAAAGTAAAATGAAGTCGCGGCAGAATAGCAGCTACGACTTGGAGATTCAATTCATTGGCACGAGTCAGGAATGTTAAAAATATGGGGATGTATAATTCAGCGACAAATTCCCAAATAATTCTGTTCTTCGAAGTTATGTTCATATTGACTCCGATCTTGCTCGTGAGAGTTTATTAAGCCAACCCACAATGGTGGACACTGGGCTAGGGGGCGTGGGTTTCTACGTAAAGCTGAATATATTGACAGAATCGTGTGTCGGTACGAGTCACTTAGCTGTAAGCTTGAATTCGGAAGAGGGTGTGTTCGAACCCCACTATCCTGGTGAACAAATTCCCTTTTTCAGACCAGGCAAGGGCTGGGGCTGTACCTCAGTTAGCCCACTATCTTCCAAATCCCAGATCTTTACACTCATCATCAAACGCCTTAAAATTATACTTGGTTTCGTAAGTTCTCCTCATTATTGTCTTTTGTACCCCTACTTGGTCTTCATCTGCTATATCAACTAAATAGTATTTTGAACTTTTTCACACCGAGCTCGGTAGCTGCAGTCGCTGAAGTGCGTCCAGTATCCAGTAATCGGGATATAGTGGGTTCGAGCCGCACTGTCGGCAGCCCTGAAGATGGTTTTCCGTGGTTTCCCATTTTCACACCAGAGAAATGCCGGGGCTGTAACTTAATTAAGGCCACGGCTGCTTCCTTCCACTTCCTAGACCTTTCCTATCCCATCGTCGCCATAAGACATATCTGTGTCGGTACGACGTAAAAAAAACGAACTTTTTCACCGTCATTGTTAAGACTTGCAATCCTGTCCTTTTAAGAACAAAACTAAATCTGACATTTTGAACTACCTGGGTATACTTCGACTGAGAATCCGTTTACAGTTCTCCGATATATGTTACGTTCATAAAATAATAAATGGCTACACCAAATGAAATACTCTTCCGGCTAACTTTTCTATACACGTTCCCTCTCAACCAACACGCAACTGGCATTCTCAACATGTGTCCCATACGCGCCTAACCTTACAACAACGCTCTATCTTCCACCGTCTCCCTACCCTTGGTAACTCACTACCCGATATTGACATATTCACACCTTTTGCACCCTTCGAACAAAAAATTAAAATATTCCTTCAAAGTCCACTCCAGGTTTCCACTTTCTTCCGTCCACCCAACCCATGACCTCTCTTCTTCCTAACTCTGTAACCAACACTTACCAGTTAAGGTTGCCACTGTTGTTACATTGTTATTGTTAATAATTTACTGTTGATACTTAATATTGTTGTTTATAGCGATTGTTATCCTTTATCCTTTATACTTATATAAACTTATTACATAGTGTAAAATGGCCCTCCATAGGCTGTATCTAATAAATAAATAAATAAATAAATAAATAAATAAATAAATAAATAAATAAATAAATAAATAAATAACCTATCTGAGTTAGGGCGACGTAGCAGCAGCAGGAAACCTGCAGATCATATGGCTATGATCACAATATCAACTGTCACTTAAAACTGCAAGCTTGTTTTTTGAACACTAGATTTGGCACTGATTTCATACACTTGTGTCAGCTCACTCCTTTCACATTTTCTGCATTATCTGCCGTATTCCATTTTTATTTCGTTTCTGACATGATGATCTTAAGGTATAAGAATTCTAGTGGATATTTTATTTTTCCAAGTTTTAGGTTTGCTTTGTTTTCATGACGGACTCTCGTCTACTCCATCTTCTATTTATAAGCGGATTTGTGGTGCTCCATGCAAGTAACTAGACTGGGTGATGGTCTCGAAAACAGGTCAACTGCTGAGGTAACAATCGAACGGTGAGTAAGGCATACTTGTGTTTTATCACCATTATTATTCAACCTGTATTTAGATCGAATTTATAAATATGTATTCGATAATCAGCAGGAAGGCAAGAATGACCAATTGCGTTCTTACCAAAACAATCAGAAATGGTGATATGGTCATCACGGCTAACAATCTCGACGGTCTGCAACAGTTTCTGGAAAGTATAAGCACGGCAAGCGAAGAAATTGGAATGAAAATAAATATTATGTTCAGCAAACAATTTAATCTCATTGCCAAGTTATTCTTAAGCAATCGACAGATCGAGAGAGTGACCAACTTCAAACACATGAGAGTTACAATAACTGAACAGCAAGATTCTGAAAAGGAAAGCAGACAGAGAATAGTAATGGCAAGTATTGCCTTCACACAATTGAAGTCCTTCGTTTGTCACAAGACAACAAAAATCCAAATTTAAGGCAAAATATGGCCAAATCTTATGCATGGTCTATTCTTTTATACAGTCCATAAACAAGGGTGCTAAAATACCTCTGTTAAACGCTTAGAAGCCTTAGAATTGTTGACCGATCGCAGAATGCTGAAGATTTCATGGGTACTCGGCCAGCAAGCAAGCTATAATCAGATGAGGAAAGATCTCTTACTTCGGCCATATACTGAGGAATGACCAGTGCCATATCTTACGGTGGCTATCAGATGGCAAAATTGTGGGTCGAAGAGGTGTTTGAAGAAGAAGAATATCGGTGATAAGGAGCATCAAACAGTGGACCGGAATTTTTGAACTGAGGAGCTATTCCGACTGGAAGCAGATCACAACACCCTCGTCTTAGTGAAATCCAGTGTCAGAGAGATTTTACACGGCACAAGAAGAAGAAGAAGAAGAAGAAGAAGAAGAGCTCAAGGTAATTACATGAGGATAACACGTTCAGGAACTCGCATCGCGTTTCGATAAGCAGAGAAGTATGCGATTTCTGAGTTCGAGCCAGTTTCTCTTTTTCGAATCCCTTTGATTACGGTATTCAACTCTGGTTCTCTCCGATCTGAGTCTCTTGGCTCTGCTTCGATTCCCAGTTCAGTGATACTCTCGATCGACTCCTAACTGATTTTATTTTCATGAAGTCTTCTGTTTAATCCTTATTTATAAACTTTCTAATAAACAATTCGTCTATTTTCTTCAGGGCAAATGGCGAGGTATTAGATAATTCAAAACAGCAGTCATGATGATTAAAATGAACCAAACCCCAAACCACATGGCACTACAGCCCGTGAAGGGTCTTGGCCTACCAAGCGTCCGCTGCTCAGCACGAAGGTCTACAGATTACGAGGTGTCGTGTGGTCAGCACGACGAATCCTCTCGGCCGTTATTCTTGGCTTTCGAGACCAGGGCCGCTATCTCACCGTCAGATACCTCCTCAATTCTGATCACGTAGGCTGAGTGGACCTAGAACCACCCCTCAGGTCCAAGTACAAGTCTCTGACCTGGCCGGGAATCGAAACCGGGGCCACCGGGTAAGAGGCAGGTACTCTACCCATACACCACGGGGCCGGCTGATTAAAATGAAGTATAAGTAAACTCATGTTCTCGTCCGTAGGTGGTGCAGCTTTTTACAGGCACACCCCCTTTGAGGATTAACTACATATAGGTACCTATATAACCAAGTACCAGTCATCTTGTCAATCTTTAAATTTACGGTAGTACCGGGAACCGAGACCGGCACCCCGAGAATGGCAGCAAATAGTGCTACGCTAGGCAACGCCGGTGGCCGCTCGGATTCGATACCTGGTACATCTAGAGATTTAAGAATTATAACAGGGCCGGTATTTGGTTAAAATGGTAAGTGCATATCACCTTGGGACGGAGAAACGAATTTACTCCGGGGAGAAGTGACTGAACAGTGATGTAATCTGTTTTGTTTCCATCTTAAATTATGAGTACTGGTTTATCATAGAGTCTGCAGACTTATTCAGAAAATGCTGTTTAATGCAATATTTCTTCATATAGTCATGAAGTTCAGTTAGGCAGGATGACATTAAACGCGAACAAATTTCACACGGTATGTATTAGAAAGGTACACCTTTGTGGTGTTACATTGTGGTTACATTGTTAGCTACCAAACCCGGAGGCTCGGGTGCGATTCCCGGCTCTGCCACAAAATTTGAAGTGGTACGAGGGCTGGAACATTGTCCACTCAGCCTCGGGAGGTCAATTGAGTAAGACGGGTTTCGATTCTCGAAGTAGTTTTCCGTGGTTTCCCACTTCTCCTCCAGGCAAATGCCGGGATGGTACCTAACTTAAGGCCACGGCCGCTTCTTTCACTCTTACTTGTCTATTCCTTTCGATCTACAATCTTCCCATGCCTCCACAAGACCAGTGTTCAGCATAGCAGGTGAGGCCGCCTGGGCGAGGTACTGGTCCTCCTCCCCAGCTTTATCCCCCCGACCCAATGTCTCACGCTCCAGGATACTGCACTTGAAACGGTAGGGAAAAACAAATCCTGGAGGGTAAACGGGTTATTTCTTTACAAGTTGCTTTACGCCGCACTGATTCTTATGGCGACGATGGGATAGGAAAGGGCTAGCAGTGAGAAGGAAGCGTCCGTGCCCTTAATTAAAGTACAGCCGCAGTATTCGCCTGGTGTGAAAATGGGAAACCACAGAAAACCATCCTCAGGACTGCCGACAGTGGATTCGAACTCACTATCTCCCAGTTACTGAATACTGGCCGCAATAAAGCGACTGCAGCTATCGAGCTCGGTAGTAAACGGATTAAAAAATAAAGGCGTATTAGAAAGGCAATTTTCATGAACCACATGAAATCGCGCTTGAATTGGTCGAAATTTCAACCACCGCTAACTTAGTGAGAGGAAGAAACGATGTCTCTTTATTTATAACTTGTGTGTTGTGTTTTAAAATGTGTAAAGCCTTTAACTAACATGTTATAATAATAATAATAATAATAATAATAATAATAATAATAATAATAATAATAATAAAAACATAATTTATAACAATAAATACAGGGCTTCAGTTACAGTCATTTCGATTTCACGACATTTAGGCTGCCTTCATGAATTTCGAAGTTTTTTTTTTCACTTTACTAGATGACAGAGAAACCGGAACTATATTGAGAGACCTGTTGTCAACTTCAAAGTAACATTATCGCACAATTATGGAATATGTCACTGGAGATCTTCCACATGCCATCATCGTAAGGCACGCCGTTTCCAATGAGCTCCTTTTGGGCTGCGTTAGAACTAGCAGTTTTGGGATACTCAGCCACTGACTAACGGAGAGTTTAATACCCTGATTATTGAGTTATCTACCAGATATGTTTCTTCCTATTATTATCATCACCATCACCATCTGAAAGCTATAAAGGGGAGGGAATAATGCTTTAGACTGAGAAAGCGTGACTGGACAAATAGCCTGTTTACGGTGACTGACATTGACGTTAGAGGATTAGACCCGTAACTAGCTTCCGGGGCTCTCCTCTATATCTATTTCGAAATCAGATTGGTTGACGGGATAACCGCTGGAGTGTTCATAATTGAGGAAATCTCTCTTTCCCCTCCGGATATCGAGCCCGTTGTATATCACAGGTAGACCGCTAACTCAGAGACCATCCAGCGACTCTAATACCACAGTGAGGAGTTATGAGATAACTCCAAGTTGATTTTACGGAACGGGTCTTTTTCCCAGAACGTGAACCATACATCATCAGATGAACTGTTACTCTCCACCTTACAAAGTAGAGCTGGTTATTGTCCTAGGCTTAAGGTTCTAAGTTAGTCATTCCAGTTTTCCCAACTGAGAGATGAAATCCGGCGGAAGCTTAAATAAGAATGAAATGACAGAAAAGTTTTAACATATACTTTAGGTTATTTTATGT